>NC_051227.1:26941157-27266157 GCF_015220715.1 Pygocentrus nattereri | reverse complement strand
ATTGTACTGTGTCCACAAGGCAATTGAGTCACAACACAACAGAAATGTTCGTGGAAGGCAAAGGCCCAATCCCATTTCACCCCTCAGCCCTACCACTTTTGCCCTTAATCCTCTGTTTTGCGTGCGCTAGGGGTAATTTTCTCCATTTTCATCATAACAACACTATCATAACAACATAATTGCTAATAGCATGTTAATGTATGAAGCCTGAAGTGACAGAATGAAACTGCTGCACCATTTAAGGTGGAACGTGAAAATTTGAACAAGAAGCTGGAGAATATCTGACTTCATCTTCATATAGCCAAAGAATTAGGAGTGGGTGATAATAAATAACTGCCCGCCTCTTTGAAGGCGCATGATGACCTAAATGTAACTAAAGCACAGAAGCAAGCTTGTTGAACTTTAATGAAGCAAAGTTTTTTTTTTCTGAGGGACCCATTTACTAAGGCAAGATTTCAACCACTACCCCTTATAACTCAGTTCCAAGGGGTTAGGTGAAAAGGAAAAGTAGGGGTAAAAAGAAGAAATGGCATTGAGCCTTAAAATGATTGGAGTATTTATAATGGAAAATCATCCACCAAAGTAATTAAGACCACAGATACTCAGACACTCACATCTCAAGTTCAATAGTTAACCTGACTGGCTAGCTATTTGGTTTGCTATCTGCCATGTCACAGCTGTACTGTGGTAGTTAATCTGGTATTACTAGTTAAATGTTTACAGTTACTCTTTACAGCTAATTCTCATTACGTTGCAGTGACGTCAGTAATCTGCTCAAATAAGTGATCTTCTCCATGAATGTTTGTGCTGCACAGATTTTAAAAGCCTGAATGGTTCGTCCTTTCTGAGTGTCCTCCAGAAACACCGCCGCTGTGTTGCGACTGGCTTTCAAAGAAATCTTCAGGGGTATTTTTCCACACCTCCAAAGTTCAGTCTTAGAAGTTGCATTTTCTGCTTCTCACATTTTGAGTAATCTCAAACATTTTCACTGACATTGAGGTCTGGACTCCATGGACAGTCCATTACTATGAGAACACCAGCAGTTTATTGATTGATGTGCAAATGTTCTTCTTGTTTGTCTTTTGTTTTCTTTCTCAGTAACACCTTTGTGGCAGCTACACATCATGACAGTGCTGTTTTCTCGCAGTGGAAGGATGGACTCTAGTTTGTAAATCATTTTCTATTTTATTTATTTATATTTATTTATTTATTTCCATTCATTTACCTTTGACTTGGATTGAATTTGAAGCGGATTATCTCATATCTAATCTCAGAAACACAGTATCTCCTAAATAATAACCTGAATCTGTATTTATTGGCCATTTTGACTGGAAATGAAAGAAGTGAATGGTTGTCTTTGACTTTTGCATAGTGCTATGAACGCCTCAAAGAGCCATTTGCATGATTAAAGGGTTCTTCAGATTGATGGAGAGTGTGTTTTTATGGTTCTATTAAAAAAGGGTTCTAATATAGCACCAAAAAGGGTTTTTCTATTGCTACAGGCTTGGCATTATAACTACAGAAGGACCCTTTTTGGTGCTATATAGAACCATCTACAGCACATTCTGCATCAATTTGATGAGCCATTTAACCACACAGAGAGTCCTTTAATCATCAAAAGGGTTCTTTGTGTGTTCATGGTTCTCATGATATACAGATTTTACACAGATTCTTACAGGCGAATATAATTGTAACAGCAACTTTAATATTATACTGCAAAATAAATGTAGAAATATCTTTATATCACATTATTCATTACATTATAGACCTACATATAACCATCGCCATTGAATCATGTGGGTGGGCAATATTATTATCTGACAATGAGTGGACCTTGGGTCTGAACATGGGGTCAAACACCTCTGGCTTTTTGCTCATTATCAGCAGTACAGTGACCCATCAGTATTATGAGTAATAACTGAGAGGGCATGTTGCTTCTATTTCTATGCGCAGCGTTCAGTCATTCTGCACTAAAAAGAGCCTTTTATGAGTCATAGCCCACATCTCTTTCTTAAGCCAATGCTTGAATGGTCTATTTTTGGGCTATATGGCTCATCGTAATTTCTCATTCATTCATTTGAAAAGCCCACATCGCTGTAATTCCAGGCTAGGATGCTTCATGTCCCTCAGGCTTCTACTTATCGAGTCTTCATTAAACCATTAAACAGATCTCCTGTAAATCTCTTCCCCTCTCATTCACTGAACTGCAGCAAAGGTATCTGTGGAGCAGATACATCAGGAACAGGTGCAATGTGGAATTTACAGGATGGGATAGTGGATGGGTTTAATGGAGGTAATGAGGCAGAAGAGGCCAATGGAGGCCACAGTGATATCCAGGCTGTGACGTGCTGAGTGCTAATGAGCTACTAATGTAGAGTAGAAAGGGTTCATGCAGAGACGTGTATACGGCCCAAGACACTCTAACCAGAATTCTGGACTCTTTATAGCAGTTCCTGGAAAATCGATAGATGAGAAATGGAATTATGATGGAACAACAGTCTGTTCTGCATTCATGTTTTTGTGATGTCACAAACACATTCAAATATGGGAAAGAAATGTACAGACCTAAGCCATCTACTGGCTCTTTGAATAGTCATTTATTTCTTCATAGGGAAATTGAATCGGAAAGCATTAAAGCTGGAAGTTTTCTAGTTAAATGTATGGATATATGTTTCTTATCATTAGGGAACCCAAACAGCCAAACTAAAAATTTTGAGCCAAAACAAAATGACCTCTATGACCTTATGATGACCTTATGATATCTAAATAAAGTGAGAAATCCTGCTGATTTCCTCTAATTTCACTGCACTTTTGTCATTTCTAAGTCAGACAATGGTTTAGAGATTTCCGTTTCCTTCCCTGCTCTGCTAGATTACACAAAACAGGAGCATGGAGACCCTCATCAAAATCTGATTAATCCTTGCAACCCAATCTAAGATCCACTGTGCTCTGTGAGTCTAATGAGCAACGTTAAGACTATGATAAGACAACACTGATTAAACATTCACAGACACAAACAGCAGCAGTAAGGCTTTTGGGCTGTCACCAGGGTTTTAGAAACTCAATCTGTAGCTACTTGTCAAGTCGACGAGCCTCCAGAGGAAGTGTGGGATACGCCATATGTACCCAAGATCCCAGAACAATTAAACATTTGGAATAACAAAGCGACATTAATATCTCGCAGTTGTTTTTTTTCCTTACTCCTGTCGGTAAGGGGGTTGTTTTAATTAAGAGTGCACTTGTGCCAGCAGTAGAGTGATGTAAAAAAATTATAATGTACAAAAGCATTTAATGAGGAATATTCATTTCCTTTCTATTATATTTGTAGTTGCAAATGCGGTAAGAGGTAAGAAAATTAACATAGACGATGGAGGATTATGTAAGACAGCACATTTGAGTTGTTTAGTGTTGTAGTGTGCTTCTTCTACTTGCCATTTCAGAGCAAATACAGGTAATATTTTATAACTACATATTAATTAATATACAATTAAAAGTACTGTTTCTCCAAAAACTTCCTGATTTTCTCTAATTATGCTTAGCTTGTCATTACTGTGTTAGAAAGTGTTTCAGACATCAATTTCCTATTTTTGTCTGCGAGATTATAGAAAGCAAGAGTGTGGCAGCTTTCATTAAAACGGAGGTATTATGGCAATAGAGTCTTGGAGCCAACAAACTCATAGCTATGTTAAAATTTATAGAAATGTTCAAAGTTACAGCTCATTTATGAACGCAAATGGATTTCTGAAGCAGGATTACCTTTCATTTTCCTCTCTTGCTCTGAAGATTTGATCTTCTTTTAGTGAAGCAACCACACCGACAAACCTCCAGTGCTGTTACTAACCCATAGTAACAACCTCTGTCTGGTTGCTGTACTGGGTCCATGTAGCTTATTAAAGATCTTGCACAGCTCGTGCCTGATGGAACTGCACAGGAACAGTGACAGTGGACGTTCTGATGGTTGTATTGACCATCTCTTGCAAAAGACCCAGCGGATGTAGCACCTTACACTGTAGAGCTTCAAGAAGATACTCATGACCTGATCTAGAGAGCCATGTAGAATGTCATAGTGGTCTTCATGTTCTGGAAGCGCTGGATAATAAGGATTCTCACAGACACAAAGAAGCAAGAGAGCAACATAATAACCGTTCATTAATATTTATACAGGGCGGCACGGTGGCATGGTGGGTAGTGCTATCGCCTCACAGCGAGGAGGGCCTGGGTTCGATTCCCCGACCGGGCGGCCAGGGTCCTCTCTGTGTGGAGTTTGCATGTTCTCCCCGTGTCTGCGTGGGTTTCCTCCGGGTTCTCCGGTTTCCTCCCACAGTCCAAAGACATGCAGTCAGGCCAATTGGACGTGCTAAATTGCCCCTAGGTGTGTGAGTGACTGTCTGTGTCTGTCTGTCTGCCCTGCGATGGACTGGCGACCTGTCCAGGGTGTATCCTGCCTTCCGCCCGAAGGCTGCTGGGATAGGCTCTAGCATCCCCCCGCGACCCTAACGGAGAAGCGGCTTAGAAAATGGATGGATAATATTTATACAAAATAATAGTTATTTACGATATCTAAACAAGTAATCTTACTAACTTGCTTTGATTTTGTTGCAATTTGGTCAAAACATTTTTTTTGTCTGCTAGTCTGCTAGATTATACAAAACAGAAAAGGAACCTTTACTTAAAAAGTACTGATCATGGTAAGACAATGTGGGAGCTGACAGAACGAGGATGGACCAGTGGAATCCAGACGGTTGTGTTGAACAGTCCTGAGTCTACAGTGTGAACTGCCTTACACCAAAGACCCAGCAGATGTAGTTCCATATATTACTGACCCCAATGAGGTCAGGAAGATGACTTGGTGGTCTTCATGGCCTAGAAACACTGTATAATATGATGTTACCACTTACATCGTTGCAGACCCATAGGTATTAATCAGGAGAGCGAGTAGGTGAATGAGAGACAGAATGCTTATCAGAGAGAAGAGAATGCTGTCAGAAAACTATTCATTTAGCACCACAGAAAATCCACATAGGAAATCCTCTGTAGCTCATCTTAGCTGCAGAACAGAATACAGAGCTGAAGTCTAGAGTCCCACAGTAGGACACTGTCCCTAGAGTAGGTGACTGCTATTTTTATGTGGGCGGAGTTGGGGGGGGGGGGGGGGGTACATACATCTCAATGAAATAGTGAGAGTGGGAGAACATTAATGAGATCAAGGAGCTGAGGATTTGTGCAGGGGAACTGAAAGAACTGATTGAAGAGTTTCCCTGGTAGTAATTAGCTGTAGACTTTTCCCATCTGTCATTTCAGACAGAACAATCACCCATCGTGTACAAAATAAATGCTACAGCTATATATGTATGTAAAGCATACGTGTTGGAACCAATCTAGCATCCTTTCATATTCTGTATTTTCACCATGTCCTTATGGTTGGTAAGTACTATACATTATTTAAAGCAATTTCATGTTCATATTAATTCAAATATCGCTGCTGTCAGATCAAAACCTTGTACAGGAGAATGAAGAAACCTACTTTACATTTAATGTAAGTCAATGGAACCAGAATTTTTTGCCAATTCATTTTGGGCCATTTCTTTTGATCCATTCACCATGAGTCACTGAAAAACAACAAAATTGGATATACAAGGTTTTGTTCAGTCAGCAGCGATATACTAGTTTTATAGGCCCTGCTATCTCCATTCACGCTTAACAAATCACTGCCGCCTGAACAAAACCGCGTAATTCCGTTTTTATTTATTTAATTTATTTTGTAATTCAAATTTTTATTTAAACACAGTAAACAAAAGCTTGTATGGTACATCATATAGAAAAGAGAGGAAGGGAGGCCAGTCACATCAAAAAGACATTGATTTAGGGCTTAGTACATATACACATGCAAATTGCACAAATACCAATAATTCAGTAATAATAAAGTGAAATAATAAGGTATACAAACATCTTAGTTCTTGTCTCATAATCATGCTGTTAGTCAGAAGTGAGATGATGCATGAAATAATCCCAAATTCACAGTTCCACAGGCCCTTTGCCCCTTAGCTAACATAACCTCATAGGATGTGGTCTCACTCATTAGGATTTTCCACTCTTGGAGTGTTGGACATGTGATTTAATAGGACTCTGGCGGCTGAGGTTATCCCCACCATCAGAACTGAATGTCCAGTGTAATTCCGTTTTTGTCGTTTTTTGACATAATTTGAAAACACCTGTTGCTCTTTACATTGTGTGTAAATTTCATGATGAGTGGATCCAAAGAAACAGGCCCAAATGACTTGGAAAAAGTCTCGTTCTTATGACTTGCATTAAAGTATGTTTTTTTTTTTGTTTTTTTTACTCTAGTAAAGTTACCATATTTTGGACATGCAAGGTTTTCTTCTGACAACAGCAAAATGTTTAGTGTTATAAAGGCAAATTCAACTCTGATTACATATTTTTTAAATTATATATGATTTTGAATTAGTTAATTATTTGTACTGTATGATCCTTTGAGCCTAAAAAAAACAAAAACAAAAAAAAAAAAACGAGACACCCTAAAGGACCCATAACTGCAGAAATAGCCTTTTATGGGAATCTTAAATTACAGCAGTCAATTTCTCTAATCAGCAACTACACTTCAATAATCTGTAAGATCAGCAATATCCAAAAATGAGAATAAAATTGCAGCATTAGTCTGCTTCATAGACAGGCATAGAGAACAGCCTGCATGCTAATAATGTAAACTGCTATACAATGTAATAGTGCTAGCCTCTAATAAAAGCCCAGAAATCACTTGATATGTAATATGTAATATAATATGCAGCTGCTGCACTATTTATACATGTTTGGGTTGCAAATATGAAAGCAAAAACCTTCATAAGGGAAAGATACACTGAAAACTAATGTATAAGCACACAAGTTAAAAGAAGTAGGAGACAAAATAATGGTGCTTTAGAGAGAGAGAGAGAGAGAGAGAGAGAGAGAGAGAGAGAGAGAGAGAGAGAGAGAGAGAGAGAGAGAGAGAGAGAGAGAGGGGGGGGGGGGGGATTCACTGGTGCAAAGTTGCTTCACGTTATTCTGTTGCTATTACAAAAACGAAGCTTTTTTTTGCCCCCCCACACAGCAAATCCAGTTTTTTTGTTGAAAGCTCTACGCTGCAAGTTATAGGTGACAAATCTGATTTGTATGGTCAGACCGTGGGTGCATTTGCTCACATATCACAATTGGTTGTCATAGTAACGACGCAGGCATGCGTAGGTTGACTCAAGAGGGACAGGCAGTGGGATCATTTTCTTCTAGCACATTCTGACATCACGAATCGTTGCGCACGGAATGAAGAGTGGACTGAGCTGCATGACCAGACAGCTGATTTGAAACAAATGTGGCCAATCACAGAAAAAAAAAAAAAAGTCACATCTCTTGCGGCTTTGAGACGCCATACTGCAGAAAATCTTCCCTGCTTAAATCAGATATCGAGCTACCTTCAACTCCATTTAGTGCGGACTCAAGTAACTCATCACTGACAATCATACTAGAAACTTGACTGACAAGCTTAGCTCAAAAAATCAGTAAAAAGCTCTGCCCCAAATGATTCTGCGCACTAACAGAACTAAGACTGTATGGTAGGAGAAGATAAAGGTTTTACAAGGACACCGCCTGCAGGGCCAAAACACCGGAAAAGATCTTAACAGAGCAGTCATTACCCAGCGCTGTGCAGCCTGCTGTTTACAACAGGGAGCCTGCGCCAGCGGAATCAGTGGACAGAGCTCGCAAAAACAAGCAAGTCTATTACAGCTTTACAGCAAAAAACAATGGTATTCAAGATAGAACTCTTCTACATTAACTTTTTTTTTTTTACATTTAACAAGATTATTTATCTATTTTGTTCCGATTTCTCATCAATGACGCATTTCTTGGTAGGATATAGTTATAAGAGACCCTGGATTGCTTTTGTCCATTTGCAAACATAATCCACCAAATCTGTAAATCTGCACATGCTTAAGAAGCTAGAATATAAATAGGTATACAGATTTAAACTTTTATCCAGCTTTCCTGGACACTACACTTTCAAATATCTGCCCAGTTTCAGCATGTGGCAGCTCACATGTCCAAACTGAGACTTCAGAATGAGCTCTATGGTGAAGTGGCGAAGAACTCATAAAAAGACATTTAAGAATTATAAATTTTTTTTATTGTACATGGATCTTTCTGATCTTTACAGATACACTTTAGATACATATTTATGATTATACATTTCTGATCTCATAACGAACATTTTAAAATGATATGTATGTATAGTATAACAAATTTTTCATTTTGGAATGTACGGTTTATGAGGTAACTGCAAACATTAAAATTACATGGTCTCGTTTTTGTGCATATTTTATTTATTTTTTTATAGTTTTTCTTTCTTCTCCCATGGACCAAATGTAGAAGCCTACCATGGTGGGGGAGATGTTAAAATGGCACACTTTGCAATTACAGTTTATCACTATCAAAAATAGGAATTTAGATTTTTTTTTTCCCTTCAGTGACTAACAGAAGACATCTGCAGACTAATAGACCAAATCATAGAATTCCTCCAAGACGTCTTGCAAGGTACCTGTAGATCTTGACAGCTGCAACAGCACTGTTGCCATATTCAACACAACATTAGACCCCACGGCCAGATTGTTACACTGCCTCCACGCAGCGTCGGCAAATCAGTCACAACAACTTAACACAGAAAAAGGCAAAAAAATTTGATTTCACAGGAAGTACATGTAGAATCAACACATTGTATTACAGCTTTTTGCTTTTAGTTTGATTTTTTTTTCTTAAGTTTCTCTGGAGATGGTTAACTCTGATGCTTTACTTAAATAAAAAAATAAACTTCAAATACATGATTTGAACAAAAATTCAAAATAACAAAAATGAATATTTCATTATATATTCAGTATTCAAGATTATGCAAATATTCTAGACACCGAAAATGAATATTGCTAAAGGTAAACACAATATAATTTGTGTTTCTAAACCTAAAAAAAAAGAAAAGAAAATACTAGGCAGAACAAATGGTTGATTCGCATCACGATCTGAAATCATCTTGAAACAAAACGCTTTCAATACCAAATTTTGTGGTACTACAATTTAACATCCAAAACACAAGAAGGGCTTGCACAATCAGAGAATGTGTTCCATAAAACGTATCACAAGACGCATTCGGTATTTGTTTTCTTTTTTTCCCCTCTTCAGACTAAGGTGCAAAAATAACGACTCAAGGAAATATTCCGATAAGCATACATTTTTTTGTGCTGAACAATATTTTGGAGCAAAGCAGCTGTATGATTGTAAAATCAAGCTACAGTATACTTACATGATAGTAAAAATAACTTTAAACTTGTGTTAGGTTTCTGTTTTTTTTTGTTTTTTTTTTGCACCCCCCACCCCCAACAGTCATCAATGTCCTAACCCTGTACCAATCCATACTTCAAATGAACAGGTCCTTGCATCATACTGTACAAAAATATACTACCATTTCTCTAGTCATTTTTGCATCCTTACACATTCTGCACATCAAAAAAGGTTTGACGAAAGTGCTAAATGAATGTTCTATAATGTGAACAAGCGTGTTCATGTCCCACCTCCTCTTTGTCAAAGAATAAATCTCCCAGGGAAAGCTCGGTCCCTTTGGGGCTTCAAGGCTTCTCGTGGCCCTTCGGCCACCTCCCATGTGCTCGTGGGATGATGCCTCTCCCCAACCGTATTCACTGGCCCTCTGAGTCCCAGGCCCAAACCAGCAAACCAGTGAACACTGCCACCATGAAGCTAGCTTTGGAACACAGATAGTGTGTCACATACTGGACAAATTATAATCAAAACTGAAAATATAAATAATAAAATCTCCAGCTACACAGAAATGAAAGGTAAAAGGAGTATGTGACAGGCAGTAAGCTTTATTCTTAATCCTTCAATGATCACCTCATAGCTAACATGAGGAATTACTGTTCTTTCTGACAGCACTGCAGAGACAAAGAAGGGATCGACAGCTGAGAAAAAGAGAAGAGAGTCAGAAAGATGAGTCGGCAAAGTTAAACCTATAGCCTCGGCTTCCTTTTCTCATCCTTTCCCTTCGACACGGCTCCCTCAACCCACGCTGGTGCCAAAAAAGAAATATAACGGAAACTGAAACAAACAGAAAAATCTAACTGAAAACAACAGGATACCCGCCTTTGCAGGCTCACTCGATGACAAAGTATTGGATAGCGACAGCGATCAGGATAGACGTGACGGCCAGAAGGGCAATAATGAGAAAAGAGAACTGTTCGTCCGTCAGGCTGCGTCTGGGCCGCAAGGCCTCAGCCGTTTTGGGCCCCATTGAGCTGGAGGAGGCCGGGGTTTCGATGCGAGGGGGCAGGAGAGTGATGGTGGAGCTGTACGGCCCGATGATCTCTGGGGCATCCTGGCACTGGCGGATGGCACAGACGCGGAAGCGGTACTCGGCAGATGAGCTCAGGTTGGCCAGCTGGAATACAGTGGCTGAGCCCTTGTAGATCTTTTATAAAGAAAGAAAGAAATAAATAATAAGTAAGTAAGTAAGTAAATAAATAAATAAATAAATACATATCTAAATGGGAGATGTTTCAACATCAAAGGGCCAAAGAATAAGCAGAATTCTAACAGACACTAAATCAGTCTTGTACCTGTTTGAACTCAGAATTTCCCTGCATGCACTGCAGGCAGTAAATAACTGGATCTCCCTTCATTGGTGGCAGGGCTTCCCAACTGATCTCACAGGACTCATCCAGTCGTTCCACACGAGGTGCTAGAAAAATATAGAGAAAAATGCAGAGACACAAAGAGAAAAATGAATTCTGAATATGCGTTTCACACATACAGTGGATGGCAAAATACACTAGATCCAGTATTGGTTTCCCAGGTGAAAAGATGATAAAGCTAATAGCTATACCTTTGAGTGGAGCTGGGGGTGAACGGGGGGTAGTGAAGGTGTAAACAGAGGAGAAGGGCCCTTCGCCCGCCTCATTAAAGGCCTGGATGCGAAACGTGTACGAGGTAGACTCATTTAGCCTCTGGACTTTGTGAGTGTGGCAAGGTCCTTTATACAAGGATACAAACCTATAAAGATTGAGAAAGAGAAAGACAGCGAGAGAGAGAAAGAGAGAAAGAGAGAGAGAAAGACAGAGAAAGAGAGAGCCAAACAAGAGAAAGTCAAGGAGAAACACTCAGGTTTTGCTATTGCCAGCAATCAAGTTGTAACTTGTAATTGATGTTGGTTATTCTGACATTTAAGTAACTTGAGCTACACTCAAAAATATGTTTTATTTAACTGGTTAAATCTGGATAGCTTAGTATGCTAAAAGCTTCACAAACCACAGCACAAGTTTGATTCCAGTAAAATGCTTTCCTGACACACGTTAATGAGAAGTGGACAGAAAAGGACAAAGACTTGTACTTTTGGGAGCAACCCTATGCTCCACTATACTGTCTTAATTGGCACTAGAGGCAAACATTACCCGATGAGAGGAAGAAGATAAAGGCTTTAAAATAAGCAAGTGAAGATGAGTGATTGCTGTTGAAAAGGCAGAAAGACAGAATCTAACTTGTTCTGCGGTATATCTGAGCTATTAGATAGTATAAACAGGGCTACTGTTCTCTCTTAGCACTGCTCAACATTTATCAACTGCTGTTCAGTTTAGGGTTTAATACGTAATGGGCGAACTGAAAGTCTTGCCAGCTTATTTTCTGATTATTTATGTTGAGCCTATGGGAGCTTATTTTTGTTTCACTTCGTTTTGTATACATGTGTAAATTCTCATATTTTAATTTAAAAACTTAAAAGTTGAGGTTTAGAAAAACTCATGCCTTTTTAGTAGGTAGAGGGCACAATAATAATACACATTTAAAAAAAAAAAAAAAGATTTAACAATTTACTATTTACCAGATATTTTTTCATGGTTTAAATTAGTATGCAGAGAAATTCTGTCAAACTGATGTGGATTCTAAACCTACAAAAAAATACCACATTTGTGTGTTTAAGAAGCGAAGAAGACATTAATTATTTTGGAAGTTGTAAACCATTCTTTACTTTTTTGCAATATTCTGGCTTTTCTTAATATTGAAACACAAAAAAGTCAGATGCCCAGACCTGAACATGCTGATGCAGGGCATAAATCGTATCATAAATGTTATTAATTGTGTAACTCTCAACTCCTAAGAACAACCCTGTGACACTACCTGATGGGGAACTCATACGCTCGTCCTGAGTGAAGGAGGATCTCACCTGCCATTCTTGTCCTCCATTTGGAGATGGTACTGCAGGGAGTCAGTGGGGGTGCTCTTGGCTGGACCCTCACCCCACTTGAGCCTGAGGGTCTGGTGACTGAATGCAGTGCACTCCAGGCGTGGAGGCAGAGGGGGCAGGGGCTTGGTCTTCAGTTTAAAGGTGTGGCTAAAGGGACCAGCACCCAGGCTGTTCAGAGCCTGAATCCTAATCCTAAAAAGAGGTTTTAAACAATTTGTACATTCAACTTGGGCCAATAAAACACCAAAAAAAAAAAAAAAAAAAACAACCAAGCACAATGTATTCAAACATAGGACAGGACTAATGCCTTTGTAGATGGTAAATTGCTTAGAGTAACAAAGTAGCTAATGTTCTACATCCCCTGCTAGTGTCAGTGTACAGATTCTAGAAAATCAGATCAGAAGTGAGCCACAAACTATAAGCCTAGCACTGTAACTCATGTCTGTACCTGTAGCTGGTATCAGGCTGCAGGTTCTGTATAATGTATTTGGTTACAGGGCCAGTGAGAATTGGCTGTCTCTCTCCAATGTCGATCAGGTAAGATGTAATCTCTGCTCCATGATCACAAGGCGCCTCCCAGCGCAGCCCCAGGCAGGTGGATGGGGAGTAGAGCAGTGGAGAGGGCCCATCACCCTCATCCTCACCCTCCTCCTCCTCCTCTTCTCTGTCAGAGCTTCTGTCCTCCACCTGCATCTCAGATTCACGGAGAGCGTGAACACTGCTGACGGCCGCAGGCACAGAGCATGGTGTCTGGCACAGAACTACATCACTGAAGGGCCCCACACCAGCTACGTTCCCCGCCTGCAGTAAGACAAAGCAAGTAAACGCACAAGAATACACAGACTGGGCTCATGTGACACAAAGACTTGTGTGGCAACTATGGTTAAGTATTAGAATTCAATATATTTTACAATACAGAGTTTCAAAACATTCTGTCTTATTCTATACCAGATTGCAATCAGTAATTAATCAGTAAGTAATCAATGTTAACATCCGTAAGCTAACAGACATGCCTGCAAATACCCACTTCCCTTATCTTTTACATTCACTTCTATGTTTTATAATTAAAAAGAAGGTAACAAAAAGTGTCACAAGTGAGTATAGAAATTAAGGCATTACTACTGTTACGTATGAAGCTATATATGAATGACCATGTGATGAGAATTAACATGTAAACTATAATTGACATTATCTGAGTGAAAGAAAACAGTCTTTGTATACTTTACAATCAACTGGTGACAACAGTTAAAAGAGCACTTGAGTTAAATTTCACATTACTTCCCTCATTGCAATGAGAGCTATATGGACCTGTTAGCCAGTTCTCATAATGCTAACTAGCCTCCATTCACTTTTATCATTAGTTTGGCCAGACACAGTTTATTCTCATTTTGCATTGCATTTTGCAACAAAAAAAACAAAACAAAACAAAAACAAACAAAAAATACAGCTGCAAGCAACAATGAGCAGGTCCAAGAACACATAAGCATAAGAAGCTCTCATGCACTTTGAGCCAAATAGGCCTATTAAGGTCTAATACAGTTTGGGCCTTCAAGGCAGAGAGGCTGAAAAGAAGTCTGAGTTTATCAAAAGGCCTTCATTTGTCATGAACAATGAGCAGGGGGGTATAAACCTAATATATCTTTACATTTCAATTTACTGATATACAAAGGTTGGAAGCAATACATGAGTAATGGCAAACTTTTTGTCTTTGTTGCATTTGCGAAGTATTTTGTTTCTCCATGTAAAAGGCTTTGATAAGCTTGACATGAGACCCAATGCACTCATAAGGGCACCTTTAAGCGAAAAAAGGACCTTAGTGAAAGTATGTCAGAATTGGACCAAAGGTCTCCCACATGTTATGAAAATTGATCAGGGACCTCCATCAAAGATGTTCACCGATTTTCATTCAGATTGACCTTTTGACCTTGGTATAATATGCTGTAGTCTATAAAAGAAAAATTCAAAATACCAGAAGAGTCCAATTTATGACATAATATGTAATTACAAAGTTATTCAGATCACTGAACGGAATCAAAGCACATCTCTTAATTATCTGTAAACTTTGCAGTATCATACGCTGGCGTGACTATATCGCCCAGCTGGCCTGGGAGCGCCTTGGAATCCCCCTTGGGGAACTAGTGGAAGTGGCTGGGGAAAGGGAGGTCTGGGCCTCATTACTTAGGATGCTGCCCCCGTGACCCGAACCCGGAGAAGCAGAAGATAATGGATGGATGGATTTTAGGTGTTTTTCAGTGTTAAAGCACCCCCTATGGGCCAATCAGGATCAAATTTTGCAAGTCACATCAGAGTCTCAATTTATAGATATCAATACAATTTTGAGATGATCGGAGCAATCATTGATGAGCTATAGCAATTCAAGCTAGCAATGCCATGGCCGCAAACATTAAGTGCTGGAGGGAGACCACAATGAGCAAAAAAACTGAAAACATGCTGGATAATTATTTACTTAGAGAGGCTACAGAGTACTTCAAGACCATTTTTGAGAAGTTAGCTTCAAATTCCATTAACTAGTTTGAAAAGTGCTAATTTCAAACAATTAACAATTGAAAAAAAATATGCACTTTCATCACTTTGATGAGGTCATCAAAGTTATTTGACCAAAAATGAAAATCTGTACAAGATGTACTTGATTTTCATTAATAGTGCCACCCAGAGGTCAAATATTTTGAAACTTCACAGGTTGTTAGAAGGTGGTGGGCTAGAGACAGCTGTCAAGTATCATGAGGATTGGCCAATGGTAAGCCTGTCAAAGTTCTGCTGAAATGGCCGGTGGCGGCCATAAATTTCAATATTTCGAAGTGTCCTTAAAGATGTACTTACAGTCTTTGTAATAGAATAGTACTTGCAAAGTTTCAACTTAATCGGATGTACAGATGCTGAGAAACATCTATGTAGCATTTACAGCGCCCCCTAATGACTTTTGCGTACAAAAAAAAAAAAAAAAAAAAAAAAATATAAATAGGCGTCCTCAGAGTCTTATTAGGAATAAGCCTGTCAAGTTCAACATTTTTTGGGTGAAGGATTCTCGAGCTACAGATTTTTCAATTACTTAAGAATATGACAGTTAGCATATGATAGTCATATTGTTTACAAAATTTAAAATGTGCTGGATAATTATTGAGGTTCAGACTATGTTGAATTTTTTGACACCAAAAACATGAGGATAGGATAAAAACTGTAGGACTAGTTCACAGAAGTAGGCTTTGCATATTATGCAAATTAGCTCAAAATCAAAGTAGGCAGAGCTAAATGGTCCACATTACAAAGTTGTTTTGTTGGACCCAAGGAATCAGGAAAAAACTGTCTGTCAAAAATCTGGGTAAGGAGTTATAGAGCGAAATGCATTATAGTGTGCCATAGCGCCCCCTTTAGGCCAATTGGGCTCATGTCAAGCACATGAGTAGTAGGAGGGACTACTACCTATTGACCAAGTTTCATGTCTCTAGGACTTAGTTTGGTCTGGGAGATTCATTTATCTGAGACGAGGAATAACGAAAAAAAAACTCTTAACAAAAACAATAATAAAAAAAGCAAAACAAACAAAAAAAAACACATTTTCAATAAATAAATGAATGAATGAATGAATGAATGAATGAATGAATGAATGAATGCTGTAAACTTATCTAACCACCTGGTGGGGCTGACAGCACAAATTTCAGTATAATTCAGCATTTTTTCCATGGTTCACTATTCTGAGTCATCACTCCCCCAGAGAATAATATACAGAGCCTGGCAGTAAACATCCAACAGTGACGCAGTCATGACTTGCGTTCCTATGAGGCCATTAAAAAGAACATCCTGGGTCACGTTTTAGTCACAGCTTAGACAGCTTAAAGGACAATTCAGAACCTATGCACCAATTTGGCCTTAAAACTTAAAAATGGCTTAAACTTGAGCTTCTGAAGTCTGAATATTGGCTAGCTTAGAATTGCTTCCAAATATAATGACAGTGACATCAGCATTAACTAGTCATTAGGTACCATGGAAAATAGCCCTAAAATTTCTTTTGTTGTGCAAGACCAGTCGTAATTTGAATCTCAGGATGTACCACAGCTCTCTATGTCTCCTGCTTACTTGCACTCTGCAGAAATAGTTGGTGGCAGGTAGCAAACCCTTCAGCTCATGGCTCATCCCAGATCCGGTGTAGCACACTTGCATACTGCCCTCCGCTGCCCCCCACTCCAGCCGGTATTCAGTCACTGCTGCTCCATTACAGGGCGGAGCCTGGAGCAAAGCAGGAAGGCACTATTTTCAACTTCAACAGAACGTTTGTGTAACCGCTAGCTAAATCAATGAGATTAGTCCTGAACACCTGGGATGTTTCCTTGCACACAACAAATAAAGCTTATGGGTTCTTAAAAAATACTCAGCAGTAATGTAATTTTCATGATAAGGTTTATTATAGTCAAGAGGGTAAGCTTACTTCCCAGCTGACTACAGCACATGAGGGAGATTTGCAGACAATATGAGGAGGCTGACAAGCCTCAGGGGCTCCGGGTCCTGTAGTCACCTCAGTGCGCTCTGAGGATGGTCCATACTGTGAATCAAACCCACACACAGTACATATGAGATTAAGTGTGCAGGAAATTTCAATGTCCTCTTCTATTAAAATTAAGGTTGACAAATTAACATTGGAGTGAAAGAAAAAAAAGCAAATGATCTAAAAATATTTACTAAAAAAAGCATTAGTGGAAAACAAAGAAGCAAAATTCTATGTTTGACTACATTTGAACGAGTATAGATTAGATTCACGACTAATTAGATTAATCGTGTGGAACTACTCCTTACCCCAGCTTTGTTGGCTGCTCTCAAGCGGAAACCATAGGTTCTGCCAGGCAGCAGACCACACACAGTGCAGTCGAGCTCAGGGCCCTGGTACACCTCTTTGCCCTCCTCAGCCTGGGGGGCAAACACTTCCACACTGTAACTACACACAACACTCCCACCATCCACCTGTGGAGGAGCTGAGACACACATACACACATATATTTACACACATATATTTACACACACACACACACAAAGATGTGTGTATTCAGTTTATTGAAGGAAAGGGGGGGGGCGACTTTACAACTCACTAGTCATGGTGAACTTTGAGATTACGGTTGTCTGAGTGATTCCCTAAAGAATCTTTACACCCCCAAAACACAGGAGGGACAAAGGAAAATGAACAATGCCAGCTTACCCCAGCGAAGCTGAATCTCTCTAGCTTTGGGCTTGCCAACTACTCTGGGCTGTTGACATGGGCCAGGAGGAACAGCTGGCATTTGGACCTGTAGGGTCTCAGACATCTGAAATACACAAAAACATAACACAACTAAACAAAAAATTGTGCAATAATTCACTGTAGGAGCTATCGGTCAGTTTCCTAGTATATTCACATAGCTAAATGAGTACAACAAGAATTGTCATCTCTTCTACTGAAATCAGTGCGCATCATTTAATTGAACTCAACTGAATGTATTAGAAAGTAAGATTGCACTGTGTGGCATATATGATTACACATACAGTACAAGGTTCTATTCTGCTAAAGGCTATTGTAGTATTACAGTATAGCAAAAATACAACACTAAATTTAAGACAATACTAATAATACAAAGAAATAAGACAATTCTGTATTTTGTTTGCCTTTAAATGTTTTGTAGCTCTTTGTTACAAAGAATTTTACTCTTGTACATGAATGAAAAAGAACAGAATGGAGAATGTCTGAATGCATGAACGAAACAAATCATGAACAAAACTGCTATTTGGGATAAAGCAGTATATATGACAGAAGCAGTGACAGCTATCTGAAGCCATGCTCACTTTCAGTGCTGTGGAAACCTACGCCTACCAGCATGACTCACTGCTCAGTTCTGGCAAACCCCACACATGGAGGGGAAAAAAAAAGGACCTGAGATATATGGACAATGCCATTTTTGCAGGGATTAGGAGACGAAAGCGAGAAACTGATATAAGCAACATAACAAATTTTAATTTTAATTGACAAAAACTGAGAAATCAGTTAGGAATATTACGAGTAAAAAAGATTTCTGAAAATGACACTCGGATTGCATGTGTTGGGCTAATAAGGTGAGACTGTAAATTCTGTTTAAGTCTGTACATGTAAAAATCATCAGTGTCTGAGAGAACACTGGTTTGATTAAAATGTATGAATGCATATGGGAGTTTTACCGGGCTCTGGCCTCCCTCGCTGAGGCAGTAGACCCTAGCTTGGTATGACCAACCTGGCTTCAGCCCATCACACACACACTCCATTGCTGAGCCCCTGTACACCTGTTCCCAAGATGACCCTAAAATACAAATGTGCACATACAATTATAGTATGACTATCACAATTCAAGCTTCAATCAGGAATTTAAAAAACTTTATGAACAACATTTTCTGGGACGTACCACTTAGACCTTCCGACAGTTCCACTACATACTCAGTCACATCTGACCCACCGTTATCTTTTGGAGGATCTATGGGAAAGCACATTGGGTGTAACCAGACCGTAACAAAACACAAAGCATACAGCCTAACAGAGTCATGTACAGCTATAATTTCAAAGCTGAGCTCACCCCAGGTCATGCGGAAGCTGGTGGGATGTGGTTTGCCCTTGATGGAGGGTTTGCAGGGGCAGCTCGGTCTGTCTGGGGCTGTGGTGAACTCAGACATAGGACTAGGGTTACTCTTCCCCTCTGCATTATATGCAGCAACCTGAAACAACACAAAGCCACCTAAAGCCACAGCAGCACTAACTGTAACAACTAATTTCCAAGAAAATAAATGCCATAAAGGCAAATGTAGTGATGTAGTGTATGAAAACAAGCATTCACTTGCTTGCTTTTGTTTTTATTTAATTTACTTCTAGTACATACATTAACTTAAAATTTACTCAAATAATACCTTTTGACTTTGTACTTTGTAAAATATGAACAAAAACATACGTATTCATAAGCATGAACAAAGATAACAAGGTAACACATCATTAAACATCACTTAAATGGAAATGCTACAGATCCACAGGAAAGGCATTAAACACCCCTACCAGTTAAACTGGCTCAATAATGTACAGTTGGAAAACTCACTGAACTATACCTACAGCTTTTCTCAGACTAATGACAAGGAAGGTAAGAGAAAAGCCAGCGGTCAGGACCTGAAAGTAGCACGAACATTACACAGAGAAGAATTAAATAATGAATTCTTAAACATCTCTGTTCCACCATACCACAGAAAACTGTTCTGCTAAAAAAAACAAAAAAAAAAACAAAACAAAAAAAAAACACACAGTCTAAAATTTGCACACAAGCATTTAGACAAATTAGAACTGTTTTGAAAAATGAACGGAGATAGGAGCATCATGATATGGGGCAGCTTCTCTGCAATCAGTACTGAGGCATAAAACATCATTGAAGGAAACATGAAAACAGTGATGTACCAGTACATATTAGAAAATAATTTAATCTCATCTGCCCATAAACTGAATCTGGGTAGAAGAAAGGCCTGTCTGGACAATTACTACGTAAGCATCAAATCACAATTATTTGAGATGATCGCAATTCTTCAAGCTAACTACAATAATTTTCTACAGTTGTCAGATTTTAGTCACATTATGGTGCAACAAAATGTAAACTAAGGGTGTTGGGTTCAGGCAAACAAATACACACAAAAAGTAACTGAATTCTTTGGGACATCATGGGACTTAAAAAAGTTCTATAACTTTTAACATTATTCTGTGACATGTTAAGAGTTAAAGGTGGTGCTGAGTAGTATTTGTTTATTTATTAGTTACGCAGCTAACTCTGAAATTGTAACGTATGCTAACGTTTTTTTGCTCATATTTTCACTGTCATGGCGAACATAGCTTTGCAAGCATACCATCAAAATAAATTAGGACTGGCATTTAAAGATGGACTTTCATGGACTAGCCAATCTCCAGATTTGAATATAATTTTACAAATTATGGAGGATTTTGTTAGGCCATCAGATGGACGTTAGCAACTCTGGGGAAATGAAGACAGTTTGTTGAGAGGAATGAGCCAAAACTGAACAGCAATGCTGCAAAAACTTAAATGCTTCTTACCGGTGACATCTCAAACTGTGTCAACAATGGCTTTGAAATAAATGTAATATTTTTGTTGATTTGACAAACACTTTTGTTCGCCTGTTATGATGAAAAAAGAAATCATTTTTGTTTATGCTTAAGAACATACATTTTCCAGTCATATTTATAAGAACAACCTAAAAAGACATTACGTCTCTCTGAATTAAATCCTATTAAATTAGTCTTCGCTCTCCCATGCAATGCCTATTACATAGCAAAAACAAAAGTGTCTGAATTAACAAATCCCCTCACTGTACTTTAAAATGTTTGTTTTTAGTGAAATGGCTCATTTACAAATAGCTAATTTTAAAGCTTCACAGGATTTAAAGAATAATAATCAAATCAGTACTGGCAAATACTTAAGTTTTCAATATCATTTCAGCACGAGAACAGAAAAAAAATAAATTAATAATTAAGTGATACTTTTTTAAATCCCACAAACGGGGATTTCCGGTCACAGGGCCAGATCCCTAACCTCCAGCCCACGACTGCCCCACAAAAAAAAGCACAGATAAAAGTACTGCTATACTCAAAGAAGACTCCACTGCTACATCTTTGGGCACTAGACATTTCCAGTAGAACCCAAAAATACACAAAAACTAGGACAAATCATTAATCTGCTCATACTGCTTCATTATTATAATCAATCGTCAGTGGAGCTCCCTGTTCAGTCATGGTGATGGGATATAAATGGAGCTGTAAGAGAGGAGAGTTGCTCAGCAGGTAACAAGAGTCTCATCAGCTTCCACCCAGGAGCTCTGATCATATTAATAAACTTTTGTTTTTGGAAACCTAATTGCAATCAGGCCTTTCTCTGATGACACCAAAGAGCTGTGAGCTAGTGCTCCACCTTATGCTCTGCCATGTAACAAAAACACAACATGAAAGGAGAAAGTAAGGAAGAATATATGAAAGAATAATGACAGAAAAAGGAGTAGCAGCAGAGGAGCTGGTCTCTTAAGAGTTGATTGGAATCCAGCAGTATTGTTAAAGGAACACTTCATCCAAAAATGCTAATGATGAGAATAATGAATGTAAGCTCACTGGGGCCAGTTCCATGCACAAGCTCCAATAGCGGTGTTGTGCTGGCCACTGGAGTCTAATGACACTGGCTCAGCAGATAAATGACTCACTTACACCCACATAAAAGTTAACCATTCACAGAGAATGTACATAGCAAAAAGGAAGTTACTCTCACCCTGAATTTGTACTTGGTGCTCCTGTGAAGATTCCTCACTGTGCATGACACCTCATCACCATCGTAGCTGGGCTGGAATCCATAACCCTGCACATCCATAACACACTGTCAATCAGCACTTTGCAGCAAATTAGGTAGTTCTAGTATGTGAAGGTGCAAGAGAGACTTTCCTATTTCCCAAATGCAGCCAATGAGGGATTGATGATACGTTATCATTATTGTGATGAATTACATCACATAATACATTGAGTATTCGTCTATTTTAGTCAAACACTTCTTGCAGCAGCCATTTTAATGATCATCTATGGCAGAGTGGTGGAAACTTAAAGTAGCGATATGCTCAAAAACTATATGTTTTTATTCATATGTAGTATTATTCATGTTTTTATTCATAATAACTGATTGTATTTTCTTAACATCACAGTGTTCCCATACAGGAAATCAAAATTTGCTTTCCCCCTCGGATATAAATACTAATGCTACTAAAATAAATACTTTGGAAGACTTCACAACACACTCACATAACATTTTAAATTGCTATGAATAAGTGCATGTTTACAGCACACCTATGGATTGTAAGCGCTCAGGTTAAAGCCTGAAAGCTATTAAAAGTATGGTAATGATGCCTACTGCTTCAGCTACTGCTTGGCAAGCAACAGAAAACAGCTGTATGTGAATAAAAGGGAAAATACATCACTCTGAGAGATTATTCATTATTCGATTATATATAATTATCAAAGGCATTGTCAAAACTTTAAGGACACTGAACAACTGCATGCACAGCCTGCAAACAACAACAGCTAGTGTATAATAAATGCTCTCTGTAGAAACTCTCATGTGAGAGACCTATCCGTTGCCTAAATGCTGCCAGTTAGAGTTGTGTAATGATGTTAGATGACAAATTTAATTAAAACAAATTAAACGTGATTTTTTGGATGGCAAAAATGCATCATTTTAATCAGCCTCTGCTTGATTTTTGCTAACTTTTGCCAGCAGAGTCAAGTCTGACACTTCATGGTTATTTTCACAAACACAAATTAAAAGAAAGTCCAAAAGCAACTCAAATGGGGCTTAAACTGGGCTACAAACATACAAGTTATATGTAGAACTCAAAGTATTGTGATGTTAAATGTTTGTCATGTCACTCACTTTTAAAGTCAATTTATTTCAGGAGTAAGTGTACACCTCGGATGTGTACGAGTGTGAACTTGTGCTAATGTCTTACCGATCCCTCTTCCTCCATTTCCAGCACGTAGCCAATATCGTCTTCTTTAGGCGATCCGACTGGCCTGTTCCACTGCAGGCAGAGCCAGGTGACCCCAGCCTGGATCAACTCTGGCCTCAGTGGGGGTGCAGGGACACTGCACGATGTCATCATGTCTACAGGTTCACTGAACTCACTACAGAAACAGAGAGAGGGGTCATACTACTGAAAGCACACACTCATCAGGCTATACAAAAAATATCCTCAAAAGCAGGGCTAAACAAGCCCTTCTGGGAATACCTAATGAAACAGTGTCAGTGTCATACCTGACACCCATGTCGTTTTTTGCAGCCAGACGGAATGAGTATTTGGTCGCAGGAGACAGCTTGGTCACCCTATACTGCTTCTGGGGGCCATAATAGCACTGCTCAAACACTCCTGTGCCCTTACCCTGTTCAGATGGTGCATTGCAGCACAGAAAATAGCACACAATCGCATAAAATCAGACTATTTTTTCACAGACCAGGGTCAGAAACAACAAAGCAAATCCCAGTAATCCCAGTAAATATCTGCTAAATATCAATATTTTTAAGCAAACACTTTCTGATACCAATATGATTCTGGTATCATTGTGCATCCCTATTACTTTCTTCAGAAAACATTACACATCTAACACAGATACTGACAATTAGAAAAAGTCATAATATGTAAGACAAACATACTGGGTACATAAGGCCATACCTCATCCCACTGTAAAATGTAGTTTTGTATTTTGGAACCATTGTCACATGGAGCCTGGAAAGAAACAGAGACATTTAATTTAAGGTAAGTAGCCTGAGCCAAAAATGTTTGTTAGCCAATGAAGGTATTAGCTACGAGTGTTTTCTATTAGCTATTAAAGACCTACATGAACAACAATGATGACAGTTAAAGAAGTTTCCATCAAGTGGATGCTTATAAATAACACTAGATTTTATTTGACCATATAATCAGATTTAAAAAATACAACAGCATTGACATGGTGTTCAACAGATTTGCTCAGTCTACAGTAGACACTCTGAATGGGAAATAAACTGCTACAATAACAAAAAAGTTGTTCAAAAACACCTCTGCAAAAAGCAGAATATTCACCTGTTTCTGTATGTTACAACTACTGATTGCTCAAAACTTGGAGTATGTGTGAAAGACAGAGCGAAATATTTACACAGAGAACACAACACACAAAGCAAAATATTTAAGGTTTGGGTAGATGCTTAGACACAGAGCTGCATGTGTTTGTACCTTCCACTGCAGGACAAGGCTGCTTTTCGTGCCACTGGCTTTGCGAGGTGGGCTGGGGGTATCAGGCTCACAACTCAGAGTAGTGAAACTCACAGGCTCAGAGGGGTTTCCGTGTAAACAGTTATACATGGCCTGCACTCTGCAGGTGCAAGTGTACACGCATGAGGACACGCACATACACAAATGTAATTTAATTTGGCTTTTAGACATCAACACAAATGAAAGTGTACTGAGACAAAGCCTGAGTACAAACCTGACATGGTAGTCTGTTGCTGGTCTTAGGTCCTCTATGGTTGCGCTTAGTTCCTTACCACTGCAACAAAATGACAAAAGCAAGAGAAAAAGGTAAAGGACTGATTTAATAAAATACCCACTTAAATGAGACAATAGCAGCTCACTAAAATGATCACAGATTAAAAAAAAGTAATAATAATTACTATTCTGCGCACTATGCGCCTTAGCCTCCACTGACTGCATGCCTAGGTGCTTGGTTTACACCTGTGGCCATGGAATTGATTGGAACAACTGAATTCAATGATTTGGATGGGTGACTAAATACTTTTGGCAATATAGTATACTTAATTCCAAGAGTGAGATGCACGAAATAGCTTGAAAACAGTCAGTAGGAAATGGATGCCAAAAATATTAAATTATGTTAAAAGTTTTACACAGTTTTTAAACGGAGTGTAAAAATGAACCTGATGTCTATTGCTGCTCTCACTGCAATGCTGCTGTGTGACGCTACGTGACATGTGCAGTGGCCTTCATATTCAAACCTGCAATGGCTGGGGTCATGTCTATTCATGTATTTGGGTTTACTTAAGTTCTGAACCTTGTGCAAACTGCAAACAACGTCTTTACCCTCTTCCCAGCCCAGCTTTACCTGTAGGCAGTGTTGTATTTCCCATCTTTGCCACTGTAGGAGACAGACACTTCATAGCTAAAGCTCGGATCCTCAGATTTTTCCTCTCCCTCCTTCTGCTCCTCGTCTGCCACTGTTCTCACTGGTGCTACCCAGCCCAGACTCGCTCCTCTCGCCTGAATGTCCATCACCTAAAGAAATTAACAGATGCTACTGATTTGGTTTGTTCTTTTTGCTTTTTTATTTAAAACTCCGATGACTCTGAGGAATGAAATTCTGGATGGGTCAATATGAATATAATGTCATTGTGCAAAAACTGAATGCCTGGCTGCATCTATATTGTCTTAGTAATGAGTCATGTAAGATCAGTTTGGGAAACTTACTATTCTCATAAACTAAAGAAAACCCCTTATGCAAGCAGGAGAGGAAGACAGGGGAATATTCTTTATTTTTAGCTTTGTTCCACAAGAATGTCTATCCTTTAGTTACAGCTGTATGCCTGTGGACCTTTTTGACTCTTTGATAAAAAAAAAAAGATACCAAGCATCATAGTGAAACAAGTTAAATCCTGTTCTTTCCCTTTCAAGTCAAGTCCTGTTTCTTTGTTCTCCAAGCCATTTCACTTCTGCAATCTCTATTCTATTCCCTGTGCTCATCTCCCTGGAAATAATCCATTCATCCAAGAAGGCCTTTACCAGAGCCTTCGCTTCACTGCCCACTGCATTTCCGTCTGTCTTTCTATTTTGTCTTCCTGGTCTCTTGCGAGGACAATGATGAAAATGTCTCACTAGTCCCTACACAAGGACAGTAACTAAAACTGGTAACTAAAAACCCTCAGGGGCCAGGATTCAAAGGAACAGGACTTTTTTTTACTGATGAGGCCAAAAGCTCAAGACAAAAAGAAAGCCAACCTAAAGGAAAGGCATGATTTAAGATCTGTTAAGCAGAGTTCCTTTGTGGATAGTCTATTTTCTTGAAAACCCTTTGTCTGAACTTGGATTGCCACAGGGGACAAACTATTATCTGAATACTTATTTGTTGATTCACATCGTTTTTAAAGTGGCTGGCACAAGTTTTAAACACTGAGAGAAATGACAGATGATCATTAAAGGCCTATATATAAAGAGAAGTCTGAGTGTTTATACAGTTAGCCCTAATCACTGGAGCAAAATACATTAGCAGTAATATTGTAATAGTCATTAAGCTACATACAGCTTTAAATGGTCCTAGAGAGTGAGCTATCATTTAGATCATCTGGGGACAGGACTCATTCATGCATGCATAATTGTTCAAAACACGCAAATGACAGACATTATGAAAGCACGATCGAACCATCTTTATCAGGTGTTTATCGTTGAGGAGAATGCGAAAACTTTCAGTTTCAGCAGTTTTTGAATAACACCTTAAATTCATGAAAACCAAACTGCTCATTAGCTATTCAAAGGTTATTCAACCAGCAAATCACCCATCGAATGTAGACATAAATCTTCCACATACTCACCACTGGCTTGCCCATATTGTTTAACCATTCTTGAAGAGCCTGCGTCTTCTCATTCAGTTCTGTGAACAGAAAGCGACAATGTAAAGAAACATATTCACTTCTTCAGTAAACTATTACGAACATGTCTTTGGATTGGTTCCACAATCCTGTCTGCAAGTAAAGAACGACAGCAGCTCATTTGCCAATATACTTAAAAAAAAAAAAAAAAAAAAAAAATCATAAAGACAAGATGATTTGAGTTCTTATGGACTTCAGGTTTAATCTGGCTACTAAATTCAACACCAGACCAGTTCTAAGACCTCCTCCTAACTGTGATCCAAACACATGAAAGTAGCCCAAATGATCTGACACAATGTCTATTTGTTAATAGTTTGACAGTGTTTGGTCAATGTGCACTCACCCTAAACTTAACGGTTTAGTATCTGAATGCATAGTCATTGTGGGTTTTATGATTTAAATAAATGATTTTGAAATAAATAAATTGCTTAACAGCATTTCTCCTTTTGCAGTGGTACCGAATGTGCATCGAGAATCTATGGATTTCACTGGTGTTAGAACAGACTACGGAATAAATAATTCGTGTCAAACTAACTTTTAACTATATCCTGAGATGAATATCAACTGTGATGTGTAGAAAATAATCATACGTGATATTTCTGTCTATATTGCGCAGGCCCACCGTACTGAATGCTGAAATGTTGCTCCACACATCATGTGATAAAGAAGCTTGTTTGTATTAGCTTTGACTCTGGCTACAACAAGCCACAAGTCAGTCAGTCAGACTGGGTTAATTACTGCTGTTAGCTCCATTAGCTTTTGAAGCTAATGAGGCCAGAGATGCACCACTCAGCCTGGCTAAACTCAGGTCAGCGAGTGACTCTGTCCCTAAAACTGTCCATTCACACCACTCAGTAGCTACAGCACCATTTTCTGCCCTAGAGTGGATATTTGACAGGACTATCATTTCTGCTGTTTCTGACTGCTCCAGTAATAGAGCTATATTTGAAAAAGAGGGAAAAAGATTCAAAGGGATTATAGTAAAGAAGTGATCATAAAGGTTGTGTCTACTGAATTTTAGGTCAAATAAGTCAGTGTTATTATTACTAAAACTCTTTGTATCTTCTTGCTGGAAGCCTAGAGACCATTATTTACACTATATGCATGAAATGAAACCTTACACTTTAATTTATTACTCATATTATAGTACATTTACAACAGCTATTTGTCTTATAGCAATAAAGGGGAAATAAACAAAAACAAACAAACAAAAACAATCACAACACACTGTGTCTACATTTCAAATGCATATTACTCATGTCTCATAAGAATTATGGTCCTTACAGCTTTTGGCTTACGACACATACCTGTTATCACAACCCTGTAGCAGCTACAGCAATATGCCCTTAAACTGACTGAGCCCTGAGATCGAGACAGCACAAATACAGGTCTGGTTCGGTTTATCCATCACTTATTTCTCACATTTTCGAATTTCAAATGGTTTTCATAGCAGGCAGCAAAATGACTTCCAGAAGTCTCATATGCGCACTATGACTATGAAACAGTGATTCAATCAGCATCTCCCTACCTCCAGGCTCCACATCTCTTTCTCTCCCTGGACATTCCGTTCCCAGGCCAGTGACTGTTGCACTGGCCTGGCACTGCTCCTCCACCCCCTTATACCCGAGGCCATTCTGGAGGTCCCCTCCTGCTGGTGGGGTTCCACGGCTCTTCTGAGGAGAAAGGGGAGGACTGTCTTTGGAAGGAACCAGACTACCCCCTCCACCTGCCTGCCCACCCTGCCGCTCTTTCAACTTCTTCTGCAGGCGCTCATAGGTTTTGTTAGCCCTTTCATCCCTGTGAACAAACGGCGTTCGTCCATGTGGTGGGTGAGTGTCTGAGGAAACTGGAAACACATACAGACAGAGAGACTTGCAATATGTGGTTGACCAGTTACACATACAGAAACAAATGTAATATCAAAGAGCATAGTTACAAAGGGAGACTAAATCTAAAACCATAAACCTCTCTCCTTTTTGCAACCATAAGTAGAGGGCTGACGGTCTCTAACAACTACATGAACAAAAAGTAAGAGGTGGACATAATGTCAAGTCAAAATAAAAATACACACTGATCGAAATTTAATCATTTCACTTCTGGATTATTTTCAAATAAATGAGACAGTCATGTTTCTAAGTGAGAATAAAGATCAAACTAAAATATGGTATATATTACATTTAGTGCACAATTTCTTTTTGCAAAGTTTAATATACTTAAAAATGAAAACATATGTCTTCAGTTAGAAAACCAATAACCTTTTGCATACGACTGCATGCATCTGAATTACGACTGCAATGATTAGTTGACAAAGCTCACAACATCAATTCTGACTGCGTGTGTTGTTTTATGTAGCCCGCCAACATAGAGCAAGGCATAATGGTTATATGTGACTACCTGAATAGAAGTCGACACAAATAATAGCCCTAAATTATAAAATTATAATTATAAAAATGTCAGTTGCAGCCCTAATCAGTACAGTTCTGAATATTCAGTCCTAAAGCAGCTTAGTTTCTATGAGGTTAGGGTGTCTATATACTCACCCTGCTCTGAGTAGATGTGGGCTGGGTGGTACTGTGAAATGTACTGGGCATTCATGTCTCCTGTACTGCCGGCCATGCCCGAGTACAGGTGAGGAGGAGGCATAATGGGATGATGAGGATGGGGGATGAAGGCCTGCAGGTGGGCATGGGGGGGTGGAGGGGGCGGGTGGTGCAGCGGAGAGTGGCCCCCCGGGTGGAACTCCGCCTGAGGTAAGACCAAAACCCGCCTTACTCCATTCTCCTCAATGATCTATATGAGTGAGAGATAAAAAAAAAAAAAAAAAAACAGTAGGAATAAAGTAAAAAGACACAAGACCAATCTTCAGTGTGGGCATAAAGTACAGATGTTATTCTAAAGCCTAACTTGTAAAACGACATAAAATAAAATGTTGTCAATGCAGAAGTAACAAAACTGTCTATGTGGACTCACTTGCTGAACGTATCCAGGAGGCACATAGATTGGAGGCACTGAACCATTTGGGGACATCATGGGAACCTGAGCAGGACCTGCAAAAACAAAAATGATCATTATAACAGTGTCACATTTAACACAAAAATCTACCGTCAAATCGTTTCTATTCTTAAACTAGGCCCCAGTGCAGGTAATAGAAAAATAAAAACTACAATCTTAAAAGTAGAAGCACTTAATTAATTAGGCTGTAGGGGTGGACTATAGGGGCTATAAGACAGTGTCACTGTGACAAATTATTTTGGTGGCAGTGCTGTTGCTTTTTTTTTTTTTTTTTTTGCCATCAAATTATTGTGATACATCTCTCCCTTTTTATGTATTTATCCTGGCATATAATTATTGCTTATTTGGGATGCATACTGAGCAGGCCTTAACCCAGGGTCTTAAAGGCATTCAACTCATGTGGACCACAACATATTAGAATTTAACAGCCATGTCTTTTGCTTGCTTATTCATTCTGTTTCACATCCATAAAGATGAAAACAGAAATGGTGAACTACTGCAATTACACTATGAACATTTTGAAATATTCATGAGATTTTAATTAACATATGAAATGTAGCAGGTTTGGTGTCCTTTATGGCTAGAGTAGATTTTAGATGAATGTTTGTGCAGATCATAACCATCTCTTCTCTGTAAACATGTGTGACTTGCTTTGAGCACCAACTATTGCTGACACTGCAGTGCTCTGAGGGAAAATAAAGATGACAGATACAGCGCAGCGTATTTCAGCTGTGTGAAATATTCTGTATTAGTCAGTGGAAGTCCAGACAGTAGAGTCTGTAAAACTTCCCTGAGGCTGGATATATTTCCTCCACACATACACACAGAGGTAAAGCTGGCGCTTTTATTTTCAGCACAGTAGAAGCTTAAACAATACAACACTAAATCATAAAATAGGGAATGTGTAACCACACTTCACATCAAGAATGCACACTTGCTTTCTCTTGTCAAGTATTACCACCACTCAGGACAAATGACAGAAATGAAAAAAGAAAAAAAGTCCCACCTTTGCTATTTTTTCAGGTCAAAATTCTAATTCTACTTGTGCTTTTAAATGGCACACCACTACAAACACACAAAAAGGACATTATAATCCTTACATGTTACAGTAGCAGTGCAAGGTCAGCAGATAAATCAGGAAAAGGGAGCATTATTAGAAGAACAAAAGGGCCACAATAATTTTAAGATTACATATTAAAACTACAAGTCTGTTGTGCGAGCTGCAAATTTTGCCATGTTTGACAAGTCAGAGAATTAATCGTTAACCAGCAATCCTAAAGGTCAGGATGCAACAAATCACAAAACAGATCATTCTGGTTATGAAATCTGACTGTCTAAGCCACATTAGAAGTTGTAAAGTACCTGATAGACGCAGACATCAACTGAATTCTGTTCTAATACACCAAGATATTAAACAGAATATATATATATATATATATATATATATATATATATATATATATATATATATATATATATATATATATGTGTGTGTGTGTGTGTGTGTGTATGTGTGTGTATGTGTGTGTATGTGTATGTGTGTGTGTGTATATATATATATATATATATATATATATATATATATATATATATATATATATATATATATATTAAAAACGGCTACTGTTGCCAATGTAAAAAATTAGTTGCCTCTGAAATATAACTTATAAATGCCCCCCCTGCCCCTTCAGCAGTACCACCATCAGCAGCAGCCAATCAGGGGAGCAGCACAAATGCTATAAAGACTGAATGAGAGGGAGGAGAGAGTGTGACTCAGGCCACTGATTTAGGAAGGAGAGAGAGCCAGAACTCCTGAAAGACCTCATTTAAAGTAAGCTTTGGGTTGTCTGGTGCAATTCCTGAACGTTAAAATAAAGCTTCTCCTGTGCTGGTTTTTCGTTCAGGATCCCTTGTTGGGTTTCTCAGTCACGGTGACTCAGCCACTCCCCTGGCAGACGTCACAGTAGAATAACCAGAAAACAACTTTGATTCATCCAAAAAAAAAAAAAAAAAACCCAAGAAATACCTGCTCTTTAGTGTAAATGACCAAGATGCTCACCAAGCACCAGGAAAAATGTGACTGATTAGAGGGTTCATTTGCATCCTGCAGCTTTCTGTACTATCAATGTATTATTCAGTCCCACTTACATTTTATGCAAGAAGCACAGAATAGCACAGGAATCGGAAAAAAGTGGGTCTATAATATGATGAAACATATTACACTTCAATACATGTACAGCACTTAAAGCCAAATCTTCAATTATAAACCTGACCAAAGGGCACTCTCTTTGAAGTACATAATCCATAACAGTAAATGCAGAATTATACACAGGTAAACAGTGTTTTCATGCCCATTTCACATTTTTCCTAATTTTCAAGCTTAACTAATATCAGCTCTTCAGTCAACCAAAGTACTTGTTAGTCCTCATTTGTAACATTATGGACAACCGGATGGGAGAACTAAAGTTTCTCTACATGCAGCCTCAGTTTCCAGGCAATCAAACTGAATGTGGTTATCCATTGTGCAAAGAAGGGAACCTGAGTCATACAGAAATGAATCGTTTTCTTATACTTACTTCAACTGAACCACAGGCTTAAAATCACAACCGACAAACCTCAGACTCTGCAGCAAACCTAGACATGTCTGTCATTCACAGCAGGATGTGTGTATAATGTAGGCATTAGTGGCAGTACACCCGCAAACAGAGCTCTCAGAACTGTAAAATCATTCAGGCCACTCTGCTTCCACAAATCAATAAGCTGAGCTAGAGCTGGCATGCATGATTTAAAACCCATACTGTGATAGAATGATTAGTTACAGGCTGAGTCTCTAATACTTTTATTTTGCAACATTACTTGTATCAAATGCCAGCAAAAAAGACTCTTAGGAGAGGAATTTCAGGCTCAATATTTCAGAATGACAGGATCATTTCACTTTTCTTCTATGGCTGTTAGAAGTGAAAAGTATCACAAACTATATACGATTTGTAGACCAGACATCAACATCTCAACAATGATTCAATTCTCTTCTGAAATTAAGGATATTAATAGGGAGATTGTTCAGTAGTAGTAACAGTAACAGCCTCTACTCTGCTGCAAAGGCTTAACACTACATGTTAAAACACTGCTGTGAGGATTTGACTATTTTCATGCACAACAGCAGTAGTCCAATCAGGCACTGATGTTGGGTGATTGAGAGGTGATTAATTCTGGATCACAAACACATTTGAAAGGGAATGGATGGAGCCCTACCACTCCAGAGAACACAGTTCCACCGCTGCTACACCATTTCACTATTCCATGGCTTTAAGTCCCTCTTGGCACTGGGCACATTGACCTTAGGCTCATGCTGCTGCTCCAGAGTGTCTCACTCTATTGGGAAAGCTTTTCTTTGGAGCTTATACAACCTCTGTGTGCACAATCAATCAAATAGCAGCAGTAGATGGATCTTAAAGCAACTGAACTAACTAGTAGAAAAAATGTCGGCAAACTTATGAACACAGTGTATCATACCAAAATGAAACGGCTGACTTTACTTTTAGTCATAGAGAAAACATTCACACAACAAATGAAATATGTAAAGGAACACTATTGATATTACTATGCAACTTGTTTATTCACAGTGGGAGGATATTAATGTGAAAATAATGAAATGAATTGATAAAACTCTGAAAATCATCGGTCCAAGGACTCTTATATGCCTGCCTAGTTTGGTGCAGACAAATTTTTTTCTTTAGCATGCTTGGTTTTGACAGCTGCGAACACTTGCACAAAATGGCCACATCATGCTCCAGCAAAGAATCTTAAATCTTGAAACCTGGTTTAGGCAGTTGCTGATGGCAACATATTTTACCACAAAGGGAAAAAACACAGTATCAGAGTGTGTTTTTACAGCGCTGTGCTGTTTTAACATTTGACATCATATTCATCATATTCATCATACAGCAAGAGCTGATGCAAATAACAGCTGACATGCAATAAAAGAATGGCAAAGCAATGCATTTTGGGCCAGACATCAGTGACTTTACTGGTTAAATTAAATATTCCGTCCATCTTTTGGCACTAATGGAAACTCAAAGGGAAAGTGCTTGTATGCCGGTTAAATTCCTGACCAATGAACAAACAAACACGTGTATAACATAGTGCACTTTAACCACTGCAAAGGAAAACACACTGAACCAAATGAAAAAGTTGCAATGTCACAAAAAGATCAAACTCTTTTCTGGACTTCAGCAAATAAACAGCCTGATAAACATTTGGAAGCTTTATTACTAGCCATGCAGTTCCTTTAAAAGTAAAGATTTCACACACCTGCTAGAAAGACAAACCATTATCTCTTTACTTTCATGTGGAGTGCTGGGGGACCTTTGAAGCCTGATTTGGAGAGACTGAAGCTGCTTAATTGATGTGCAGTGAGTCAGCCTGATGTAACAGGTAAGTGGACCTGAAGAAAAGACTAGAGTCTGGAATAAAAAACACTCACACATTCACAAGCACACTTATACAAATAATGGGGAATGGAGCCTTTTCTACTACACGCAACTGCTCCATGCCAAAGTCATGGGTTATTTCAGATTTACAGCAGTGCTCTGTGTGGGAACTGGAAAAAGCCAGAGCCACGATTGTCCATTTGAAAAAGTTTGTAGGCGAGTATAACAACGAGGAGCAATACAGCTATAACAGTGGGGAGAAAATGCAGCAGACTTTGGTTAGCAGTGGACAAAAAGGCAGTGTAAGGGAAAGTAAGAGGAATCTTACTGAGAGAGAGAGAGAGAGAGAGAGAGAGAGAGAGAGAGAGAGAGAGAGAGAGAGACAGACAGACAGAGAGAGAGAGACAGACAGACAGACAGAGAGAGAGAGAGAGACAGACGGAGAGAGAGGAAGACACATGCACACACACACAGACAGAGAGAGAGACAAAGACAGAGAGACACAGAAAGAAAGAGAATGAGAAAAAGAATGTGAAAATGAGGGAAGAAATAGAAGTTTTTTTTAAAAAAAGGGAAAAAAATTTAAAAATTAAAAAAAAAAAAAAAAAAAAAAAAAAAAAAAAAACCACCCACACTTTTACATCAGACTGACGCACGAGCACTGACAGATCAGACACAAAAGGCCACATCCCTCTCCCCCCCTTCTCCCTCACACCCCTCCCCTCAGACACGCAACGAGGCTGCTGCTCTGCTGACGTGGAGCTCAGTGCCAGCCTTCCAGAGGAGACATCAACAAACACCAAGTGAGACAAATACACACACACACACACACACACACACACACACACACACACACACACACACACACACACACACACACGAAAGAAAAAAAAACAGAGGCACAGCTGAGAATATGCCCGAACTCCAAATAAACTCCAAACAGCAGGCAGGCCTGTTCAGAGAGTAAACATCAGCCAAACTCTCACTTTTTGCGAGAGAGACATAGAGTGCGAGAAAGAGCAAGCGAGATAGAAAGAGACAAAAGAAATATATACAAAAAGAAACAGAGCGAGAGAGCGAGAGCGAGCGAGACAAAAAGAAAGTCAAAGAAAGAGAGACAGAAAAAGAGAAATACAAAGAGAAAGAGAATGAAATGAGTAAAGGCGATGGCATGGTGCATTATTCTGCTGGAATATCCTATCATTGGCGGGGACCTAAAGTCCATGAAGGGCTGCAATTGGTCACCAGGCAGTGAAATGTAGTGGTCACTAGTCAATGATGTGTTTAGGTGGACCAATGGACCCAATCCATGCCATGATAACACACTCCACACCAGTATGAAACCACCACCAGCCTGCACAGGGCCTTATTGACAACTGGGTCTGCACCACACACGAACCCTACCATCAGCCCAAAATAACTGGTACCGTGACTCATCAGAACACGCCACATGTTGCCAGTCCTCAAGGGTCCAGAAAGCAACTTCACGAGCCCAGCTGAGTTGCTGTGTCGTGTCATGATGTCAACAAAAGCATTCTGGTGGGTAAGAACTACACTTATATGAGTGTGGGGCCTCCTGCATTAAATGTTTGTGATTTTTGCCAGAGTCACTTGACAATTCTAGCCAGATGCCACCGGTCACGATCATTAAGCACCCGCGCACTGTCCACTATAAGTGGTAATGCCTTCTAGGACATATTCCCGGTACACACGACACTGTGAATTAAGAAATGTTAAATAGTGCACAACTTTGCAAATGGAGTGTCCTATCCATCTGGCACCCTCTATCAAGCCTGGTTGCAGATTATTCCTTGCCATAAGCACACTAACCAGTGTTCAACCTCACTCACAAGATAACACCTCCCAGCTTGTATGCATGTGGGTGTTCCCTGAGGTAACCCCACTTCGTAATCAATTCACGTATTGCGATTCCATGACTTTTGGCACGTGAGTGCATATCGGCTCCTGTACAGCAAATGGCAGAGAGCAATTGGACACTTTGACAAAGCAATAGGGCATCCATGTTATTTGCTAGAGTCAGTTAGCTGGCAGTGAGAGGAGTAAAAAGATGAAAGAATGTGTTCTCCTTTTGGACACGTTTGACTGCGTCCCTGGAAGCCACCCTGACACGGCTCTTAATTACAGCTAATCCAGAGTAAAACACTGCGAGAGAAGGCCCCCTGCCTGAGTCCAATTACAAATGCCCTCAAATCATTAAAACAAACACACAAATCGCACCAACTGCTCCTCTAGGGTAAATGCTAATACCACAATACTGCCAACACCCATCCACCTCCAATTTAACCTGTCCTTTAAACTGCCGCAACTGATGTGAACATTCTCTTATTTATAGGGATCTGAACAAGGAGTGCTGGTACAGTATTTGTTAGGATTTTCCTTATTCTGACTTTGCCCAAAATGAATCGGGCAGAGTAAGTAACAGAGGCACAAAACTTGCTGGACAGACACAACACAGTGCAAAAGTCAGGCCACTCTTTTGTTTAATTCTAATGGAAATGTGTCAGAAAACAAGCAGGAAACAGCGGAAAATTACATAAAAGCCTAAACTGGTAGCCGGCTTTGATCAAGAGAAATTGCAACCAACTTCTAAGACTGGAGGTCTTTACAAGAAGCATGGAAACCTTTCCATGAAGCATGGAAAAGATGGCCTCTGACTTTTGCAAAGTACTGTATTAACTCCCTCCTGCTACTCAGGCAAAAATTTCACCTAGACCAGGGGTTGCCAAAATGCAGCTCTTTCACTGTTGTCTTGCGGCTCCACAGCAGAATTAGATTTTTATTTATATTTATTTAAATATAAAACAGTCCTCTGTAACCTAAATCTTTGCTGATAAATGGTCTTAAACGCTGAAGTTAATTCATAAAAGGTTTTAAACGCTGCTAATTCACCCTTTAACCCTGGAGATTGGCTAGCAAATTGCTGGTCAGACAGCAACACAGACATCAATCTTGCCTAGCTAGGAGCTAACGCAACGGCAAAGACAAGAAAGATTTAAGACAAATATCAATAATTAGAGACTAATGGCCTATTTGCATTTATAAGCACACCAGCTGGTTTTCCGATATGTTTCAACTGCCAAACACTGAACTCAGTGTCTTGTTCTAATTTTTCTATTCAAATAAGAAAATTCAAACAAGAAGCTGGCCAATGAGAAGCTGACTTCAGCCTTGGAACGTTGAGAGACATTTTAGAAGTAACTATTCTAATTTTAGGAAAAATTCCCTGTCAGATGTGTGAGAAAAGCAGCTATAGCTGAGCTACGTTTTCATTTATATAGCTCAGTTTATACAAGGACATTAGCACATACTGAGACATATTTATAGCCTAGATGGTAAAACGAGATGGCGACTTCAATAAAATGGACATATGCTGCAGCTCCCAAGATGGACTGATTACTGTTGAAATGTCCAAATGTTTTTTCTTAATGTTTAGGTTGCCAACACCTGACCCAAATGTTACATTTTTCCAGAGGGTGTGAAAGTGCAAACATTCCATGATTAACACAACACATACTTTTTAAAGGCCTGACACAGACTTCTAAAATAGTGTAATGTACATTCTGTTGAGCTACCAATGGAAAAATCAGCTTCACAACACTATGTTTATGCAATTTTGAAACTGGAGACTGAATTATTCATAGCGTCCGCCGCAGCGCCACGGTGAGGGCCCCAGTGACACGTTGCGAGTCCAGTGACGTCCGTCCCCGACCCCAAAAGGAAGAGAAGAAAGGACGCCACATGTAAAACACAAAAACACATGAAAAACACAAACCAACTGTCACTTCTGGTCCTTCGTTTTCTACAAATAAAGGAGACAAAAATAAAAGAAGCAGGGGAACAAGAGGAAAACAGCAGACAGCGGCTCTGGGGGCTAATTTGGCTAATTCCTTGGACAGTATTCAATGGGGAATGCAGCAAGGCTAATTCATTGAGCCCATGCAGATTTATTACTGATGTGCACAACACTCCTCCTCACCCCCATCCCAGCAAGCAGTTACACAAAGCCAATCCAGAGTGCTGACGTAATACATAGAATTAACTTGGAAAGAAACTCCTAAACTAACCCTCCTAGAAATACTACCACCACATAAACAACAGGCACATGGATCTACACCTCACTCATTCCATTCTCGCCCAGTCTTTTTCTCTTTCCCATTCTCTCTTTCTCTCCTCCTCTCTCCCTCCTTCCCTCCCTCCAGGCAGCAACAGCAGAGAAGGATGAGTCACCGACTAGTTTATTCTCAAAGCTACGGAGTGCAGATGCTGTGAATGAACTCGGTGCGTGCGTGTCTGCGATTTAAAGGGTATGGTCGGCGTTCAGTTTGCTGAAACATGAAAGGCTGAATGTAATCAAGCCACATGGTCCTGTTTTGACTACACACTACTCTGATTTACACACCACTGTGGTCCAACCCATGTAACATTTACGCTGTGTGCATGCTTACGTGTTTAAGCATGGGATAATTTGTTAATTTATTACTGTTCTCAAGCCGAGCGAAAACATAGCTCTTATGCATGCGCTCCTTCGTCTGAGTAACTCGGTTAGTCGGTATTTTCAGTAGGAGTGTATATAGATCAGTCTGGGAGGATCAAATCCAAAGAAAAAACTCCTGTGACGACTTTGATGTGGTGACCTCTGTAAAGGACAGTGCAGATGGATGAGTGTCTAATACTAGAATGTTGAGAGCTGGACGCTTGCTTTAGTCATAACCAGAACACTCCAGTGAGAAGGCCTTATAAAAACACCCACACCAAGTCCACTCAAAGGGCACGCTCTGGCTTTCTCTCACACACTCACTGAACCACAATTCACACAGGCTTGCGTAGTCACATACCGCAGTCAGTCAGTCAGTCTTCCCAGTTCCTAGCTTTTCACAGGCACAGCGTCTGCTTTGGAGTTCAATGAACAAGTAGACATTCAGCCATATATACTAGTGATGGGCATTTCTCAAGTAATTCTGAGGTTAAGTACGTGAGGTACACCAAGGTATCGATTACTCAAAAAACAAAAATGAGTAGCACACATTCACATTTGTTATTTAATAGCAAACACAAACCTGGGGTTCCTATATATTTTTTTTCTTTACTATAGCTAGGTAACCTTCCAGAGCAAGATTTGGTTGCTGGATTGTAAAGTTCCTGAATTTTGTTTGAAGCCATTAGCAGCAAGTAAATGAGATATCCTTTTCTATGTTTCATATGGGTCTGATTTTGTTGTAGCTGCATTTCGACAGTCATCTGCCTCTACCACCCAAACACAAAATAAAACTGCTGGTTGATTTGCATGTTAGTGAAATGGCTCCTTCCCTGTAAAAGCAGGCAAACCATGGCCTTTTGAAACCTACCAAACTCTAGAAACAGGAAAAGTAGCTTAGCTACTCTGACACACCATGGACTTAGATCAGATATGTATTGGGAAGTCAATGTATTGTTGGTTCTACGACGAGTACTCATTTAATTCTTCTACACATCTCGACTTCAAGACACAGATGTGAATCTTCCTGGACATGACCCAGACTTTTTTGTTTCTTTTGAACTTCAGTACTAGTGGTGAGCCTCATGTGTTAATTTCATTCAAAGAGAACAAACTTGACAATGTAATCTATTGGGAAAATAAATCTGACCATCTGTCACATATCATGTGGTGTACACAAGCACACTGGGACCAGGTAGAGCTAGAGCACTCAAGATCAATGATTCAGTTTAGTAACTAAGAGCTTACAATCATGGTAGAAACAAGCAAAGCCACAAGAACCAGACTAATTTAACTTCCACATTCATTTTATATCATATCATAAAAAGAGTGAACTGTAGTGGCCACAGAACAGGTACTTGGAGATTTTGACTTTCTAACAGAGCGATGATAATGTGATCAAAAAAACCTAAAGGATAAGGATACAAATGGAGAAGAGCAGCATGTAGAAAAGTGGAGTTGCTGTGTAAAAGAAATGTCGTTTCTTTTACTGTATAATGATGCTGAACAGAACATTAAGATATTAAGAAACATTCCTTCAAGCAGATGTTTGAACACTTGATTTCCACAAGTCTATACTAGAGACAGAGAGTGCTACTGCTCAATAACCATTCTGTCTCAAGTCAATCACTATGTCCTGAAATTAGGTGGTTAATCTGAAATATGGTAGTTAATTTGTTGTCAGTGTTATACAGTTGTGAGTAAGCTTCTAGACAAAAATAGAAAACACAAGTAAGCAAAACATACCACATCCATAAGGCACACTTAAAGTGAAGTGGTGCTTAGCTAAATAGTATGTGTCTGTGCCATTTGGTTTTTCGCAGTGGCACTTTGGTTCACCATTCACCAACCTGGCACAAAATGTCTTGGATTAAAATCCCCCAACCCCTCCAACTTTTTTCCACCATCTCATCTTTCCACAGCATTGCCACCTCGTATTAAGCAGAAAGATATGCAGCTTCTTGCTCGCACATGGCATTTACGTACTTCCCTCTACTAAATATACATGAATGAATCCAGAAATAAACCTAGGATGGAAACAGGGAGTGGAGGAGTGTTATCTTGCAGATTTCAGTATAGCTTCTGGCTCATTCTAAGGTTAAGGGTTAAATACAACACACACACACACCCCCTTCCCCTTCTCCACACCACGAGCGGTGAGTCATCAATCCGCCAGCGTCACTGACAGACAAGTGCACCCAACAACACGCCAGTTAGCACTAGCTCCACTCTTCTACATGCTCCTCTTCTCCATTTGCTCCTCCAGTAAAGGAAAGGCACTTCTAAATGAACATTCTCACCACTTGAGTCAGGAAAAGATGTGCGAGCCACACTAAGTGCTTACTGGAAAACTCAGAGGTTAACCAGCATGGGGAAATGATCTCCCTGCAACACATTATACCATATCCTCATCCACACAGCCCTACATGACAGCTTCTGAAGTGTGAAAACAGCCTGAGAAAGTTGTCCGAGGTATGCGTATCATGTATTGGTGTTGTTGTCAGTTTGAGGTCAAGCCACAAAGAGCAAATTTAGACTTGTAAAATTACATATTCTCTATTATAAGATTACAGGGTTATGGGATCGTTTATGAAACTACTGAATCAAGCAATACTGCTTTAGTAGCCCCTGCTATCCAGCCAAAACACATACATATGCAACATTAATTAATAAATATTTAAATATTTTTCCCCCATAAATGAAGTTCAAACGTGTACCACAGAATGCATCTGAAGAGAAAAGTAAATGTTCCTATGTGGGAGATGAATTGAGGAAAGAGACCTTCCGAGCCTTTTGCCAATTTTTCCAAGGCCTTGTTTCGAGGAATTTTGTGGAACTGAATACAGGTTGTAATACAGTACACATAAGAAACTGCTCTCTCTGTGTGTCTGTTATATATGTATCTGTTAAAAGCAAATATCAGCCCAATTGTGTACTACTGAGAAAAAAATGTTAATAATACAACTAATTAAAACAAATAAATCAGTAATAAAAGAGAACATCAAAAAAAAAAACCCACACACACACACAACAGTTTACACCGTATGTTTCCTTCGCTCTCCTGAGCCGACCATCGTACATGTATTCAAACGATTTGAGTGTCAGCAGAAAAACAGTGTTAAGTCCTATAAAATCATTTCAAACATCACTATTAGCCTACATTTAATGTTACTGTAGTTGAGTGGTGTAAGCACTGCAGCCGCTGACAAACTTGACTGTAGACTTATTTACGAAAGTGTGGCAGTTCTAGCCAGAACAACAATGATCATATCTTTTCTCCCTAGCTCCTCACCTCTGAAATTATCTAGCAACGTTGCTTATAGCAGTTCATAATGCTGTTAATAGCTAAAGTAGGTTGCACAGAAAGCTATTGCTGTGTTTACCAGTGTGTGTGTGTATATATATATATATATATATATATATATATATATATATATATATATATATATATATATATATATATATATATGCACACACACACACGCACGCACACACGCGCCTGCTAAAAATCCTTTATCGGTCAGACTAATTTTAGTTAACAAATTGTATTTCCAAATAATGGTTATAAATAGGCTAAACAAGCACAGCTACTTTGCTAATGACCAAATAAGCTTTAATGGGTAGGGCTAGTTTTTAGCACAATAGCTAAATGGCTGCAGCAATGCAAGAACCAAATGCAGACAGGTAGCCCAAGTAGCTGTACTCCTGAAGCAATAAAATGGGCTGTGACATGTCCAGGCAGCAGTGAATGACCCTGGCTTGTGCAAACGCTGTAAGAGTTCACCGTGAAAAGCCTACGCCACAGACTGGCATGCCTGGCCAGTCTCTCAGGCAAAGACCTAGCACTCAGCAGAACCTCTACAGTTCTAGGCTAGGATAACCCACTTGATTTCTTTGCCCCTCTGCCTCTGTGCTCGATGTAGAGGAGGAAGAGGAGGAAGAAGAGGTGGCCAAACAATATGATTAGAAAGAAGGCTCAGAATCCCTTATCTCATGTGACGAGCAAATTTGAGGACTGCTTATTCCTCACCCCTATCGCTGCCCAGACATCAAAACCCTGCAAAGTAGTGGAAGCCATGGAAATGTCAGGACTGTGACTGTTATATGGTTCCTGAGCTCCAGGAGACAACAGTATTGTGGAAAGTCACTTACAAACCACCCATTTGAGCCAGGGCTGCTCTTGACCTGGAGAGGATGGAGAAGAAAGACCTTCTCTTAATGTCCCTATGGAGCCTCTGGTCATAGGACATCTGCCAGAAGCCCCCACACTACAATCCAAGATAGATTACTGTCAGACAAGCATCAATGAACGGGCTCATGAAGTAGTAGTGTTGTCTTTCAAACTCTTAACACCATATTGATGCAAAGCTCATATCAAAGCAAGCTCCTAGACGAGACAGCAGCTATGCCAGATCCATCTCAGTGGGAAGAGATCTGTGAGATTCAGAGATGTACTGTCCAGACTGCATTGGCCAGCACAGTCATTCAGGAAAGAGAGAAAGAGGCTTTTATGTTGATGACAAAAGGAGGTGCAGAGGAAAAATAAAATAAAAAAAGATAAAGTCCTGAAGCTACGCTTACCTAGACAGACAAAGCCGGGCTCCTAACCTCCAACCTCTGCCCTACTTTCACATAGGCAGCTGCCTACATAGCTTTAAAATCCCAAGCCAACACAAGCCACAGACAGAGTCTGCTAGGTAAATCTACCTGGCCCAGGAAGCCCTTGCCCAGGCAGTACCACAGGCACCTCAGCTCCCACTCACTCTTGCAGATGGTAAAGGGGAAGAAGTCTAGGATGCCTGCATGTTGGGGGAGATCCAGCCTGCTCCCCATCTGCCATTTCTCACCCTTCACTTGGCCTCAGCATTTTAGTGAAATCCACGCTTTCTCCGCAATCTCGTGCACGCAATTCATGCTGGCGACGTCAAAAGGTGTTACTATGACCAAACCCTGCATTTCTTTCTCAAGTTATTCAGTCTTTTCTCCCTATGGAGCTCTAGGCCTTATAATGTTGTGTCCAGATAATGTTGTTTACAGATAATGTTGTGTCACTGTGATGCACAAACATCGCAGCCAGCCAATGGACTGACACAGTGATACGTGGCTTCTGAGGCATATGTGGGAGGGAGCATCTCACTCAGAAATACCTCACTGACACCATCATAGAACTGGCATTATGACAGTAACCTTAAGTTTTAAAAGTACTGTTTTTTGACCGAGTATGTTCTGAAGTTCAGTTTCAGCCAAGGAATTTAATTTCAGTGCATCACTCATAATGCATAACAATGAATTAATAACTGTTACACTACTTTAAATGTTGGTTTCATACACTGCAACAATTTTTAAGCAAACCACTACTGTTCAAGCCAACCGATATACAATTTTAAAGAAGAAAGTCGAGGAAGTGTGCACAAAAGTGGTCTGCACCTCATCATCACTTCAGTTGTAGAGAATGAATCAAACTTAAAAGATTACAATAAAAGAAACATGTAGTTCTATTTTTCTTAATCAATAGCCTTCCAGGACACCAAAATCTTTCAATTACAGTCATACTACACTTCCTACTGTGGCTCCACCTGCCAATCAGAGACAATAGCAGAGGCAAGTCTTCTCTGAGCTAGTCACAGTTCTTAGTGTTTTCACACATCCCACACAATAGCTGAACACAAAAGAGCCATTCAGAGGCAGGGAATGTGTAAGACATCTCATTGCAATCCCACAGACAACAATGTCTGACTGTTGTGACTGAGCTTCCAACACGTATAGCAATTAGGCCCAACAGTGACTGATGACAGGGTTCTTGATCAAAATAATTTGAAATGAGTGGTGCCAATTCAAACAGCAATTCATACAGTGACTGAGCTCTTAAAGAGCATGATTTCAACACATTCAGTGATGCAAAAACAGTATCGCAAGAGAGCTACAGAGAACTTGCATTACAGTTACAATAACCACAAGCTTACACATTTGTAAAACACTTACAGAGACAGGAGCAGAAATCCTGGTGAAAATTAAAAGATGAAGTCCATGAAAAGATTCTCTAGCAAGGCAGTATCTCTGCATGAACAAATGCATTGTGAACCAGAGAAAAGTTGAAGGCAAACACAGATTTTTCTGGCATCTGCCTTCATCAACTATACATCCCTAAATACCGGGACTAGGGATGCACTTTAATAATCATACGTGTATAGGCAGATAACTGTTTTAAACAAACAAACAAAAATATTTTTCATATAGTTTTATCAGTGCACAATCAAATATTGAAAATAGAGGTCAACAATTTCAGTGATCTAAAGCTGTTCTTGTGTAGACAGGAGGCTAAAGCCCAAAGAAAAAACTAAAAACATCAGAGCTAGTCTGTGAGCATTGGTGTACAAGCAGGCCTGACAATAATATAGTTTAGCTGAGCAGTTCAGACCAACAGTTACCAAAATGCAGGTCATCCCTTCAGCCAGTGCTGCGTATTGCATCTACTACACTAAAACTGAAAGGCAGACAGTGATAAACTATGTTTTACTTTTAACTATGGTTTAAAAAGATATTAGTATCTCACTGTGCTGAGTTTCTGCCATGAATACAGTGTGTATTCTCTGGCAAACATGTGTCTGATAGTCATGCAGCTGGTCCTACTGAGCTCCAGTTCACAAATAGCACAGGAAATCTGTCTTTCTGGATAACGTTGAAGTGGTCTTTTCAAAGTTGATTATTTGGGTTGTGCACAACCCCGTACTCCAGTCTCTGCTATTTGTATGTCCCTCTTTCAATCAAGAGATGTAAATAAAAAGCGCAGACATCATTAAGCCCAACAATCAGTAACATGACTTGCTGCCAACATTTTTCAATTGTTTCTGATAATGTCGATTACTTGTTGCAGTCTAATATGTTTAAAAAAAAATAAATAAATAAAAGTTTGTGGCATCAGCCCTGAACTCCAACATCAGCACATTTCTAAGTGGGATGGTGAACTCAAATTTATTTGTGCAATGTACTGAAACGATTTAATATTTAATTATTACTTAAAAGTTGAATTGGAGGTAAAAGATAAACAATGTCACCTCTTATTTTCATGTCAAATAAGTCCTACTACTTTTTTCAATTCAATAGCAGTTACTGCATTCACTGCCACTCTTCAGATCATAACGGACAACTGGTATAAAAGTTAATAATATTCACTAATCATGGGTCAATACATGCAGACCCATTCAGATTCTCTAAATAATCTCTAAAGAAACCTTTTTTTCTTTTCTGCATGGTAAATGAAGCTCAAGTTATATAAGCTAAGTTAAATAAGGTTGCACTATGCTCATCATGTGCTCACTCCTCTTCACTGCTCATGTAACTAAAAAATTAGTCATTTAAATGAGTATAAAACCACAGTTTCTGCCTACTTACACAAAAGCCTCAATACATATTGGATCGTTTGCTATTTGTCAGTAAGACAAAAACCCAAAATCACAATGCCAACAGAAATTAGCAGTTGACTATGGGAAAATGATAACTTTTGCTCCGTTTCCATGCATTTAAATGATTTGGCAAGAAGGTGTCAAGCTGGCTTTCTCAGACCATAATATGAATGCATGTTTTTTGATTGATGCATTTTGCTCCCATGCAAAATATAAAATTATCTTAACAGAGTGCACAGAACATTAGGTACCCCAGTATTTCAATCCTGACCTGTGCCAACTCCAGTACTACTCACAGATGTGCTGAGCTGAATGGAAATTAATTTTCAAAAAGATTATTCAATCCTTTTTTAAACCCTGTGTTGGACTTTTTGTCCTAGCCACCTACCTTAGCTTCAGCTATCCTATCTTCCAACACCACAGCAGTGGCAGCGTATACATTTTTATATGGTCATAGTGATCAATTCTTCTTAAAGTTAGCTTTAATTAGTCAGAGTAATCCAAGCCTTGCCAATTAGCTAATGAGTTGAATTAGGTGTCTATAACAAGGTGGAATGCTGAAGCAACTGGAGTCTGACACGTGGAATAAATTGTCAAATAACAGACATGACATGAACAGACAGGAAGTTCATGCTAAAATTTCATCCCAACTGAGATACATGAAGGAGGAAGTATAGTGTTAGGCTGTTTTGCTGCGTCAGAGTCTGAAAGCCTTGCAGTCGTTAATGGAGCTTAAGTATGCTTCGTGAAATTCTGTACGCTGCTTCTTAAATAAGACAGTTGATATACATTATTATGACTTGACTGAAGATTTTAGTTGCCATATATGTAGAAATCAGGAGCAATTTTTTTTTAAATGTCATAACTTCTTCAAAAAAGTGACTGTCTACACTTAAGATACATCTGTGCATTTTTTTACACTTTTAGCTGCATTAACACATAAAATTCTGTATTTCTTTAATGTAATTTTATTTGACATTATAACAGCCAACTATGACAAATCTTTGGAAGCTTACCGCACCAAATATATGATAATTGTGTTTTTTGAAAGAAACAAAACACAAACACTAGTGTTTTTACTTTATAGAAGAAACCTACATTGTGGAAATACTTATACACTAGATTTTCAAAATTTCAAAAATTCACTCACACATCCAAATCACTGAATTCAGGTGTTTCAATCACTTCCATGGGCCCAGGTGTATGAAACAAAGCACCTAGGCACACAGACCGCTTCTACAAACATTTGTGAAAGAATGGGTCGCTCTCATGAGCTCGGTGAACTCCAGCATGGTACCGTGATAGGATGCAACCTGTGCAAGAAGTCCACTCATGAAATTTCCTCGCTACTAAATATTCCACAGTCAACTGTCAGTGGTATTATAACAAAGTGGAAGTGATTGGGAACAGCAACTCAGCCATGAAGTGGTAGGCCATGTAAAATGACAGAGCGGGGTCAGTGGATGCTGAGGAGCATAGTGAGCAGATCTTCTATCAGGCTTCCATGGCCGAGCAGCTGCATCCAAGCCTTACATCACCAAGCGCAATGCAATGCAGTGGGGTAAAGCGCCGCCACTGGACTCTAGAGCAGTGGACACGTATTCTCTGGAGTGACAAATCACGCTTCTCCATCTGGCAATCTGATGGACGAGTCTAGGTTTGGCGGTTGCCAGGAGAACTGTACTTGTCTGACTGCACTCTGCCAAGTGTAAAGTTTGGTGGAGGGGGGATTATGGTGTGGGGTTGTTTTTCAGGAGTTGGGCTCGGCCCCTTAGTTCCAGAGAAAGGAAATCTTAATGCTTCAGCAGACCAAGAGATTTTGGACAATTTCAGTTTAATAACAGTTAGGGGACGGCCCTTTCCTGTTCCAACATGACTGCGCACCAGCGCACAAAGCAGGGTCCATAAAGACATGGATGAGTGAGTTTGGTGTGAAAGAACTTGACTGGCCTGAGCTCAACCCGATAGAACACCTTTTGGATGAATTAGAGCAGAGACTGTGAGCCAGGCCTTCTCACCCAACACAAGGGTCTGACCTCGCAAATGCGCTTCTGGAAGTATGGTCAAAAATTCCCATGAGCACACTCATAACCCTTGTGGAAAGCCTTCCCAGAAGAGCTGAAGCTGTTATAGCTGCAAAGGGTGGGACGACATCATTAAACCTTATGGATTAAGAATGGGATGTCATTCAACTTCATTTGCGTGTGAAGGCAAATGAGGGGACATTTTCGGAAATATAGTGTTGATAACATTACAATATATAAATAAAATGAATCTGCCGCCAAACTTTGGTAATCTGTATTTGAAAACATGCATGTCATATAATTTAAATCATTCTGGACAAATTCATCTTGTTAACATACATACTTATTCCCTATTTACACTCACTTATTGATCAGCTTCAAGACCGGTCAATATATTATTTTTGAGAAATTACTAACCCTTTACAAGGAAAATTCTATCAGTAGAAAAACAATTAAAAAAAAAAAATACAGAAAAATTTGTTGTCAAATTCTTACCTGTGATACACTGAAATTGACCATCCTCTCGCTGGATCGTGAAGGCCTCACCTGGGTTTACCTGCACCAAGATCACCTGAAAAAAGACAATAACAAAACAAGAGACTCACTTTGCATGTGTTGTGAATCAGCAAGCAAAAGTTCGGTAGTATTTATGCTATTCTTACTTACAGCTGGCTGGATAAAAAAGAGCAGAGGCTGACATGATCGCAAGGGCATACATCCTAGTTAAACTGTCTTATCCTTGTTTTTATAAAACTAGTATCTTTGTTGGTCTTTTTAAAAAAAAAAAAAAGAAAATTGGACTTGTTGATTGGACTATGCATCCTAGTTGGAAGCTGAACATACAATAGATAAGAAAAGATCAACAAGCTGCTCAGCCTGCCCCAAGTATATTTCTAATATTCTCTTCCTTGTTGCTAAAAATACGTGACTGATTCACAAATAGTTTGTAATCACTTTTGAAGATTGCAGGAAATAGAAATCATTTTTCATTCTCCAGATTTGACACTTAAGTACTCTCAAAACCACAGGAGTATGTTTTCAAAAAGCACTTAAAATCAACAGGAGACATGAAATGGATTCATCTTTAACTATAAACCACAGAATGGCATTCACATAAAAGCCATTAATTGAGCTCTCCCCAACAATGTTTGTACATACATGTAACACAAGAATTACAGAAATGCATGGAGCAGAACCAAGTACATTTTAAGAGTCCCTCTCTTGAACGTCTTAAATTACATATCAAAAAAACGAGAGATTGAAAGAATAACAGGACTTTCTTAATAGGATCTCATTTTATTCAAGGATTGAACAACCTAAGCCCAAACTCCTTTACATATTCCTGCTTGGCCTGTGCAGCAGAAGTATCTTTAATACAAAACAAATATATTCCCGTTTTCATGAATATGATGAGTCAAAAGCTTTGAAAAGCTGATTTTAAAGGAACTAAATGAAACAACAACACCTAGTGTAACAATACATAAGATTCATAATTCAGTATGATGTGACCATCATGCCTTGATTCTACACATTTTTCAACACAGCAAAAATAAGGAATGTCTGGAAATGTGCCTATTAACATGCTTATGTTTCCATTTTATGTTTGTTAGAACATTCAACATAAAAATACACTAAACTAAAGCCGTTCTTTATAATAGAAAAATCAAACCTAAAATCATAAAGCAAATACGGCGTGAGAAGAAAAATGAAAAAAGCTGGCACCACAGCTCCATATTGTTTAAAGATGCAGAACAGTTGCTTTTTTTATTTCTATCAAAACATTTCATCTTCTAAAAATGTCCCTAAATGGCCTTAAATGTTTTGTATTGTTTCTTTTTTCTATCGACTCTCCATGAATCTTAATCTAGTAAGCACTCAAGACATCCTCTCGATTGCCTTTGCACCAAACATGAAGTCAAGTTTACTATTGCACAGGGTGGAATGATCCTGAAGAGAGTAGTAATTTAAAGTAGTTTTCAAACTGCCATAAGCAGTACAAATCAATGTTCAGGGAATGTTCACTACTGTTAGCTTTGTGCCAAAATAAGACTGCAAATCCCACAGAGGCATGCAGGGGAAATTAGCATCATCATATAAATGCTGATAGGACAAACAAAGGTTACTAGCAAAGCTTCAATGTTCAGTGGCATTGTAAAAATATAATGAAAAAGAAAAGTTAATTAACATAGTGGAATATTCCACGTTTTAACTGCTACAGTAGTCTGATTAGTTGAGAAGCGTTTGGTATTTTCCTCAGTAACTATCTTAGCATCAGTGTCTAAGCAAAGATTTTCTGAAGCTTACTGTTTATAACACTGATTTAATGCACATAAAAAAAGCAGAAAATAAATACATTACACAAGCTTTCTGGTCAGCAGCTGTGGTGGAACAACTAAACAAACTGCAATTAGCTAGAAACAAACATAAGTCAGTAAACAAGATGGGCTATGAAAATGCTATACAGACTCGATGGAGCGAAAAGAGATTCAGGTTAGATTCTGCGTCAGACGTATGGCTATCCATAAAACACAAGGCTGGTACTTTTTGGTGAAAGGAACTGCCGATATTAAAGGACATTTGATACAACATTATTTGCTTTACGCTGAGGTTGAGTGAGAATATGCAAATATTCAAACGGTCACGAAAGTTAAAATAAATGAAATAGTAACTTAGGATGTTTGATTATATGCCAATTAGCTTTTAAATGTTATTCTCTCTGATACTTTGACATGTCTGGAAAAAAAAAATAGATGGCTGAACTCCATACTCCACTAGAGAGCACTGTAAAACTTACGTTCATCAAAGGAACTAGCCTGTTTATTATTGATATTATTATCATTATTGTTATTATTATTATTAATAATAATAATAATAATAATAATATCAATAATAATACACGTGGGCTAATGATCAAACCACAAGATAGTATGCAAGCAAAGAGCTAGACAAAACTAATATATATATGAGGAGTGTACATTTCCCCCTGTATTCCTTTTTCAAGAGCACATTAGGAGGGATGGTGTGTCTTCATTGTGAACTTACTCTACTTACTTTAATTTATTACACGTCACAAAAAATAAGCAGAATTAAAACGAGTACTTCATTTTTCCAGCCTGTTGTGCAGAGTGTATTGTACAATGTCCATGAACACTGAACAATATAATACGATACAATACTCTGTATTATCACACCACAACACGCTGGTTAATGAAGTGTAATTAAGAGATTCAACTTTTTAAGAATGTCTTTAAACAAAAGTCAAAAAGTAAAAAAAACTGACATACTGCTCCTTTAACAAAGCACTCTCCCATTTCTAATAAACCTGGTGCCCTGGGCTGCCATTAGCTCATTCTGGAATGGCAGTTGTAGTGAAGTAGAAGGCAACGTCGCCGGCTATGACGTCCAAACCCACGTCACTTGCACCGGCTTGAAACGAGATTGAAAGACAGTAACAGTGCTCATCATAGGGCCACTTGTTCCATGAAATCAATCTGAGTCAGTCTTCCACTGAGCCTTTGTTAAGAAGCATTCATGACACATCTGCCTTAGCAGAGAGCAGGAGCGCTGATCTATTTCAGCAAAGCAGGGGTCCTGATCCAAGGGCCTTCACCAGGAAGTCTTTTCATTTGAAGACTAAGGAATAGGCTCAGAGTCTCATTCTAGACACTGACACTAACAGCACAGATTTCATGTATGGAAAAACTGTAAGACTACATCATGGACTGAGGTGAACCTATTGTTAAGGAAATACAAGGTAGCTGAAGCATTATTAGCCTTTTGTGGGCTTTACATCTTTCACATCTGTCAAAGCAGATAAGAGACCACCATGGATCTGTACAGTCAGTCCGGTTCTCGGACTATGATTGAAACAGTAACCATTTCTGACCTCTCTTTCATCATGACTGATTTATTTCATTGATAAATCAAGTAAGATAGCGGTAATTAAATCAGATGTAACAGAACTTTATGAAAGCATTAAGTTAAGGCTTCAGTGATGTAGAATAAAAGCAATCAACATGTCTGATGATACGTCATAGAAACGTAAGTACAGCATTCTGTAATCTTCATAACACTGAACATATGTATTAAATGTATTAGAACAAGTGAAATCAAAACTTTTTTTCTTTCAAAAAAAAAAAAAAAAAAAAAAACTAGCTCAAACTAAAACAGGAACAACAATATAACAACTTACAGCTACAGAAATATCTTGCCTGAGCCATTCCCACATTTTTAAAATTAATTTCAGCAATAAGCAGATGTGATTCTCTTTTAGAGAGAATTTCAAGTGCAGAACTGAAACATAGTGCTGAGGCTTAAAAGAAGCTCACAAAGCTGATGAGGTTTTACACACGAGACCCCAAGGCTCACACTGCTGTAGCGCAAAAACAACCACCAACCACACTAAAAGAAAGAACAAACACACAAACCACATGCACAGCTGCTACAACGCATCCTTGAATATGCAGCCTCAATTTCACTACTCTGAGAAAGGCATATAAGCATGAATTCACAGAGCAGCTCAACCTCATTCAACTGTGGCATTTCAAGATAACCGTGCTTAAATCCTGAATTTCAAAAACAGAATATTCCTGTAAGAATATTCCTACCCAAATAAAGGGAAAATAAACCAAAGCATGTACACACACTGAGCGCATGAATTCAGTTTACCTCAGTCTTGTTGCTCTCATACTGCCTGTACTCCCACGGCATGGGGGTCCGGCTGTGGGTCTCCCCCAGCACAGCCATCCTCTGCACTTCCTTCTCACTGCCTGTTCCCATTCATGAATGCCACCAAGACAGAAGCGCGCGCGCGCGCGCACACACACACACACACACACACACACACAAATCCCTACGTGCACACACACACACTTAAGCATGTTGTAAAACACCCACACAAGCAATGGTAAACAGCGATGCATGAGCGAGACCATGTTACGAGGGGGTGGCAGGGGGAGGTCTTATTGAATTAGAGTCAAGGTGCTATTCGTTCATTTTGGCTGCGCACACAAGAGTGTGGATTTGACTTGCTTTCATGTGTCCTTTGTTCTTGCAAACAGCTGGGTATCATTCTACCATCCACATCAACCCTATGTGGAGAACGTGTCACGATGCTCTCCGTCTCCTCTTCTCTGGTGTCAGATACGACGTTCGTATGAGTGCGTGAGCTAGAAAAGGAATGAACTGTCACTTACTGTTGCCCGCATCTCTCCCTTTCATTCAGACGCGGCAGCTTCAGCAGGGCTGGCCACTGTTTGTTTATTTTTTGTATTTATTTATTTTTAAGAAAAGAAAAGAAAAAAAAATTCTAGTGCAAACCTCCACCCCCCCCTCACCACACACACAACAGTGCTCCGGGGGGTTGGAGTCACCTTCTCTCGCTTTCACCCGCCGCTCATGAGACTGGATGAACCGCTGCGGTGCAACTGACACATGGGGGGGGCCCTTCTGAACTCCTACCCCCACCCCCCCCAAAGCCCCAAGCTCACCACAGACCACTAGAAAGGAGGACGAAGGGTTCTCGCCTCTGGCTGCTGGATGGAAGCTGTTTACAAGATACGGGGAGCATATCCCATATTTGCTCTTTCCCTCTCAGCTTTATCTCCTCGCTTGCGCTCTCTGCAGCAGATGGATGGCTCTCCCTCTCTCTCGTTCTCATTCGCTCGCTCGCTTTCTCTCTCTCTCTCTCTCCCTCTCGCTCTGCCTCGCTGCCACCGCCAGTCTCCACAGCAACCCCTTCAACAAATAAGCCGTGGCGATGTCCGCAGCGCGCCGCACCGGGAGAAGGGAGGACAGCTAATCACCTGCGCTCTGGCACGAGAGAAGGGATAAAGACGGGGGGGAGGGGGGGGGGTGCTGACGGAAGTGAGACGGTAAGGCCACGGATGAGTGAACACTGTCATCCGCCTTTACTTCCGATTCAGAAGGAACAAAAAAAAAACAACTCACAATTCGCATCGAGTCAAGATTGTGGGACAGTTGTGGTGAGAATAAATGTGTGTGGACACCACACACACATGCGCATGGACACATGCACGGACATGCAATTAACTTAACCAAATCAACAAAAAACAACTGTATAACCAATGCTAGCGTTAATTTACTTTTCTTTAAACTTCCAATGAACATTTCCTATCTGAGAAGGCAGATAGTTCATTCAAGTTGATGAACATTTTTAATTGTAGGTGAGGGTGCAATAGGTAGGTTCAGCTAACATTGTGTACATACTGCAAATTTCTCTATATTGTCTTAAATTATTAGTAAAGTGTTTATTTTTACATAAATGGCTGCAACTGTAACAACTGAAATTTCCCCCTGGGATCAATAAAGGAATCTGAATCTGAATAAATGAGTCTACTAAAAAATTGCACACAGCTAAAAACAGCACGTTCATGACAACACCACAACTACAGTGACGTATCATATAAAAGAAATCAACCCATTCCCAGAAAGGAACTGTGAAAATGGGTGTGCAAAACTGAAATAGGACATGGTCAACAGCCTTTTAGAGCTACTCATGGCATTTTTGTTCATTTTACCTTGAGTTTATAATGAGTAGCATGTACAGTTTTAGAACTTTGTAAAACATAGCCCATCATTACATATTCCAGTAAACATTTCAGTTTTTGGTCATACAATTTTAAACATATTAAAGCTGTCAGCCCCTCAGTTTAAACAAAACTGAGTATCTAAATAGGCTACATTTAAGGCCTTTTACTTCATATACACGCTTATGCCTTACCCCACCTATCAGTCCTGCGTTCCACAAAACCCAGAAAAAGCATCTCAAGGCCAAATTGATGACATTCTGTGAGCATAACGTGCATGGCAAGTCAATGCTGGCTATGGCTACCAAATCAAAATATCAAGAAAAAGTCTGATCAGAGATGTTGATCCACACCTCCACAAATCGACAAGTTATCTTTGGAGTCCTGATCGTCGGTTACTGCCTGTGATAACAACCACACACCTAAAATAATGTAAATCTGCATTAGTCTACACAACGCTGGAGCCAAACACAAACAAATCACTAGAGTCATATAATTATTTGGTCTGTAAAAGGAGCAGTGATATTCTCAACTACCCAACAGCAACCCAAATGTTAAGAAGAGCCATTTTGTCCTTTCAACAAAAATCAATCCACTTTGTGAGTCACAACATTTTACGTCCATTTCATTGAAACAACGTTTTACCATCTTGGCTGTAAATATGTGCTCATGTCCTAGCATAGGCCAAAAATATAACCTACAAAAACATACCAACTTTTCTCTCCTTTAAGCTTTAGCTCAGCCGATTTTCTTGCAGGACAATTTTTCACAAAATTAAGAGTATTGCCATCCTCACCTTCTTGTTCAAATTTTCCCGTTTCATCTTAAAGGGTGCTTGAGGCACCAGAATGTAACTGCTGCACCATTTAAGGTGGAAAATTCAAACAAGAAGCTGGCAAACGGGAGGCTGACTTCAGCTTTGCAAAGTCAACAGTTTCTTGTTGCAGATTAAATGTATCAGGAAACCAGGGGAGTGCTTACAAATGCTAATAAGTCTCAAATTATCGATGTTTGTCTTAAATCTTGCTTTTTGTCATGTTTTTTAGCCAGTGCTAGCTTGACATTAGCTTAAGTTGTGTTGTCCCTGATAACGTATGTTTTAAATGCACTAGCTAAAGCAGAAGAGACCAAAACATTAGTTATGTTGCTAATCATCAATCTTTATCAACATTTAATGTAAAACGACACTCAAAATACAAAAGTACAGAATTTCTTCATCACCTGTCTGCTTGCGACCGAATAGCGAGAGCAGACTTTGGTAACGTTATGGGGAAGACGGCTGAAAGTTTTCTCTGTTTGTTCTCCCTTTCCAAAAGTTTCTCTGTTGGCTCAGACATTTAGCCTCTTTCCCCTCATGATGTAGGACTGTCAGGATGATATAAAAGTCTGCATGGTTTGTTTTTTGTTGCAGTTAGTACAGCACACCATGGCTATACTTCCATCTGTCAGGATGCTCTATTAAAATAGCGGTGCAGAAATGAATCAAAAGTCAATACTATTTATAAGGAATATTTTGTAATCTCAGTGTGTTTGTGCAGAATTCAGCTGATGTATGCGCTCATAAATCAGCACCCACCATTTGTTAAGAACTACTTGGTTTTCTCTTTTACACGAGCAGAAAAAATAAACCAAGTGGGCCTCCAAACCCAGTTATTCACTGCTTGACATGCTTGTGCACACGGTCACTCGCTCTCACACACAGCAACCCTAACCCTCCCCCACTCTCCATTTGCAAAGGAGACATGCTACACAGCTTCTATTAATACTATGATCGATGTGTAAGGAGATTAGGTCAGGGGGCTTCTCTGGCTTCTCTCTTAACGGACTACCTTCGCCTCACAACCCCTAGCTGTGTAAGGAACAGTTTTGAGGATATTTGGGTATGCTCCAACACAAAACTGCAATTCCCAGTCACTGTTTATTTTCTGCTTACAACTGACCATGGAAATCCTGCAGTATGTGCCAGTTCAGAAGAAAAAGCTAAGGAGAAGGAGGGAAAAAAAACCCACAACATGCATCAGAGTACAATGGCACAGGAAGTCATGGCTTCTAAGCTATTCCTTACTCTGCGCTATTTTTGAGTATACAATCCAGGCCAGATAATTGTCAGATTTTTTTAATTAAAGTATCAATGAGTGACAAGTTCAAAACGAAGAAACCTTTGAGAGTAATGCCTCAAAGCAACAGGCAATCACTCTACTAATCCCAGGGCAATAATGCTCATAATTTAGGAATTCTCTTGCTCAAGGTCCCGATTTACACTGGAAAAATAAGAACAAATACAAGGCAATTCTTCTGGGAATAGGAAAGCTTTCCTCAAAGGCAAAATCATATCTACTTTAAACAGGAGCAGAAATGAAGCAAGAATTACAAATTTAATTTTTGTAAAAACTACAAACTTTATTCATTGTGGAACTAAAATGTCAAAAGATAAGAGCGTCAGCATCCAGGGACATAACTGACAAATGATTTGCACACAGAGATTAGAAATAAGAACATGTAATTCCTTTTGTGGCGTCATGGACACAGTGAACTTGCTGGGGAGAAAGCACAAGGCTGTCAGGGAGGCGGGGACTGAGAGTGATTAGCAAACAGTGCTACAGCAGTTAGCGTTGGCTTTATTACCCTGGAAATGGGCCAGTGATGGCGTTGCGCTCACAACTGTTAACGTCTGACGTCTCTACCCCATTGGTGAGTCAGGGCTCAGGTTCCTCAGTATTTGTTCCTCTTTAATTGTTTACCATGTAGCGACGTGGCACTGCAGCCAAGTGGCCACGAAACAACAGCATGTGGCCTTGGAGTGGAAGAAGGTGGTTGTTAGCGTATAGCAAAGGTACTACAATGCAAAAAACTGTGGCAACAGAGATTATAAGCTGACCTGCCTGGCAGGTATCTGACCACTCTTTAATGGAATCTTACCTGAATATGCAGCTCATTAGCCACATTTAGGTCATACTGGTGCTCAAAAAGCCTTGCCTGAATCATTTGCATATAGAGCAGGTATAGGCACCCTTACAGTGCAAGCAAATGGAAGGAATCACGGCAGGACTCCAATACATGAATAAAATATATTGTGATTACGCTGCTGCATACTGATCAATGTATTTGTGATGAGCATTCTCTGTCAGTTTACCTGTCAGTTCACATTAACGAACACAAAGGTCCTTTAAAGTATGTAAAATTTTTCTTTATTTTGCAGAAACTCTCAAATGTTTTGTATTAATTTAAACATTTTAAGCAAATTATATTTGTGTCTCATTTGGAAAAATATATGTATTTTTTTTATATTTTGAAGCAAGTTCATTCATCAGAACAACCACAGGACACAGGTGGCTCTGAAGTGGCACACTAAAACGGAAACTTGACCAAGGGTCAAGTTTTGAAAATTTATACTCCAATAATTAGCATCATGCAAACTGCAGGGCTAAATCATTACACATTTGCCTCAACCTCTGCCACAAACAGACTTGCTCATGTGGTTTCTGACACAGTTTGCATACTGTTTAGAGTATCTAATGCACATCCCTAAACAGTGGGTAATTGGGGAGAAGAAGTTTATTTGGCATATGGCTTTTAGGTGATGGCTCTGGCGTAAGAGGCTGAAAAAAATCAGTAGCACAAAAAAGAAAAAAAAAAAAAGCTATACGTAGAGGAATTAATTTGAAAATATTTTATCATTAAAAAAAATAAATTAAAATTAAACACTTGAAAATCTGAGTAACTGAGGCTGAGATGTCAGATGTTAGCTGTAGTTTTAGCTCACTAGTACAACACTGGATGCTAATGAAGACTTGTCTTCCTTGAGGTATTTTGTCCCAAGTGGTCATAGTATCAACAGGTCATCAGATAAATACATTTTCACTGTTTCTGGAACTAGCCAACAACAGCTACAGTAGTTAGCAGTTATCAATATCAATAAACTATACTATATCCACTTTCATGTTCTTACCAACACATTTTGGGAATGCACTCATGTTTAGGAACTCCCGTTTTGAAGTGGTACAGCGTAAAACACATACTTATTCCCAAATAAGAACAAAACCATAATATTTTACAGTGCTGTTAAAAAATTAAACATAAAAGTGACATTTCTTTGCATTATTAGTTTCTATATAGTCTGTTTTTCCTCCATTTACGGAACAAGTACCCATAAAGGGATTTCAGTACTTGCACACCAGCACCTCAAACAGTTTACTGACTACTCAAGTACACGTGCACACCCTTAAATACTGTTAGCTATAACAAGTGCACAAATTTGTCGATTGCTACTGTTTATTTTAGCTAACCATCTTGAAGCCTGAATTTTATTTATTAGAGATTATCTGGCTAGATAATCTAGAATTAGGCATTCAGTTCACACAGTACTAACTGGTGGGGGAAAAACTTCCATTACTTAGCTACAGCAGCCTTATTCCTATTGTACAAAATTAAATAAGTAAACTTGGACACCAAACACGTCTTGGCTGTTTGTCCACAATTGTGTCAATCTCATCCTTGTACAACATCAGAATGCAAGTCAGTTACACCACTGAAGAGTCAGAAGCTTCAGTGATGCTGGAAGTGCATTTAGTGACTAGAATATAATCAACATGGCGATTACGAAGAGTTCATTCAAGCACACATAGGCCTAATGATAAACACTTCATTTAACTTGACTAAACTTAAATAGCCTTTAGTTTTTATTTATATTTCCTTTTTACATACTTGATGAGGCATACTTGATCACATAAATCAGTTAAGTGAGTTTTTCCAGATACATCTGACTGCAAACAAGTGCTGAGTGCTTTTCTGGTACCATAAATAGAACCGTCATTAACAGTCTTGGTTTCGGGGGGAAAAGATGTTAGAGAACCTTTAGCACAGAAGCTGAGAAAGACATTGGACATGAAATTACGGTGGGCAGGAGGTATCACAAACTGCTACTTTATGCAGTTGATACGCTACTACTGCAAACATAGGCAGAAGAATCTAGTCCAACCTTATTAAATTCTGGATTTTATATTAACTGGAATGATCAGAGGCTATGCCTCTATCAAGTTATTGCCCATCTACTTTGTTTCATCATGAGAAGTTTCAATGATCTTTGAAAGGCATCAAATAACTTCTGATTAAAATCATGGTCAGAGAAAATATCAATCCTCAACTTCAGAACACGAAATTTGGTTTTGCTAGGTGAACCAAAATTCATCTTTTCTTTTGAGGAAAAAATACAATCCATCAAAAAGATGACCTGTAATGTATTATATTCTATTCTATTCCACCCTCCTCAGAATATTCTTGACTCCCCTTTCAGAGATTTTGATACTCAGTCTAGATTTTCTATGGGGCAACTCACAGCACCATTTAGGAACAAAGAAATTACAAGAATATACAAAGAAAAGAGGGTTTTCTCTCCTTAATTAAAAAAAGCTGGAATTACATTAAACATCTATTTGATAGCAACAGTAAGCATTTTCTAAGCTTGTTAAACATGGTATACAAATATAAATGAACACATTCTGGAGGCATGTCCGAACGCGAAGTACCCTGTCTAAATGGTTTGGAAGCCCCCTTACTTGCCCCAAGGGCAGCCCGATTTAAGAACTAGATCAATATCTTGTAAGGGCATCCTTCCCAAGATTCATCACTTACAACAGGAACAATTATGTGACCCCTTACTCGAGGTCAAGAGACAGTGGATAGGGGACCTGGCTGTGGACATATCTACTGAAGATTGGTCATGTTTGAGCAACATCAATACAAAGAAATGGGCAGTAGGTTTACTCAGGTAAAAATAATACACAAATAGCATCAACTTTATAAATGGAATCTAATACCATAATACCAGCCAATACTGCTTAAGATGTGAAGGAAACAGCCCCTCCATACTACACACACTTTAGTCATTCCCAGCACTTGAGGACTGGTGGAATATTTTTCAAGAGATTATGTAGTACGTCCTACATAAAGAGGTGCCAAATCTCTGCAAAACTGTCTATTTTATGTTTAACCACTGAACATCAGGACTTTGACTTCTCCTCTTTTGAAAAGAGATGGATTATTCCAGCTCATGTAACAGCTAAATGGAGGAAAAGACATCTTCCCACCTTACGAATAATCGTCTACAACAATGGCACACTTAGCTGTTTATGACAGAGTGACAATCTCTACTGGAAAGGCTTGATCAATATATACACCAACTTGTATGTAACTTGAAGGTTAAGCTTAAAAGACAGGACACTGCTTTATACTTCTCTTCTCTCTCAAGCAATCACTGCAGACCAAGAGCACACATGCAAAATGCAGTGCTTGCATATTGCAGCCTTCTGTCATAGCAATACTGTGATCTTGTTTAAGAATTTCCCATACATCTCAAACACACAGTGGACTGCATCATGCACAAGCCCCTTTTGTTTTCATCTTATTGCTTTGATTGCTGTCAAACAAAAACAGCAGCACACCGTACAAGCAGAAAATTGCTTTCTGTAGCCAGGTAAACTTAATTTACTCTGGGTAAATTTTCTGTTCTTGGCTTTGGGCTGGACCCAGTTTTGCTGCATGAATGGCAGTCATAAGCAACTAAGTGCACCAGAACACAAACAGCAACCAGCAGTACAGCCCACTGGGTGCCAGTGGCAAGAAGTGAGGTGAGGGAGTTAAGCAGTGAAGGCAGGGCTCAAGTTGGAGAGTATCTGAGCGTCACTGTGGGGAGTATTGACTTACACAACGAAGCGCCCATGAAATCAATCTGACTGGTGGCGACTGGGGATGACTGTTCTCTACAAAGGCCTCTCCAGTATGTCTGCTACAGCTAAGACATGGGTGGGTGGTGGTGTAGGACCAATAAAGCCTTATGCAGTTAGTGCCTGCATCTTCAGCATGACTCACTCTTCAAACAACCCAAGTCTTCTCCCAGTAGTACATACTCCGTATGGTCATCCTATTGAGACAATTTTAAAAAATACAAACAGCAAGGGAAAAACGTGACACTAGTATGACAATGATATGAAGTAGTGGATGCTATTAAACTAGTATCTGCCTGAAACCAAGATTACTACTTAAAAAGAAGAAAAGTGTGATCAAAATGGTGTGAAATGTATTTCCTGAGCCCAAGGTCTACTAGGTACAGGAGAAACAGCCTGTTGACAATCAAGATCTCACCTAGACCTGAACACACTTGTGAACACCAAGACACATTACAGATCCTCAGTGACATCACAGAAAACACAAAAAGCCAAATTTCACTTGCAGTTTGCATTTTTTAGGACATCATAAGAGCTGAATAGGAGCAGACCAGGTTTTCTAAAACCTATAAAGCAAATGCAACCTTATACATTGTGTTATCAAGATGCTGTTGGTGATGAGTGAGAACTTGGCATGGTGAATAGGAAGCACTGTTATCTGAGACACATTTATAGCCCTACAAAGAACCTTCTCAGCCATCAGCCATTTCCTCTCTTATTAGTCATTACATACACCAAAAAAGAACCAGAGGAGAGAACACATTGCTATGGAAACATTGCTTAGTTCAGCAGTGACTAGGGGAAGGTGTACGATAAGCCTGGGGGTAGGGGTGTTAGGTGGAAGCAAGGGGATAAGATTAATGTCTGGTTCTGTCATTTTATGATTTGAGCAGGCATAGGTCTGGCAGAGTGGCCATAACTCTGGTGTTGTTGTAGACTGCGACACATGAATCCGCTCTGTTCTCAGGCCTGGCAATGGCTCCTCTTTATCAGCAAAATTGCATTCACAGCAGCAGAGGTGCACTATTACAGCTTTAAAGGCCTTCAATTAAGGCCTAGAACAAAGCAAACTAAAGAAATAAAAGAAAAGAGAAAGGCAAAACAAATCTCACAAATTAATAAAGACATAGTTTTACACTGAATCTCATATACTTTAGGTCAGCAGTCTCAAACTCAACTTACCCTGGAGGCCACGTTAATTACATAATGTTTTCCATCTAATATTTAACCTTACATTGTAAATTAAAATATGGTGTCACATATCAAATATATTGCACCTATTACAAAGGCAGATTTAACTACAGGTCTAGATTAGAATAAGAGGCAAGTTAACTATGGCTAGATTCCACCTGTTCCTACACAGCATTTAGTGTTCATCATGCTTTTATATTGTTTATATTGAATGGTTTGTCTTGCATGCAGCACTATTTGCTTTTGACACTGTACAAACCAACCTAAACTGATTTTACATAGATTATGTAAACAATATAATATACATAATTCTACAACATAATCTATCTAGTGTGTTCATAGCAAAAAATATACAGAAATACACCTATTGTTCAACCATACTGTGCTAAATGTGCATCTCCTATTGCAGACAACTGCTTTTCAGGGCAGAACATTAGACATGCACAGCATTTAGAAAATGACTTGATTGTATTATATTTTATTACTGTTTTTGCTACAGTGAGATGACTTGTGAATATTAAAAAATGCTGTCTGTCGAATATGTACCTTTGAGGCCAGAGCCCATCAAACAGACACCAACAAAAAGAAATGTTTGCTTGGTGTAACATTAATATTCCAGAGATGATCTAAAATTCTAAGGGTCTAAAGATGACCACTGGTTCTCTTTGTCCCCATCTTGAGATGGAAGATGAAAAAGCATGTGCAGGCTAGATTAGTGAATGCTCATGGAGATTGCCTCACCTACTTTGGCACCAACATTTATGGTTAAAAGTGAGCCAAGGAAAAGATAAAGAGTTCCTTTGAAGATGTGGAGCAAGCCCTACATAATGGAAAGATAATCATCATATGCAAGTATGTCACAATCACACAATTAATCTGACTGACTGCAGTGCTGCAATTGCAAAATAAAAAGCAAAATAATTTTTGGAGTTATTTCTCTCCACTGAATAGACAGATGGCCAATTGCTGTAATTAAAATGAGACATTATGTCTCAGTATAATATGGTTAACGGAGAAGTCTCTTATTAGGGGTAAATTTGGTCAACTTATTCATTGTATTAGTCATGATTAATTACAAAAAATGAATCATAGATTGATGATTAAACAAAAATCACTAATAATAATTCAATGATAAATAGAACATCATTCATACCTGAGAATTATTGCTTAAGCAAGATCAACTAAAGATCAAATAAAAAATAATAAACTGTATTCATGACACCATACATTCCTGCACACATTTAATCAATTTCAAGAAGGTGTATAATGTTTATTGGTGCACATAATGCACTAACCATCCAAAGCTAACAAAAAAAAAAAAAAAAAAAACACATCTACACTGATTGCATTTCACTGTACCTTGCCAAAACAGTCCAAACAGTGCCTTAAACCATGTTGTTATCAGGCATTGGATGAACTTAATATTTGATACATTTGTTGTGACATTTAGAGGAAAAAAGCAAGGAGATGCCAATTGTAAAATGTCAGACTACATTGAAGTAAAAAATGAGTATCGTGCTGGTAGTTTACAATAGATTGCAGGTTGAAACATCAAAGCCCTAAAACAGGCAACATCTGGTCTGTTTAGGCCTTATAGTTTACAACACAACCTACCCTGGAGCAAGCTGCTACAGTGATTGAGCTGTGTAGATATTGAACCACTGCAGTGTTTTTGTTGTGACAAGCTTCAGGTCAGGCATTCTGACTAAAACATTCGTCAAACTAGACAAATATATCTCTTAACATCTCTTTGAGCAGGCGTTCCCCCTTCAACACTTTACCAGTCATGTAAATTTCATACAGAGAAATCAATTCTACCCCCTCTCAACTCTGCTACTCTAAAAACACCCCACAATGGCACAGACACATAAAACCAAACTGTTTCAAAACTGCATATAAATAAACTGCTGGAGGCTCGGAGAAGAAGGCAAATAAATAAAGCACAAAAGGGCAGACATCAGAACTCTCAGGTAGGGCCTTACAAAAGAAAGATGGAAAAATGGTTCTGGAAGATCTTTACAATTGGGAGAACAGCTGGGTACCTGGACTATTAGGTAAGCATTGATAAACAGGAGTCTGATTCATCTGGGTCCAGCTCCACTGCACACAAATAAATGGGCAGAGAGACGAGAGCACAGAAGAGAACAGGAGAAGGAGGGTGGGCAGCAGCACATGAATGGAAAATGTGAATCACGCATATTCTGCTTTGTTTTCGTAAATGATGATGCTGGCAGGCTGTGACTCCCGCCCAACACTCATTTACTCTCCCTGGTTTCTGCTCTGATCTGGCTAAAGACTAACGCACCAGTGGTGCGTTAATACCAAACAGCACATTGGGTGACGAGTGTGCTGGGGGAGGGGGTGGCTGAGTGAGCGTCTAGCAAGAAAGGTCAGGGATAGTGGGGTCACCCATCGTGGTACATTCTCATCACTGTCTTCATGCAGCTGCATCGCTCTGTCAGGGCCACAAACCCCCCACAGCAGCATCAGCCAAGATCTCCTGCCATAACGCACACCTTCTCACACATTGTGTAGCAATTAAAATATATAAATAAATTAAATTAGGGCTGCATAATGACATCAAAATCACATTGGTATTGGAAGACTGCTGAAAAATAAAGATTGGTAGCAATATTTCAGCGATCTAATGATGTTGTTACTGTACTCCAGTAGGTGAGCAACGATTATTCGACTTTGTTGACTAAAATCGCCGAATACATTAGTTCCCAAATAATTTAATAGTTGATTAGTTGGTGATGTCACACATGATCACACATGTTTCTTGCACTAACCATGAATGTTTTGACATTGCGGCTTGCTGGAGAGTTACCACAAGTGCAATGGCAGCCTCAAAAATAAAAAGTCTGGGAGCATTTTACACTGAACTCTGAAAAAAATGTCAGTTGTGCTATTGTGTGTCAGTTGTGTAAAGCCGACCTTAGCTGGTATGTGGAGTACATCCTCCATGTAGGAGCATCTGAAGGGGAAACATGTCAGCTCACTGGCTAAAAAAGATTCATCTCTGTAAGTTAGCCATGTTAGCTAGCTAATTTTAGCCATCCACCTTCATGTTATGAGCTGAGCTGTAACATTTTCTATTTCAAAATGCATGTTCTCCGAAATTGTTAATAGTGTTGGAACAGAGAGGCAAGTAACTATTATTCACAATGACCCTGTTTACTTTCCAAATAACATTTACACTTTCAACTTTGTATCGTTGCCTCAACGTCAAGGCCACCGGCGCATTCAAATTTGGAGAACGGAGGACAATATTTGCAAACAGCTGCAAACAGTTTTCTGTTTGCTCTGAGTTCTCTGATAACATTTGTGAACACTCACAGTTTCAGGAGGAACTCCACGAACATGCACAGGAGCTGGACGTTACCGCTGGAATTAAATATTTCTACAATATCGTTAACTGTTCATTGAGAACAAGTTTGCCACAAATGGTTGCCCCTTCCCATCAGAGCATATCTTCTCTGCAGTGGGGGATATCTGCCCCTCTAAAGAGAGCAAGCCTCTCACAAGAGCACGTAGAGATGTTGACTCCCCTGTTTCAGTAAAGACCTGTGATTGCAAAACAGCAGAATGTACAAAGCACAGCATCCAATTTTTAAATTTAAAATCTTTTTTTTTTTTACTACATTAAGGAAACTAAATTAATCAGTTTTGGTTTTATTTTATTGCTGCTACTTTGCACACTCTTGGTTTTAAATGTTCACAGGACAAATATATCAGAGCAGGCAGGTTCATTCAAACAGTGAATTTTTGAATAAGGTATTCATGCTTATTGTCTTCAATGTTAGTTAACAAATGCATAAAACAAAAGCTAAATTTAAAAGCTGATACCTACATAGGAGATAACTGGTATTTGAGTGATTCAACAGATTATTTGCTTCAATAATCGCTTGATTATTCGATTATCAAATTAGTAGTTTATTGCAGCCCTATACTCCAGAAGAGAAAAATGTTAAGGCGATTGCAAATTCAGTCAAGTTATATTTCTCTGCCAGGCTAAACCTGTTAAAGTTTGGCCCAATTTCTACATTTTATAAATGTGTACATATCTACATCAGCAGACACGTATATCAGATATCAGCACTGGTCCAGAATTTCCATATCTGTGGATCCCTTAAAAATAATGCTTTAATTTGTCCTTTTTATTTATACATGTAAGAAAAGCTGGATTCTTTTTTTTTATTATGTTTAATTTTTTTTCTGTTATATCATGAACCCTCACTCACCAAACAAACTTTATTAAACAAAATTGCCCTGTAGCGGTTTACCTTAGAAGCTGGGATAGCAGCTGGTACAACACTCCACATAAAAAAAAATCAGAAATAAAAGACTGTATTACAATATCCTTGCTACCCAGCCAAGTAAGTACCCAAAAATGATCAGACTAAACCTTCAAATTCAATGTTACTAATGTGGCCACCATTGGCTTGCGCAAGCTAACGTTGGCCATACACTTGTGTGAACACAAAAACCTAAACATGTAGGTTTCACACATTCACTGTGTCAAAGTGACAACATTATATCTTGAGAGACACGCTTTGATTTGGAGAAGGAACACAAAGCCACATACTTAATGAAATGAGAAGTCAAGCATATGCCTTCCTATAGCGACATTCTATAATTAATATCATGATAACCCTTCTCTTCACAGCAGATAAGAGTAATCACTATTCTAATCATTTGGTGAAGGTGTAAAATGCAGCTTCTCAATATTGCCAACACATTACACTCATAACACACTTTAACACACTTTCCCTTTCTTAAACAATTACACTCCATGTGGCTTTTCAGTTAAAAAGAACAAAGTACAGATTATAGGCTGCTTTGGAACAGTCATCTATGCATTTAAACACCTGCAGGTTTTATGAATGAGGCAAGCAGGAGGTGATAAAATTAACAGTGGAGAAGAGAGGTGATAAGACAAAAGTAACGAGTATGGAAAGAGGGCTGGCTTGAACGCATTTGCATTTACTGGCTCTTTAAATGCCTAGTGAGCCAGAGGCCCGTAAGAACATGACTGCAGGAGGAATAGGAAGGCACCTGAACACACAGAAAATTGCCATCACTTGCACAGATCCAGCTTTTCTTACACACAGTGGGGATATGTTCTATGACCCTTCTTCAACAACAATCAAGGCCAAATCAGTACAACCTCGCTTTGTGTCCATAGGAGTGACAGCACCAATGTCAGTCTTGCCATGAACACTCATTCTCTGAGTAATAGCCCTGAGGTCAAATGAGAAGCTCTCATCCACAGCCTTTACTCCTACCAGATCACCTCTTTGGCTAAGACCAAAGCCCTGCTCACAGCCTGTTACATCCAGATATAAAAAAATCATACAAAATAAAACAATTACAAAGAAATTAAGATATCTGAATCAGCTCAATGCAAGCACTTGAATGATATTAAGCGCTCATATCACTAGGCATTAAACATATCCTCTTGCCTATTTAGTATGCTTAGCATGAGCAGAAAAGGTCATTTTCAGTTTATTAGCCCAGTCATGGGCTAAACTATTGAAAAATGTATTTTCAGTCTATGGCTTAGGCTTAATCCAGGACTGAGAAATGGATCCTTGAAGAGAAGCCATGATTCATCCAAAACAAATCACAATCAAATGATAGCATCCTACCTGTTGGGCGCCATCTCCATTGACCATGCTGGGTGGTGGAGGTGGGGAGGTGAGGAGTGAGAGATCTGGGCTGAGTAACTGGCCAGACTCCAGCGGAGGGGTGTGGTCAGCCATGATTCCTTCATTCACACTAGAGGAGAAACATGATCAGATGGTCAGTCAATCTGAAATACAAAACATTTATCTTCACAGATCTTTGGTAAACCGTCAAAGCACTATAGCAAGAGCTGAAAACTGCAGTCAAGCACATCAGGCAAAACTAAATATAATATCACAATACTGGTTTCATCACATCATATTCTATTATCCCAACTACTCATGTGGGCTTCACTGAAGGAGAGGAAAAACAGGTTAAAACACACAAGCTGTACTTCACAAAGGCAACATGTTTTAGCCAGTTTCACTTTCATTTTGGGAGTATATGAAGTGAAAGACCAGAAACACATCCTGCAGAAGTACACAACCTCATCCTAGTTCATTAGATGCTGCTTACTAGAGAGGTGCTGTTTACTGATTCAGAAGAACACTTCTTTTATTTAACTGAAGAAAGTAACGAAGAAATAACTGTAATGTTTAGCATGTTCTTGTTTTAATAATTACCCACAGTCAGCTAGTTCACCTACAAGGACATGCAGGTGCTGAATAACACATGTTGTGATGTACACAAAAATACAACGTGATTTAAGAAAATAATGTTTGCTTAAACGATTATATATGGGAACATGTAATGCATTATGGGTACAATATATAAATGTTTCATATGTTCAGATTTTGTAATAAAACCTTCTAAAAATCACCAAACTATATGCAGTTTCACGTTTATATCTGAAATAGGTTTTTGTGTCTTAACTCCATAATCCATTTTTGTTCCCCTATCTTTGGCCTGCTTCATGTAAAACAATGTATGGAGCCAGACTTCAAGATTTTATACTGCATTTCTGACTTGTTTGTGCTTAAAATTGACTTCTGAGGTCAGGACACACAAAGCCTGAGTAAATCATAATTCTTTTGTAATTCTTCCCTGTCCACATACTGCTATAATGTAACATTCTACATGGACCAGACAGAGACTTTTCTGCTACAAAAATAATCTATTTAAAGCATGAGCAGTGGTCACTCAAAACTAACATACACTACATTGCCAATAGTATTCACTCACCCATCCAAATAACTGAATTCAGGTGTTCCAATCACTTCCACTACAGACCTCCGCAACAGACCTCCAAACTTCATGTGGCCTTCAGATTAGCTCAAAAACAGTGCGTAGTGAGCTTCATGGAATTGGCTTCCATGGCCGAGCAGTTGCATCCAAGCCTTACATCACCAAGCGCAATGCAAAGCGTCGAATGCAGTCGGGTAAAGCGCTGCCTCTGGACTCTAGAGCAGTTGACGTGTTCTCTGGAGTGACGAATCACGCTTCTCCATCTGGCAATCCGATGGACGAGTCTGGGTTTGACGGTTGCCAGGAGAATGGTACTTGCATTTTGCCAAGTGTAAAAGTTTGGTGGAGGGGGGATTATGGTGAGGGGTTGTATTTCAGGAGTTAGGCTTTTCCACTTAGTTCCAGTGAATTAATGCTTCAGCAGACCAAGAGATTTTTTTCTTCAGACAGTTTCATGCTCCCAACTTTGTGAGAACAGTTTGAGGACGGCCCCTTCCTGTTCCAAAATGACTACGCCCCAGTGCACACAGCAAGGTCCATAAAGACATGGATGAGCGAGTTTGGTGCTGAAGAACTTGACTGGCCTGCACAGAGTCTTGACCTCAATCCGATAGAACACCATTGGGATGAAGTAGAGCGGAGACTGCAAGCCAGGCCTTCTCGTCCAACATCAGTGTCTGACCTCACAAACGTCTGATAGAATGGTCAAAAATTCCCATACACCCTCCTAAATCTTGTGGAAAGCCTTCCCAGAAGAGTTGAAGCTGTTATAGCTGCAAAGGGTGGGCTGACATTATATTAAACCCTATGGATTAAGAATGGGATGTCACTCAACTTCATTTGCATGTGAAGGTAGACGAGCGAATACTTTTGGCAATATAGTGTATTTCTGTATTTTTAAATATCTCTCTTGCCTCTTTGACAAGAATTCAAGAATAAGTGCATTATCCAAAGTCTATAAAGAAGTACGTAAACATTCATACTGCCAAGCCCTAGGGCACATAGTTCATTCACCTTCCCAGGGCCAGATTAGATACAATACTGAGTGGGCAGTCAAATGCCAGTTATTCTTGAGCCAGTGGGTAACTTAGTGCTTACCTGTTCTTTTTGCAGAGCTGTTCATAAGAAAGTGTTTGATTCTAGCCATATTCTTTGCATTTATGAACAAAGTAGCCAATAATGCAATGAAACTGCTTATTTTCTCCTGTCATATCTGTACAACCACACCCTGCCTATCATTCAAAAGAATGCAAAGCAATTAACGCCTGCCAGTCAAAGTATTGAACAGGTGACTACAACGCAGAACTTTTCCTTCAAACACTCATCATTCTCATGCTCTCCGATGCATCAGACCTGCGTCATAGGCAGGGAACTAATAAGTAGGAAATTGCATGTGTCCTTGAAAGTAGTTCGTATCTGGCGCATGCGTGGCCTGAACCAATGGTGATCAGCTTAATCAGCCAGCCAGCCTTCTACTTAAGCTCATATAGAAAGTCAAAGGTGAAGTTTGCTGGGATGAATCCTTCTAAGATTTAGTGACAAGTGAACTACCGAACAGTCTGAGTAAATGACCATCTGTCCATGCTCCGCCGACAAATGCATTCTTTTACAAGTCCCATTCAGCGTAATAAGGAAATGCAGTTTTAACAAAATACCTACATTTACAATTTACTTTTAAATACAAGTGATATTCACTCTGAATCACAAATCACACCAATATGATTGACTGGTTATATTTAGCCAAACCAGCTAATAAGTAATAATTTTTTTAAAGGTTTTATTTTGATAAAAGCTGTGTTCAGTGAAAAAAAAAAATTTTTAACATGAAATTGTTTTTTTTAACTTACTACATTATTAAAATGCTTAAAACAGAACTGAGCAATATATAGACAGACTCATGGTCTGATGGTCAGCTTCTCTGGTTGAGCCATGGGTTTCTCAGCTTGGTTGATGCAAAAGGCTGCAAGCCAATGCCACTATGTGATGCAGCTAACCAACAGAGGAGCAGGCATGGCTAGTGCACACTTAGGTCCAGCTAGCAGGCAGATATCCTGTGCTAACATTAACTTAGGCTGTAACTGACTACACAGAGGGGGAGATAAGTGATTACTGAAAGAAACAGCTCAGATATTCACGTCAGGGGATCCTGCTAACATGTTTCACACATTTTATAATGTTGTATTACCCAGTATATTTGTGACAAATCAGTGAAACTAATATTTAACAAAAATTCCAACTGGTATATCATCCACCATCTCTAGCTTGCCACAGAATACTGATATTATGAATTTTGCTATGAGCATTTTTTAAGTCCTGCTTGTTAACCCCTCACCACTGACATGTTAAGGCTCTGTCCGGGATGTGCATGATCTTAATTAATGTGTGAAAGACTGCATTAGAACAAAATATGAAAGTAGCCTTTCCAAAAAAAGAACTGTTAAACCAAACATTTTATTGCCACTGAAACTAGCACCAGTGCCGCTATAGAGAGTGAGTAAGCAGCCAGCCAACATGGGACCACCTGCATACTCTTCTCCTTTGCAAAGCTACTTTTAAAAAATGCTCAGCCTAAAAAAGATATCAGTGCATCCTTAATCATGGCAGTGATTCTTGGGCATGAATTTTATTTTTACAAAGTAAGATTTCATGCACACACACAAAAAAAGTTACAACAAAAAACTACTACTAAAACTGCTACTATAAAAGTTGTTTTAAAGTTATAAACCTGATTACAGTACCCTCCACAATTACTAGCATGCTTAATCAAGATGAACAAAATAAAGACAACAAACAAAAGGTTTGTTGTTTGCCCTCATTTCCACTAAAAACTGCTAATCTTAAATAAATAAAAAAAACCTCCAAAACACATCACAGTTACTGGCAAGGGACCTTAAACCTTTACCCTTGACTCTTTTTATTCCAAACCCACCACTTGTGTTTGTTTTTACCTCCTGTGACCATACAGCCCAGTTCCAAAGTTCCAATGATTTTTAGCAAACTTACGTGTGGTTTGATGACAGTAGAGGCTTTCTTTCAGCAAGCCTTCCTAATAGTTTGCTAGCATGAAGGTGACAACTAATTATAGTTTTGGAGATTCTGTGACTCCATGATGCAACCAAGTTTGTACCAACATGGGAATTGTGAGCTGACTTCAATGTCTAATATGAACATATTTTTCATGTACAGGCTCCATCAGTATCTGCAGACATGTACATCTAATCTAAATTTATAATTTAAGCAAATATCTGCTGATACAGACATGATTCAGATATCTCTGTGCATCCCTAGTGTTGTTCTTCATTACTATAATACTGAATGTCTGTGTTCACTTGCCTATTTCAGTGACATAGACTGAGTACAAATTATATCATCGCTGTACAATGAAAAACAATTAGCTCCAAAAAAATTTTAAAACTCCAAAAAACTTTACAGGAAAGGGTAAAAACATCCTTTACTTTCAATGCAAGTTAATGGAAAAGCTTTTTATTCTAAGCGATTTTGGACCATTTCTATTGGTCACACTTAGACACACAATGTAAAGGACAACTTCTGAGCTCAAATGATGCAGAAATGTAAAAATCACAAAAAAGAAGATATGTTTTTCACTGGACAGCGACAATATTTATTTATTATGGCCTTTACAACACAGCTGCATGAGCCGCAACAGTCACTATCACAACAAGTCACAGGACTTTTAACGCTGGTATCTGAGTTGGATCAAGAACACTTTCAAGTTAACTGCTTTCAGGTCTTGCATTTTTGAGCACCAAAACGGACAGTACAAGATGACATCAAGGGGCTCCACAAAAATGCAAAAACACAGAGAAAGGGAGAAATCCTGTGTTTGTGGGACAGTTTGTGGGAAACTTCTGATTTAAATGTTCCTTACTAATTCAATTAAAAATGGTGACTTGAAAAACAAAGACAATCTATGTCCACAATATGCTATTTCTCTACCCAATCTTATTCTCTTTGAGAATAGAGGCTACAGTGAGAAGAAAGAGCTTAGGCTAGGTTAGCACATAAGACACCTTCTCTTTGTGCAATATTATTCTCATTGCCTCTCTCAGGCTATGGTATAGGTGACTCAAGCAATGGAGCACTGTCTAAATATCCAAATCTGCTCTCCAAGGGGGAAAAAGACCATACTGTGAACGTGACTTCTTATTAGGACTTGCAAAGAGAAGAGGGGAGGCAATGACAGCCCCTCATTGCGTGAGCCAGCTCATGTGCTACGTTCTGAGTCAGCTGCAATTATTTCAAGTAGCAACAACATGAGCACTCGTCCCAACTTCTGTTTGGTCATATACCCAAGGGTCCTCATTGCGAGTTTATAGTACCCTTGCCCCACAACATCCACAGTGTTACAATTACACTCTGATGAGGATATAGCTAGAAGGAAGAAGAAAGCAAGCAAGAAAGCAAATTCAATCGGGTAAACAGAGCACAGGTGGCAATGGCCAAGTGCATGTAATCTGGACTTGCATAAAGCTACTAAAGTTCTTACAGAATTGATCTACTTCAAAGAGGTGCATTGGCAAGAACATTGGCTTCAATGCTAAATGACATTTAAGAGGGGAGAAACAGTGTACACTGCGAATGAACTACATTTTACTTTAACACAATCAAACACTAAAAGCATGAACTGATTCTTTACAATATGCTAATTTGAAAAAATGATTGGGGAAAAGGTCCCCATTTTGTTGCAGACTTTGCAGGGTTTATGTGATCACTCTGTTCCTTAATTTCATGCATTTTATTTCCTCAAAAGAATGGTTTGCATGCAAAAACAAGAAAAAACCAGTGACAGATATCCTGCACAAGCCTACATTAGCCTTTTGCATCATCAAACACACATGATTTAATCTTCAATTTCTACTGAAATCATCCTCTGGCAAAAACAGAACTGTAAGTGGGTGGGGAAATAGAAAACAAGAAACAAGAATGAAATAATGGAACAGATCATCATCCATGACCACATCTGTCTTTCAAATGACAAGAAAAGGCTACCATAACGTCCAATGCACCTAGATGGCTTCATCTTTATTAGGTAGAGCAATGTTTCCTTTTGGTTTAAAGTGTAAAATCACCACCTACCCATGTCTACATATGTACATACAGGCTGGTCTTCCTATGTGGGTCATCAGATCCCTGCAACTCACCCAGTATGCAGCAGCATGGTTTGTCTTCAATCCTCCTACGTTTACTCATGTCACTCTACTGCTGTGTTCACTTCACTGGCTTCCTGTAGCTGTAATAAAACCCTGATGCTTGCCTACAAAACCAAAAACATCCCAGTTCTTCTCTACCTTATAGCTGTGGTCAGAACTCAAACTGCACCTCAAGCCCTTTGAGCTTGTAGTACACCATCCATCAAGACACATGGAAGACAAGCATCAAGACTCTTCTCTGCCCTGGCACCCAGGTCATGGCACAAACTTTCACTGCCTGTCCGAACAGCAGACTCTTCAAACGTAGACTGAAGACCCAGCCCTTTTCACAGCACTTATGTGAGCACTAAGTACTTAGTGAAATGTACTGTACTGCACTTATACTGTGTCTAACTTGTCCAAGTATCAACACAGGCTTCTGTTTCTAGCAGTATCTGAGCTCAATAGTAGTTTGTACTCTATCACATTTTTACTAGCTAAGATAAATTCTCTGGGCAGACAATAAAAACACGTTTGTAAGTCGTTCTGGATATGAGCGCCTGCTAAATGCTGTAAATGTAAATATACACTGGCACAATGCTGGAAGTACTCTTGTCCAAACACAATGAACACTGCTGTGATATCACTATGATAACTCTCTGTAGGAATGTTTAAGACATATAAGAGACATAGTCTAAATTTTATTTTATGCTCTAAATACCAAGATGAAGCTCTGCAGTCATTTTTAAGGAAGATAACTGATTTGAAGCGCTCTGCTACACTCAGTCTTACATAACTGTTGTTTTTTTTTCTCATTGGTTAAAACTTCAGTGCTTTCCGGTTTTCCAGTACCTAGTTTCAGTATCTTTTTTAGTAAGTTTACTTTGTACATCTGGTCAAACTTCATTCTCACAGCACCTAAATGAAACACATCCACTACCTGGGTTTTGCACATAAATACTGAACCAAGGTAGTCAAAGTCAACAACCAAAGAACGACTCCATGGCACAGCTTTAACGGTCTCTAATATTCCTAATTGAACTCCTGCACGGCTTTATTAATTCATGTCCAAGGTGGAAAAATGACAGACCTTGTTCTGATTGGTCTGAAAAAAGTGATCTGTAGATATGTTGTACAGATACGTCTCATACATGCATCTAAAAAGGCTGTTTGATTCCTTTCAATAGGTCAATTTATTGGGAATGTGTGTGATTTTGTTCAAAATGAATAGCTTCATTTATTAAATAATTAAAAGTCTACTTTTTAGCCACATAGTTTGCTTAACATAAACCTAATTTATGTAAAGAACATGGGGACCAGAAGAAATTTAAAACTTCAGATACGGACATTAACAGGTTAAACTGAAATCAAAGCAAAACTTAAGCAGTCCTCTGCACTCTGATCCCTGGAGCTGCGCAATCTAATGATAAATTGACTGTCACAACCATTGTGACATGACATAACCTAGAACAGTCCATACTTGCAGCCTGTGATGCTAAATTGCATCATATCAACCCAAATTCTGCAGCAGCAGGCCAGCACATTACTCAAAGCCATTTCAGGTTACAAACAGCACTCCAGATAAATTGCACTAACAAAATGCAGGAATTTTCTCTTTGTGTAAGTGCACTGAGCACACAATCCCTGTGTGAATCTGTGAATTACAGGTATTCAGAATGTTGGGACAACTAGATTACGTACTGAAACATTTTAATTATATGTAAAAACACAATGAATAATCAGCATTTCACAAAAAAATAGTTTTTCTTTTTTTTTTCCACGAAATTCATATAGCTCAGCTCTACAATGAAGTGACAGAAAAATACCTGGCAGACTGAATGTCCTTGCAGCAGTGATACCAATATTCACATCAGGCTGATAGAGGGTCATTCTGAGGTCAAGATTTGATCCTGCATATTTTATTTTTTAAGTGTCTCTTGTAATAATAAGTAGCTCTAATTATCCATCCATCCATTTTCTAAGCCGCTTCTCCGCCAGGGTCGCGGGGGGGTGCTGGAGCCTATCCCAGCAGTCTTCGGGCGGAAGGCAGGATACACCCTGGACAGGTCGCCAGTCCATCGCAGGGCAGACAGACAGACACAGACAGTCACTCACACACTCACACCTGGGGCAATTTAGCATGTCCAATTGGCCTGACTCCTTGTCTTTGGACTGTGGGAGGAAACCGGAGAACCCGGAGGAAACCCACGCAGACACGGGGAGAACATGCAAACTCCACACAGAGAGGACCCCGGTTGCCTGGCCGGGGAATCGAACCCAGGCCCTCCTAGCTGTGAGGCGACAGCGCTACCCAGCACGCCACCGTACCGCCAAGCTCTAATTATATTTTAGATAATTATTTCAAAACAAAAAGACTGCAAAATAGATTATCTCTGCAAAACAGTCTCATAAAATATTGCAAGTCGGCTATAAACAATGCAAACACAGACGCCTCTACAGGCCTCGTTTTAATCACTGACAGTGGTCTCCAGAAAAGACATCAAATGACAGAACTTTGGAAGAGACTAAGGGGGCGTTCACACGGCATCTTTTTAAAAATGTTAAGAAAAGCAAGATGTGCTTATTAGAGGGCAAGTTAACACATTTGAGCAAAAACCGGGTTAACACTAAAGCTGTGGTCACACTGAATGTGTGCGATATCTGCCTGTTGAAAAAGCCTGTTAAATCAGGCAGGCAAAGATATGAGAACGCGAAAAATGTATTTGCTTCCGGGTGCATTACATTTCGCTTCACACGAGTTTATCACTCACACTTACAAAAAAGCAATCTAGCTAAACAGCTAACATTAATAGTTTACAGAACTTTACTTTCCTTCCAAACCCACCTCATATGTGACATAGACTGAGAAATAGAAAACAGATGATTTTCTTCTGACAAAGCAGGTATACAATACACACTGTGTTTGAGTGACTAGGAATAGTCAATCTTGAGCAGTCAGCCGAAAATGATGTATAGCAACGTCCATAGGCAGAGTAGTGCTTTTATTGACGATATATATTTTACATAGTAAAATTTTGATCCTGTATAGAAATCATTGTATTTCTAACCGCATAGATATTAGTGGTGTGATGCTCCATAGTCTAAGATTAGTCATCTCAGAATAACAACGACGACGCACAGCATAAAGCATCCATGTGCCAAAAAAAAAAAAAATTTAAATTGACTTTTACTGTCACCATTATTAGTAAATATGACATTTCTTCAAGGACTTAAGCCCCACTACACCACATCAGCACAGGCCTATACGAGGTTACGCATCATTAATCTCACTTCTGCAGACGTGGCGGTGCAGCTGAAGTTCTCATCACAATTTGGCACTGGGCCAAATCACGGCCTACTGATATTCAGAAGGATTAAATGCAACCTAATCTGCCGTGGATGCACAAAAGCTGACTACTCCACACACAATGCGCACACTCAGACAAGAAACAAATGGACATTGTCTTGGTTAGAGCACAGGTATGTGACAAAACAGTGAGGCATTACACCGGCAGTACAGCAGAAAAAATACAGAGGGGGCAATGTCTAAAGCATTTTTTCCTCTTGAAATGATCAGAACAAAGAATACTGCAGAAGTGGTAAAGAAACCCCCTGAAAGACACATCATTTTCTTTATTAACAAAATACGACCTTAAATGTTGAATAACACATTTAACTACAGAGCATGTAATGGCATTTACTTTCTTAAATGATGCAGAATCATACACACAGGCTGGCTATCTGTCCATCTAACAGTCTACCTACCCACTTAACTAGGAAGTCATTCAACAAGCCAATCCTCAATTTCTTGTGCGTCAACCTAAAATAATCTGAGTTCATTTTAAAGGGTACAGCATTTGCAAGAAAGCACCAACTAGCAACGTACATGCAGCCAAATAACACTGTGGTGCATTTTATGCTCTGTGTACTTTGCAAACACCACACTGCTCATGGAGAAAAGTGAGGCAAGACATGCAGACAGGAAGGCAACACAGGAAGTGGAGTTATTGTGATATGCTAGGTAGCTAGCAACTTATATTCAACTTTATTTTAAAACATTACCACATAATTGTGTGAATTGCTTGCTGTGATTGGCAGTATGTGCAAACAAACAAAGTACATATTGGTTTTATCAACTCCCCCCACAAAAAGCCTAAAATATGTATTTTAAAAAAAAATCAATATTGGATTGACTGACATGTCAAAATAGTTTTTTTATGATGCATCACAATTTCTGCATTTGATAAAAATGTTTATGCACAGATACTGGCATCAGCATTAGCAGACATGTACATGAAAAATATCAGATATTGGCATCAGCGTACAATTCTTATATCAGAGCATCCCTAAAAGCAAGATAAGTTAACAGTGCAGCAACTGTTGCATCTGAATATGTTGGGAAAACATTAATCATTTATTTATTATTACACTATTTTGTGCTCTCTGAGAATTTTATAAATTGATGGGCTAATAGCAGTATGTTTGTGTGCGTTTCCTCAAATATGGCCGTGTAGATTTCTAAGAATCTGAAAGCTGCTCCCACATCTAAAGGAATGCCCGAGCAAACATCATTACTTGCTACAGTGATCAAAAGAAAAGCCTGGCACACAGAAAAGAAAGCCATTTGGCAAAACTTGCTCCATTATACCCCCTGTTCGGCAACCAGCAGTATTGAAGCCGTATGCAGAGGCAGGAAGGACTGCCAGTCAGTCAGTCAATCAGTCAGTCAGTCAGTCAATCGGCACCAAGCTTTCACGGAGAAGAGATTAAAATTGGCTGGAAAATCAGTCGATTTAAGTGAACTGTTTGGTAGACAACGCAGAACGATGCATACAGGCTAGCTAGCTGTCCATCTGTCCGGCTAACTAACTAGCTACCTACCAACGTAACTTAACTACTCATGTGATTCAACAAGCTAATCCTTCAATTTAACTCATTTTTATAAAACATTATGGCTTAAACTAAAAGATTTTAGTTTAGTTTAAAGACTGCACCAGCTGTCAATAAAGCGTTGACTTGTTTTCCCAGCCAGTTAGCAAAGTGCATGCATCCAGATAACGTTGACGTGTGCATTTCATGTGCCTTTTAGTCGCAAATACCCCGCTCTTCCAGGGTAGAGCGATTTAAACACGCAGGCAGAAAGACCACGGAGGAAGCCGACTTCTCGTGATATGCCAGGCAACTTGCTGCATATAACATTTTTTTCCCAGACATTTCTGTTTAATAACTATGCGATTTGCAGAATGTGTAAACAAATGAGCTAGCTAACTAGCTGGCTAACGATAAGTAGTAAATTACTCACCGCAGATGTTCCTCGTTCCGCCTTTTTCAGCGATGGATATTCGTATTCAACGGGATCAATAGCATAAAACTGCTTGTGTTCCCCTGGTCCGAGGACTGGCAGACAGGCAGCGCTGACAAAACTAGAAAGCGAGCTAACAAGCCAGCTAGGTTAGCTGTGTGGCTAAATATAAGCTACGTGGCTCGTCACTGTTAGCTAAACCCCCGACCGAACGGCTTACGGCTGGCTAGCTGCTAGCTCGGCGAGCTTCAAGAATGCAAGAATTCGAGAGCAGGACATTATCCAGTTGCTTTTCCTAGTAAAAGGGGTGGAAATTCGAGGAAGCGCTGCGTCCTCTCCGAAATAAAGCAACGCTTCTCAACTGTTCTTGTCACTTTTCACACTCAGCCTCCATCCGAACGTACGCTGGACTCTTTAACCATTTGGACAACCGCCATCATTTTTTTTCGCTCAAGAATGTACACAATCTCATCGCGCATGCGCAGTGCTCCAAGCAGACGTAGCTCTCCATTTCATTTGTTAAGCTTTATGGGGCAATTCTGGTTCATGCCCTATATGGCCCAAATGATATGATACTGTCTATCTAATGCTATCTCATAACTATATGTCCAATTCTACTCTGCGAATTCATCAGCTTTAAAGGGGAATTTCTGTCTAATTGTCTCCATAATGCGGTTCTTAAGAAGTAAACAGTCACTCAGAGTGATTTGATGTTAAATGGTTCATTGTAGAGGAACTTTTTTTACTATTTTTTACTATCCAAAGCCACAAGTGAATGCGTTTTTACAGACTATATTCTGTTGATAATGGTAAGGTTTTGATCTGCTACAATGCAACAACCTTATCTTAAACTGTCATTCAATAATATCAAGCAGCATATTTGTAAACAATTCATGTAATAGCATCATATGAGGTAGATTTAGAGGCATTAACACCTGAGATCTGGCTCCTGTCACCAACACTGTGAACAACTATGCCTCTGCAAGTTTTAATAGAATCTAATCATTTCAATTTCTAATCATCCAACATCAGTAGATGACTTCACAATTGCCCTTGTGAATTGCAACTGAAATCAAGTCCTCACAGCAATGTTGCACCATCTAGTGTAAAGCACAGAAGATTTGAGGCTGTTACTGAATCAAAGCAGGGACAAACGCTCTGTGTGATATATCCTGATGTCTTGGTGCCGCAGTATAAAACTGTTTATTTCAGAACCGCTGGCTGTGTTTACATGCAAAGATTTTTGCCAATCCGATTTAATACAGTCGGATTACAGACTGAGGTGTTTATATGCACTCTATTCTACAGTCTGATGGAAAATCCTCGTTCACATGCTCGCTATAAGTAATCCGATGCAAAACGACGCGCATGCGTGGAGCACCGCTGAGAGTAAACGTTACCATGACAGCGAACGTCACGTGAGATCCAGTTGGCGCGCTTGAGGTTTTAATTGCTTTAAATTGATGTCAGGCTCAGAAAAATGCCCTTCACATGTGCTTAGAAAGGTAGCGGCGAGAGGAAGACGTCGTGCTCTGAGACACAGTAGCTGGACGTCCGTCCCACCGCCGTCTTTCAAAGCTCAGACCATAAACTTCGTCTCCGCTGCTGAGCAGTTTCTGCTCCGCCATGTTAAACGGTATAAACCTTTCTCGATGACGCGACGCGCATGCGCAGAACGTATTTACCCGTTCCGACTGGACTGTAATCGGATTCAGGCGTTTACACGGATATTATTCTAATATTTATCGGATTATTTAGAGGTTTACCCACCTCGTTCAATCGGATAGAAATTGTATTCCAAATGGCCTTAATCGGACTAGACTATTCCGATTGAGGTGTTTACATGGACGTATTCTACTCCGATTGAGCTATTAGTCAGATTATTAACAGATTATTAGGTTGCATGTAAACGTGGCTAATGTCTACAAACCTTTAGACCTACTGTGTTTATGTAGTTTTTTTAGACAACTGCCATTATGCTTTTCACTGTTTCAGTCAACATACAAAAATACTACTAATTCAAAGTGATACCTAAGCAGAAACATATTTTTTCTTTCCTTTCTTTTTCCATTCCTAATGTTCCAATTCACTTGTTTTTTGTTTTTTTTGACATCGTGCAAACAACAGAAACTGATCCTAATTAGGTTTCAGCCAACAGGCTACTTTAGTACTGACCTCAGTACTAAACGGTCAGTTAGCATTAGAGAAAACTGTGGAGGGTGAAAAAGCTATGGTAGCTAATCTGAGTCTACTCTCCTTTAAGGGATAGAGTGTAGTTCAGCTGTGAATAAAATAGGTGCTATAATATCTATAAACATAAGGGAAGTGACCCTTACAGTTTCTCTAAGTTGACATTTAGAAGTTTTTACACATATTTTTAAACCAGCAAATGAGCATGAAAAGGTGAGAAATAAAAACATTCATAGCCCCAACAGTGAGTGAAATATTTTTAATACATTCAAACACAAACTAGGTCACGCTTCCAAACAGCCCAAGCTTCCAGAAGTGAGGGAGATGATGGCTTCAGGACACTTGCCTACTAGCCATTTGTCATTTGTGATACAGCTGTGAATTACTGTGCACCAGTTTCATCACCATCATCATCATCATCATCAGGTGTGGCATTTGCCACTGTTGTAACTCCAGAAAATACAAATTTCTTTGTAGGTCAGTCCTCTTCAGAGTTAGAGAAGGACTATCCTAAATCTCTATGGAAGAATATTAATACTTGGGTATTAATTGGGTAATAATGACTCAAGTAAAAGTAAAATGACTTTCGTGAAGAACACCTTAAGCAGAAGTACAAGAGCAGGCCAAAAATCTACTTAAAGTGGAATGCCACCAGTTTTTCAAAATTTTTGCATAAGTCAGCTCTTAAAATGTATAAACAAAATCATTCAGAGTGGTTGATGCGACACGCTCTGTTCTAGAGAAACTTACCAAGTCAGAATTGTTCATAGTGGTGGTGAAATGAACCAGACGTGAAGAGTTGAATGCCTCTGAAAGCTGTGTCACAAAATGTAATACACGAAATGGTTATTAAAACGCTACCTGATGCCTGACACATCGCTCTATGAAGATTTTGAGAAAACCTTTGGGTTAGAATGTACTTTTTAAAATGCATTATGATGGAGAGATACATCATAAGGTAGATTAGTCCCCCCAAAAAACCTTTCCAGATTTAACACTATGTTACCATTCTCAACATTTCACATAAATGTATAAGCAGATGTAGCTTCACTGGTAGCTTTGTTTAGTAAATAAAATGGCTATATCTGTGTTGGAGACATTGTGAGACCTGGTTCACCACCACTATAAAGAAGTCTGAGTTTGTAAGTTTGTCTACAATAAATCATTTCATACCAAACCACTCTGAGTGACATTGTCTACATCTCAATGATTAAATTATGCAAGCATTTTGAAAAATTAGTGGAATTCTCCTTTAAATACTAAATAACTTATAGAACTTCAGTGGAATGTCTTACTATATGAAACTACTATCAGCAGAGGAACTGAAGTAAGTCAGGCACTATTCTTCTTTTTCAGATTCTTTTGGTCTAAAATAAAATTTTAAAGCTTAAAGTCAGAATTATGACCAATCACAAAGCAGTACAGATAATGTCACCAACAAAAGATTAAACATAAAGAAAATAATTAGTACCTAAATATTAATTACTAAAATGTAAAAAGTAGATATTTTCACACACTAATACACTTAAGTAAAAGAAAGTACTCAGGAAAGTACAAATCAATCAACATGTACTTGAGTATATGTAACTAGTTACTACCCACCTCAGGTCCCAGCCCATATTAGCTTTAAGCAGCTTTTTCAACTTCAATTAATATGCAGTTCATTCAAACACTTAAACTGAAAGGTCTGGTGAACAGAAAATATAGTATACATTATAGTAATTTGGTCATTTGATACAGTAATTTGGATCTTTAGTAAAGTAATAATAACAGGAGACCATGTCATTGTTTCAATTAAGAAGTTAGCAAGGTCATAGGCACTGTGGGAATGTGGCCCCAAGAAAGCATGGACAGTACACTGAAACACTTCAATTTCCCCCACAGAGGGCACAAGTCCATGTATTTATAAGCAATGCGTGTGTTTCAGAGAAAGACCATCAGATGGCGCTGCAAGTAAATACTTTGAAGTATGCAGCGTATAAACCCTTATTGGCGAACCTCAAACACCACAGAGAATGTGCCTTCTAGGATTTTGTTACATTTATTTCAAAACTTAAACATTTATCAGGGTATAATATTATTAAATTACTCCCCAAGCTTTGCCAAGCAGCATTAACAATTTTGTCTAAGGTGCTTATTGCACAATCCCAAAAAGGATCGTGGCATGTATGTATATATTTTTATCCTTTTTTAAAATCACACTATGTATACATATTGGTGCCACTATTACTTTTCATTGGCTTTAAAAAATTATTAATAGAAAAATGCATTTTGTGGGCAGGCACTGGACATTAAAATCATACATAATAAGACTTATTTTATGCAGGCTAGACAAACTATTTCATGCTATAATGGTGCTATGTGCTTAAGCTCTCAGGGAGTTTTTCCATGCCACTGTCGACACTGTAAACTTTGACTTGATTAGACTCAGGTTCAGATTCAACAACCTTATTATTTATTATTACATTGTATATATAATAACAGGAATATATATATATATATTTAAAAATTTAAAAATATATTAAAATTTAAAAACAACTGTGTCATTTATGGCTTCGTTTATCAGACGCTAACTGATCATAACGATATATTATGGTCAGGCTGTAGATGAGGCACAAATACAGAACAAGTTCATCTGAGTAGGCTAAACACTTCCATGAAGCCAAATTTCCATTCTTAGGCTAGGATTTAGTAGTTGGGGGTTTTTACTTAATTCATATGACCTTATACAATCCCCATCACTTAAATTCCTACCAATTCTCTGTTGGGTTCTGACATGTGATGTTTATAAGCTGCTTTCCTTGTATCAGTGCAAACCCAAACCTTTTCCTATACAGTATAAAGAGGTCAAGCTTTTTTGTTTGAAGATTGTTTTGCCTTTAGATTAGAATGTTATAACACACCCTAGGCTGGTAAAATGTGTATGCAACTTTAATAGGAATTCAGTGTTTGAAGGTTAGACAATTGTACTCTGTGTCTTTGGTACACTGGTATCAAAAATAATCTGCATTACAATAAAAAAGTTTTGAACCACAGATAATGTCAAAAATACAAGCATAAACTCTAGGCTGAGCTCTCCTTCCCTCTTTTTCTTGTGCTAAGTAATAGGTATGGTTCTCAAACTTCTCACAACATGAGAACACAAACATAAAATGGTTAGCCAGTGTTTGGCTTGTCCATTCCAGGCTACTGTAGAAGCATGGCAGCGCAACATGGAGGCCCCTGTTGGACAAGGACCTGCCATCTGTGTAGATATAAAAGGATCATTCTAAGCTAACATACACACAACAATTTGTAGTTACAGGACTATACACTGAAAATATGGTTTTGTATACTATATTCCATGAACAGATCCCCCTAAATCTTACACACTGTACCTTTAAGTGCCTCATTTTAATATATAGTGCAAAGGGACATTACAATAACAGTAAGCATAATATTCCATTAAAAACTGTGAATATGCATATTTTACAATATTAGGAGGTACAGAGTCATCAATACACTATACAAAAAAAAGTTCTTTAGAGTGATGCCATGGAAGAAACCACTTTTAATTCCCTAAAATCCTTTCAATAAATGGACCTTTAAGGAACCACTTTTGTAAATAAGATGTAAAAAACATTTGAAAGTTTAAAAAACCTTCCTATATTGTAAAGGTTCTACACCAAGTCAAGATTTCTCCTAGATCTGTGCATCCGAGTTGAGAAATATTTAGGAATGTTCATTATTATGTTTTATTAAAAGTGGAGCAGTATTCTTTCCTCAATGCCATAGAATTACTACTTTTGAGTTTTCTTAACAGCTTCCTTTATAGTCATCATTACTTAGGTTCATTTGTTTAGCTAGCTTAGATTTATTTTGTTCATCCAGCTCTAGGCTGCAATTAAAATCTTATATTTAGCTTATATTATATTTACATTATTTGGCAGACAGTAGGGGTTGCGTAGATTAGTCGACAAGATGACTAATAAATCTGCAGTGGGCAGCAGTCAACTAGTTGAGCACAGTGACACACAGTGACACACAGCTGTGGTAAAAACTGCAATGAAGAGGCAGGAGGACGAAATGGAAATCATTTTTTTCAGCTAAATACACAGCCCAAAATATTTTATCACTGTGGAAATAGTACAAATCCAAAAATGCTGTAGGGTGAGCAAAACTGTGCTGAAATATTGGCTCATAAGCCTGACTGAGTAGATTTGGGATGTCATGAGTGTTTCCTGCTTCAGTGATTTGGCCTGAATCTCGCTCTTAGAAGTTTACTGCTGAGTAAATGCAACTGCTTGCTTCTAGCATTTAGTTTGATTAACAATTACTTGTTTTCCAGTGGAGGTTCTCTGTAAGAGACTCAAACTTGTTCTCTGTGAGAGTCTCAAACTTTCTTAAATACAACAAAAGTTCTCTGCAGTGCACATCTCACATCTCTGACCCAGCCCTTGTTAGCAAGCTACACACAAAATATGTAGAGATGTCTGTCTTTTTCATTTGATAATGATGACTAGTTGACTAAACATTAAACATTAATACTCCTACAAATCCTAGCAGACTGTTTTATCCAGTATGATAATATATAATAATGTTATCAAGGTATAACATAGAACGTAGCATTAGGAGTCTTGCCTAAAGACTCTTAGTACGTTTCTAAGCAGAGAATGAAAACACAGTATGCTGAGTGGAGGGCAGCTGTGTCACCCAGTCCTCTATACCAACTATTACCTAAAGCTCAGAAGAGCGATGTTGCAATTGTCATTTCTATTAAACAAGCACCATGTCTCAACAAGTATTTAATAGATAATTGGAATGTTTAAATAACTTTCAAAAACCGTTTGTATGTGTGTTTTACATCCTGGCAGAGCAAATGAATACCTGTTGTGTTCAATAGAAATGCCAATGGTAACATTACTCTTATGCTCTTTAGATTATGGTTTGTATAACAACTTAGGTAACACCTCTGGAATTCGCTCAGCAGACTATGGTTTGATTCCATGCCCAGAAGTGTCCCTAAGCAAGACTCCTAACGCTTCATTAGCTTACCTCTGTTGCATGATTAGACTGAAAGATGTTCTGAATGAGAACATCAAGCAAATCTCAACAATCCTAATGCATTAACTCAATATTTTTATTTTTCTCAACAAATACTTTTTTAAAGTACCTACAATGTACCCATTTAACGTACCTACAATTCTATTACCAGGCTGAAGGGCTCTAATATGCTATTACAAAGAAAAACATTGTCATTTTGAATGCTTCAGAAAACAATTTGATCCTAAAGATACAGACACAGGTTGAATATTTTGGGCACAGTTCAAAACGGGTGTCACGCTTCACTGGGTATAATGTTATTGCAAAACTCTAATGCAAGTTCACTTTTTCAGCTGTCACTCTGACCATGGCTGTCTCACTGCTCTGCCCTAGTAGTATTTCTTGTGTCCTTATTCCTGTGATTATATCTTTTCCTTTGGGACCGTCTTCTCTTTTTCTTCCAGTAGCTCCAGAAGTTTTCTCCTACGAAGAAGTAGAGGACAGGGTCCAAGCAGCTGTTGCACGCTGCCAGGCAGAGCGTGACAACTGCAGCTTTTCTTATGAATGCAATGCGCTGACATGAATCCCCGTAACCTTTCTCGTATGCCTCTTTTTCAGCATCCAGAAAAACTGTGCGCACAACGTGATAAGGCAAGAAGCATACTAGAAAAATGAGGAGAACAATGATTACCAGAGAGCAAGACTTTTTGTAGTGCACTGCTTTTTTCTCTTTCCCTTTTTTCTGTAGCAATTTCCCAGCCACAATTATATAAGAGAAAGAGATAACAATGAAGGGTAGAATGAAGCCCAAGCACAAAGCACCTTTGTTTAGAATCAAAATGCTATTCAGCAAAGACTCATCCAGCTCCAGGCATTTGGTGTTACCAGATGAATCCTGAGACGTTTTTGAAGCTAAAAGAGGGATGGAGGATGAAGACACCAACAGCCAAACCAAGACACATATCAGAGCAGCTCCTCGGCTATTCTGAGAGTGCATGTAACTATATGGTCTGATAATGGCCACGAAGCGAACTATGCTAAGCACCATTAAAAAATAAATGCTGCCATACATGTTAATGTAGAACACAAAAGCCATGATGCGACAAGTGATGTCTCCAAAAACCCAGTTGGAATCCAAGAGGTAGTAGACTGCTCGGAATGGCAGAGAACACACCAACATCAGGTCTGATATGAGGAGGTTCATCATGAAGAGGTTGACTGGAGTGAAGGCCTTCATTGACCTCCTCACACCAATGAAGAAACATAATGACACAAGGTTTCCAATCAGTCCAATGAAAAAGATAGATAGATAGGCAGCTGGGTAGACAGTGCGTTTGAAGTCACTGACTGAGCAGTTACACTCAACTGTAGTGGTGAGATTAAGACATGTCTGAGCCATTGTAGTTCCTTCGTGGAATTCTGTGAAGATAAATAGAATCAGATTACAAACAAGCTGAGATATCAGAATGAAACATCTACTGAGCTACCAGGATCAGCAGATTTTTGCCCCAAACTTCCAATCTGAAATAAGCCAATGTCTTATTTTTCTTTTGGCTGATCTGTGTTGCAATTTTATAATGTAAATAACATGAGCCAGTTGTACTCGTGCTGTATTTGAAAGCTGCTGCTACACCACCATACCAAACCATGCTATAGAAAGTGCCATAATAATTATATAACTAATAATATTACTGATTGCGCTAAACAGCCAGTTGCCTCTTACTTTCAATGTAGCAGTTTATTTTATTCATATTATTTAAATAAGCAACTGAGTTTTTGTTAAAATACCTGTTTGGCCCATTACAGAGCAAACAATGTTATTTATATTTGCATTTGTACCGGAAATGTGTTTCATCTGTTCATTTAGCCCATACAGTATGAACTTTGGATTAAAAAAGGTTAATAAAAATCAGCCATCAGGTTATTTGGTTGCATAATTGGTGCATCCCTACTTTTTATAGTTACTATTCATATATCCCTACACTATACCAATAAGGGTCCTTGGGCAAGACTCCTAACACCACCTTGGCCTACCTGTGTAAAATGATCAAATTGTAAGTCGCTCTGGATAAGAGCGTCAGCCAAATGCCATAAATGTAAATGTAAACGTATATTAACCATGATGTATTACATTCTATTTAGACTCATAGCTTATAAGAAAGTGTTATAAGTGTTATTCCTTAGATTTGCATTATAAAAATGTGTTTAAATGATAATGGTAGATGTAACACATATTACTTAGTCACAGATGTATTGTAAATATTATAGTTGAAATGGGCCATTTTTGATTTGGGGATGTTTTAATATTCTGCTTAAACTGTTTGCGCAGTACATCAAAAAAAGACTTTAAATGTTCAATAAATGCAGTATAATATCACAAATCACCCAGAGAAATACACATTAAACAATATTATTCAACACAGGATCTATAGACAAGTTTAAGATTTCTGTTTTGGTGTGATGTTTTATCAGTAGTGAGCCATTCATTTCCTCAGACACAGGAAACTGAAAATTCTGGTACCCTCGCACCTATTTTTAAAATGCTCAGGCATGTTTTAAGTGCTGAGAAACTGATGAAAATAAAGACTGGTATGTGGACCAGTGGTAAAGGGGTTTCATTTTCCTCTGCAGATGCAAAGTAAAGAAGTTGTTCTTGTTCATTCTTAATGTTTCTAATGTTTATTCTCATAAGCCCAGTGTTTTTGACAGTTTTGAACTAAAACATTAAATTGAGTATTATATACCATTGAGAAGCTGAATATAGAACTGGATTGTGATGTATATAAAAATGCAAATTAAAAAGCAGTTACAGGGGTTAAACATGCTTTTCTATGTTACTGACTACGGGTTCTTGCACTCAAATCTTTTAAGCCATAGCGAAGGATTTTAAACCTGACATGTTGAGAATAGGCTGCAAACACATTCCTTTCTGAGCATTCATCAGTCTGAGATCTTAAAAAGTTAACATACACAATAATCAATGTTTCTGAGCCACGAAGTTAAGTTTGAAAGCATCTATTTCATTTACATGTGTGCATAATTGCTATGTTGTAAATAATTACAAAAGTTTGAACAGCCCCAGTCAAACGACCAGTTTTGTTAACATTCCAAGCTAACACTTCATAAGCAACCAACTTAAATATGACACTTTCTCATTTTAGTACGCATTTTCTATTTATATGTGACTTTAACATACTCACAAAACCAAACATGAAATATAAAATGTGCCATAACTTTTGCCAAGTCCACATTTTATGTTTTAAATTTCCCCAAATATATTAAATACAGCAATTTATCACTAATTCTTCATGAAAATGTGCAGAAGTGCATTCTCTGCAGAGGATATCTTAACTCATCTTCGTTTAGAAAATCAACCTTTTTAATTTATCAACCTTTTCAATCTTTTTAATTTATTGTAATGTTCATGCAAAAATGTACACCACCTACAAAAGCAATCTAAATCCTAAAACAGGTACAGTAGAAAGCACACTTACCTGTCAAGTGCAGCAAAAGCTTGATGCTTGCATTCAAATCTGAATGAGGATTAACTCAGGGAATCTGAGTTGAAGTACAGAGCAGTGAAAGTGACGACAAGCAGCAGCTTCTCTCTTTGCTGTTAGCGGAGGCTCTGTTACATTTTCCTAGCCAAAAGCTCCACCCCATCCACTGCCCATGCCGAACCCACTGTTCAGTTGTAACATGGTAATTATACAAACAACAGCCTGAAAAATGTATTGTGACCATGTTCTACCATTCTACTGAAAACAGTGCGCATGATGTTTCCAATATAGATACATAATAAACTGTGATTTTCACTGGCCTGGGAGTGAAGTAGAATATGTCCAAAATGTAAAGTAATAAAAACTGTATTTTTAATGAGTACTAGTATGAATACTACAACAGTCCTGTCTGTAGTAATTGTTAGCTGTTACTTGCACCACGTAATTTCCTTGGAAAGAGTTTAATATTCACATCTGGTATGAGCTTTCTGTCTATAAAAGGTGCGTGAATCACACATGTTCAAGCTTGCTTAGGAATGCTTTCCACCACCTGAAGCTGTGATACTGGATCTCTCTCTCTCTCTCTCTCTCTCTCTCTCTCTAAAACAAGTCCAGAACGTTGTGACCATACATGTGCTGGTTTTGGCTCTCACTGTATGACAAATTGCACTGCTGGAGAATAATGTGGCGCTGTGTATACAAGACTTTGTTTTAAGTAGATGCATTGAGTGTACACAGTGCCTTGTAAAAAGTTTCACTCCCACATTTGTTAACATTTTCTGTATTTCAAATGAAGCTGATTGCCAATCTGTATTTTGACTGTGAACTCATGCGCTCCAGGTATGAACGGTCAAAGTCCAAAGTCAAATAAGGGACATCTAGATAAACTGGAAAAGAAAAACAGGACTGAGCTATTTACATAAGTATTCAACCCAAACAAGGATAAACAAGGATAGCCTTGATATCATTTCTACCTGCAAGCCACATTTTCTAGATGAAAATACAAAAAAAGGAGATGAAATAATTTAAAGAACATATTATAAAAGTTAGAGATAAAGTCATACAAAGGCACAAATTAGGGCACAAAGTAACATCAAATGTGATCTCCTGCACATATAATGCATAATCCAAAAGAATCTCGATAATGTTCAAGGGGTTGACTACTTTTGCATGGCACTGTAGCATATGGAGATATCTGTGTTTGTAAAAATAGAAATAATATTTATACTATGGAAAAGGGAACACTTAAAGAACACAATATATCCAAGTAAATCAAACTTCTGTGAAATCAAACTGTCCACTTAGGAAGCAACACTGATTGACAATCAATTTCACAGCTGTTGTGCAAATGGAATAGACAACAGGTGGAAATTATTGGCAATTAGCAAGACACACTCAATAAAGGAGTGGTTCTGCAGGTGGGGACCACAGACCACTTCTCAGTACCTTTCTGCTTTCTGGCTTATGTTTTGGTCACTTTTGAATGTTGGTGGTGCTTTCACACTCATGGTAGCATGACACGGACTCTACAACCCCCACAAGTGGCTCAGGTAGTGCAGCTCATCCAGGATGCCACATCAATGCGAGCTGTGGCAAGAAGGTTTGCTGTGTCTGTCAGCGTAGTGTCCAGAGGCTGGAGGAGCTACCAGAAGACAGGTCAGTACACCAGGAGACGTGGGGGAGGCCGTAGGGCAACAACCCAGCAGCAGGACCGCTACCTCCACCTTTGTGCAAGGAGGAACAGGAGGAGCACTGCCACAGCCCTGCAAAATGACCTCCAGCAGGCCACAAATGTGCATGTGTCTGCACAAGCGGTTAGACACTGACTCCATGAGGATGGTATGAGGGCCCGACGTCCACAGATGGGGGTTGTGCTCACAGCCCAACACCATGCAGGACGCTTGGCATTTGCCAGAGAACACCAGGACTGGCAAATTCGCCACTGGCGCCCTGTGCTCTTCACAGATGAAAGCAGGTTCACACTGAGCACATGTGACAGACGTGACAGAGTCTGGAGACGCCGTGGAGAGCGATCTGCTGCCTGCAACATCCTTCAGCATGACCGGTTTGGCAGTGGGTCAGTAATGGTGTGGGGTGGCATTTCTTTGGAGGGCTGCACAGCCCTCCATGTGCTCGCCAGAGGCAGCCTGACTGCCATTAGGTACCGAGATGAGATCCTCAGACCCCTTGTGAGACCATATGCTGGTGTGGTTGGCCCTGGGTTCCTCCTAATGCAGGACAATGCTGGACCTCATGTGGCTGGAGTGTGTCAGCAGTTCCTGCAAGATGAAGGCATTGAAGCTATGGACTGGCCCGCCCGTTCCCCAGACCTGAATCCGATTGAGCACATCTGGGACATCACGTCTCACTCCATCCACCAACACCACATTGCACCACAGACTGTCCAGGAGTTGGCGGACACTTTAGTCCAGGTCTGGGAGGAGATCCCTCAGGAGACCATATGCCACCTCATCAGGGGCATGCCCAGGCATTGGAGGGAGGTCATACAGGCACATGGAGGCCACACACAATACTGAGCCTCATTTTGACTTATTTTAAGGACATTACATCAAAGTTGGATCAGCCTGTAGTGTGTTTTTCCACTTTAATTTTGTGTGACTCCAAATCCAGGCCTCCATTGGTTAATACATTAGATTTCCATTGATGATTTTTGTGCGATTTTGTTGTCAGCACATTCAACTTTGTACAGAACGAAGTATTCAATGAGAATATTTCATTCATTCAGATCTAGGATGTGTTATTTGAGTGTTCCCTTTATTTTTTTGAGCAGTATATTTACTATTTGTATTTAACTGACTATTTTTCTTTTTAACTTCACTTTTCTCCAAACTGAATGCAGCCTGTAACACGAAAATATCATGAGCTTTGTGTAAAACTGGCCTGATGTGAAGGCAAGATAAAAGCTATAAACGAATGAGAATCTTTAACTCCAATCTTGATTCGTGGGAAAATCTGCTAACAGATAAGGCCAAAATAGAGTTTTTTGGCTGTGTAGCACTGTGTAGGCATAAACAGTAGGACTCAGGAATGCTATGCATCAGCAGGGACTGTGTTCAATCCTGTGCAAAAATGGGATATAAGTGGAATAAAACACAACATGAAAAACCTGTTTCAGTCTGCCAAAAAAAAGCATGGGAAAAGGTTCACCTCTCGGCATGATGATTATACCAAGCACAAGGTCAAGGCAGCATCTGGGACTGACCCCCAAAATCATGTGAATCATGTGACAGTCCCCAAAAGACTGCTGTTTCAGCACAAGAATGCTCTGTCATTCATGTTTGTGTGGTTGTATGTACAAAAATGATTGATTTTTACATGGAACGAGTTAAAATATTCTTCTCTGAGACACTGTTTTGCTGTTTGGGGGTGGAATACTTTTGCAAGGCACTGGTAGAATCTCTAATTTATTGATGTTGGAATGAGGTTAGTATTAAAAGTGGAAATGACATTTAGACTGCTACGAAATAAAAAAAATTACACATAGGCTACATTAGCTACTGAATTTGTATTCATTCTACGAATATATGAATATATGAGCTAGCTATTGAATGAATTTGTATTCACATATTGTACAAATAACTGTGCATTTACTTGATACGCTGGCAGCCTCAGCAGAGTGCCTATGATAATGATGAATCCCTCCGTCTTAAATGGTATAGCAGTAGCATTCACAGTGCCAAATCAGAGGCCAAATTCAGCCTCATACTAACGTGTATGAAAATGTAAAAATGTTAAAACTACATTTGATAAATCAAAGAGGTGCATGCAGATGCCCAAGCCAGCCTACATAAAAACCACCAACCACTAAAATGAATTTCAGAATATATTGTCATATTAAATAAATATATTTAATAAATATGTACATATATTTATTTTAAAATGTATGGGGTAATATTACACATGCAGATGTATAAGTGAATTCAGTAGGTTTTAATACTCAGGAAAAATGTAGTTTAATGATTTGATATCTTGTTTATTTGACATACATTTTGTATGAGCTCTGTTGTGCTGCATACCTACATAGTTCATGCAAGGTACAGTGCAAAACCCAGAGGTCAGTACCATTCATTGCAGTTCATGTAGATTTAGTTATGTCTGTAACCTTTGTTGGAACTACATGCAATTAAAAATATAATAAGTACAAATGCATTTTCAAAATATATTAAACAAATTCATTTTTGGCCATTTTCATCCATTGCAAAGATATATTTTATAAAGATGTTGGGAGTATATATATTTTTTTCCCATATGGGAAAAAGTGTTTTGGGCTTTGAGCCATACTTAGCAAATCCATACTTTGGTGCCTTTGCAGCGTCTTATTTTTATTTATATTTTCAATGTTGGATCGACAGATGCATTTACAGAAATGTTCTGCTGTCTGTTTGGAAAATTTACTCTTATGCTAGTCCATCTATGCGAGACCCTAAAGATACCATCAGACTGTTAGACACTGGAGTCAGTGCTGGTACATAAACACAGAGAGCACAGGAGAGCTCTTCTGCTGACACCACCGTGATGACAACATAGAGAGAGAGAGAGACTTCTTACTATATCATTGCTCATAGCCTAATTACTTTGATCCCAAAAAATAGAAAATATACAACCCCTGGCAAAAAGTATGGAATCACCAGTCTGGGATGAGCACTCATTCAGACATTTTATTCTGTAGAACAAACTCAGATCAAAAACATGATGCAATAATAAGGTCATTCCAAAGTGCAACTTGTTATCTTTCAGAAACACTAAAATAAATAAAAAAAAGACATTGTGGAAACAAAGTAAATGTTACTTTTATTGAGCAAGCACGGGAAAAAAATATGGAATCACTCAATTCTGAGGAAAAAAATATGGAATCATGAAAAACAGATAAACAAAAGAACATTTAAAATACATCACTAGTATTTAGTTGCACCACCTTTGGCTTTTATAACGGCTTGCAGTCTCTGAGGCATGGACTTGAGTGACAAACAGTATTCTTCATCAATTTGGTGCCAACTCTCTTTGATAGCAGTTGCCAGATCAGCTTTGCAGGTCGGACCATTTTTTTCAATTGGGTTGAGATCTGGACTATTTGCAGGCCATGACATCGACTGAATGTGGCGTTCTCCAAGGAATGCCTTCACTGTTTTTGCCCTATGGCACGATGCATTGTCATCTTGGAAAATTATTTCATCATCTCCAAACATCTGTTCAATTGAAGGGATGAGAAAACTGTCCAAAATGTCAATGTAAACTTGTGCATTGATAGAAGAATTAACCACAGTCATCTCCCCAGTGCCTTTGCCTGACATGCAGCCCCATATCATCAAGGACTGTGGAAATTTGGTTGCTTTCTTCAGGCAGTCCTCTTCATAAATCTCACTGGAACGGCACCAAACAAAAGTTTCAGCATCATCACCTTGTCCAATGCAGATTCTTGACTCATCACTGAAGATAACTTTCATCCAGTCATCCACAGTCCATGATTGCCTCTCCTTAGCCCATTGCAGTCTTGTTCTTTTCTGTTTAGGTGTCAGTGATGGTTTTCTTTTAGCTTTCCTGTATTGAAATCCCATTTCCTTTAGGCGATTTCTTACAGTTCGGTCACATACATTGGCTCCAGCTTCCTCCCATTTATGCTTCATCTGTTTAGTTGTACTTTTTCGGTTTTCAAGACAAATGGCCTTAAGTTCTTTGTCTTGACGCTTTGAGGTCTTTCTTGGTCTACCAGTACGCTTGGCTTTAACAACCATTCCATGCTGTTTGTATTTGGTCCATATCTTGGATACAGCTGACTGTGAACAGCCCACATCTTTAGCAACCATGCGTGAAGAGTTACCTTCTTCAAGAAGTTTCACAATCCTCTCTTTTGTTTCAAGAGACATTTCTCTTGTTGGAGCCATGGTTCTTGCCACTCCACTTCGTCCAGCAGCCCTCCAAGGTGTCATGACTGCAGGTGTTTTTAACTGCAGACTAACAAGCAGATCTAATCTGAGGCAGGTGTCCATTTAGGGAAAGGAAATTGACTGGGTGTGTCCTTATTTTCTATCTCCAATTTGAGTGATTCCATATTTTTTTCCTCAGAATTGAGTGATTCCATATTTTTTTCCCCGTGCTTGCTCAATAAAAGTAACATTTACTTTGTTTCCACAATGTCTTTTTTTATTTATTTTAGTGTTTCTGAAAGATAACAAGTTGCACTTTGGAATGACCTTATTATTGCATCATGTTTTTGATCTGAGTTTGTTCTACAGAATAAAATGTCTGAATGAGTGCTCATCCCAGACTGGTGATTCCATACTTTTTGCCAGGGGTTGTACTCTCCTGATAACTGGTGTGCTGGCTTTGTTGGAACATGTATTATACTCTTATAGGTTTAGACATCTGGCTATATGTCAAAGATATCAGTATCAGTATTATGTTAGTCTCTCAGCTATTTATTTGTACTGTTATTCAGGGTTTTTGAACCTATATAAAATTCCAATTTGAAAGGATCTATTAGGCCACAACCTCTTGCCTAATTTTTCATTAAACAGCCATATGAGACAGCAATGAGGAGCACTTGTTTCTTAATCATTGTGTAAGAAACAGAAAGATTAGTCAGCAGTTTGAGGAAAAAGTCACCTCTACCCCATGTTTTATTTCTAACAGAATTAACTTGTTCCCAGTGCTCCTTGGAAAATACCTTTAGCCCCATCATAAGTCACCAATAATGCTAAAACCATATCTTCTAAGCTGTACTACTACACTGGTCTTATCCAGTAGAATTCTATCATGACATGTGTCCTAACATGGGCACTCTGTTCTTTCTGTGGCTGTGGGGTAAAACTGCCTCAAATCTCGTCTGGTAACATAAATCTAGAGGCTTATTTGGTCTTATTTGGTTAGTAGAGGGCTACTTAGTCTTTATATGTAATGTTCAGCTTTTCTTATTATACAAAGATGTTCTAGTTTGTTTCCATCATTCTGACCAAAGCATAAAGAATGTGTATTTTATTTTAATCAGCCTCCTTATTATCTTAGCTGTGTTGTTTTTTTTTTTTTTTTTTTAATAAAACGCCATTTTGTCCAGTTTTTTAGGATTAACACGAAAACCTATTTGGACTATTTCAATTTGTACCAACTATGAAATCTTTTTGCCATTACATAGTATTACTTTTATTAATTTATTTTGTTATTTGTACGAAAATAAAGCATTGCTCATAGCCTCGAAAATTTGCATTTTTATTTTATACCCCTTTAACAAAAATGGAATGTCTCATCAGAAAATGTTTTTCGAAAAGTTAAATATGTCTTACTCTTGATCACCATTGTGACTACACGAAACAACTGGAGCTAAATGTCTTATCAGGTAAGCATTCAGACCCGATTTTGCAAGAAAAAGTAAGTCATTGATCTGATGGACAGTGAGCCATGTTACCATGCATACTGGCACTGTAATGCTGGAAATATGGCATATGCTCTTTATTGTGTGAGCATGTTTTATCATGTTTAAAACCTCATACAAAGTAAAGCTATATAAAAGAAACAATTGATTTAGGATTATCAACAGCAAAATGTAAGCTGCTGTGCTAAGCCAACAGTTTGCAAAATTATGACTGAATGCTTTACATGCACTGAATAATCCGTTGATTATCGGATTTTGGCAGTTACCTCAATTTTCAAGTGGTCTTTCTTAGATCAGATTAAGGCCTAGAAATCTGATTACAGTGAGCTGGATTGTAGCTCAGGAATTGGGTTTTTCATGTATACACTGTGATTTCTTCTATTTTTCTCAGTTTGCACATGCACAAAAACTGAGCGTTGTCCCGGAAATAGCAAGTAGCCCTTACTACAGCATCCACAAGACAGCAGCAGAACACTTTTGGAGCGACGCTGAAACTGATCACTTCCTGACAAAATGAAAAATTTTTATATTTGTCACGATTGGCCCTCCCAGTCCTGTCCATGTGCGTTTGTTTTGGTATCTGTAGTCCTGCCCCTTGTTTCGTGACTCAACCCTTGATTGTTTTCACCTGTCCCTCGTTTTCCCTTTGTTACTTAAGCCCTACGTTTGTACTTTCAATTCAAGTTTCAATTCAAGTTTATTTATATAGCGCTTTTTACAACAAGGTTGTCACAAAGCAGCTTTACAGAAAAAACAGGTCCACGCCTCTTATGAGCATCACCACAGTGAAGCCAATTTTGTGGTGACTACAGTGGTAAGGAAAAACTCCCTTTAAGAGGAAGAAACCTTAGAAGGGACCAAGGCTCAGTCCGAGGAACCCAACCCCCGTGGGTCGACCCGCACAGAAGAAACAGAACAGAAACAAGAACAACAGTACAAAGAGAGTGCAAAAAGATGGCTGGAACGCTGGAACCACGAATGGGGCACCTCCAGACAGGCCAACGGGGCATCTCGACACATGTGAGAGAGATAGAGAGAGAGAACGGAGTGGGAGGGAAGAAAGATAGGTTAGAAGGGTTGTGTTAATCCCTGTTGAGCGGGACAGGGCCGATTCCAGAGTGCTGCAAACACGAATCGGCACCTCCAGACAGGCCAACCGAACATCTCGACGCATGCGAGAGAGACAGAGAGAGAGAACAGAGTGGGAGGGAAGAAAAAGAGGTTAGAATGGTTTTATACTATGCTGAAGAGCGGGGCACGCCTGTGAAAAAGCACAGGGACCCTGGATGGACACCTCCAGACAGCAGCTCAGGACATGAGGGGAAAAAGAGAAAGATAATGATTAGAACAGGGTTTGTGTTTGGTGTGTGAGCTGTAAGAGAAATCGTTAAAGGGAGACCAACAGTACAGACTAAGTTTGTGTGCACTGGACAATAGTAGAATAGCTGCAGGCTACAGCTAGAGAGAACCGCTATGATAAATTTATCTAAAAGCTTGTTCAAAAAGAAATGTTTTGAGTCTGGATTTAAAGACTGAGAGTGTGTCTGAGTCCCGTATATTAATAGGGAGATTATTCCAAAGTTGCGGAGCTTTATAAGAGAAAGCTTTACCTAATGCGTTGTTTTTTCTAATACGCGGGACTGATAATAAGCCGGCCTCTTGCGAGCGGAGTGTACGTGGCGGGTTATAAGGGATAAGGAGTTCCGCCAGATATTGCGGGGCCAGCCCTTTAAGAGATTTATACGTCAAAAGGAGTATTTTATAGTCTATACGGAATTTAACAGGTAACCAATGTAGGGATGAGAGGATTGGTGTAATATGATCAAATTTTCTAGCTCTGGTGAGCACCCTAGCAGCTGCATTTTGAACCAGCTGGAGCTTATTCAAAGATTTACATGAACTTCCAGCCAACAAAGCATTGCAGTAGTCCAGTCTAGAGGTTATGAATGCATGCACCAGCTTCTCAGCATCTGCATGAGAGAGTATGTTGCGGAGTTTAGCTATATTACGTAGATGGAAGAATGCGGTTTTAACTATGCTGCATATATGCACATCGAATGAAAGAACTGAGTCAAAAATGACTCCTAAGTTTCGCACCGTTTTACCTGGTATGATTAGGTGACCATCTATTTCTACTACAATATTATCGATTTTATCAAGTTTGGGACCTAGTAGGAGGACCTCAGTTTTATCTGAATTTAGTAGGAGAAAATTAAGTGTCATCCACTTTCTTATTTCTCTAATACAGTCAGTTATTTGGTTTAGACAGAGGTCCTCATTGGGTTTAGCTGATATGTAAAGTTGGGTGTCATCTGCATAACAGTGAAAGTTAATACCGTGCCTACGGATTATTTTACCCAGCGGTAGCATGTAGAGTGTAAAGAGTATTGGGCCCAGAATTGACCCTTGTGGGACACCATATTTAACTCTAGACTGATAAGAGCATTTATTCTTTAAATGAACACACTGGTAGCGATCACTAAGATAGGATTTGAACCAGGTGAGGGCGGATCCTTTAATTCCTATAAGATTTTCTAATCTATTGAGCAAAATAGCGTGATCTATAGTGTCAAAGGCAGCACTGAGATCAAGGAGCACAAGAATGGCAGTGCTGCCCCTATCGAGTGCAGAAAGTAGGTCATTTGTTACTCTTAGCAAGGCGGTTTCTGTGCTGTGATTTTGTCTGAATCCTGATTGGAAAACTTCATGAATGCTGTTGTTTTGTAAATAAGAGCACAGCTGCTTAAACACTATTTTTTCAAGAATTTTGGCTATGAAGGGGAGATTGGAAATCGGTCTATAATTAGCCAGCTCACAGGGATCCAGATTTGGCTTTTTTATGATGGGCTTAATGACTGCCAATTTGAGAGAATTAGGTACATAGCCCAAGCTGAGAGATGAATTGACTATATCTAGTAATGAGTTCCCAACCTTAGGCAGTGCCTGTTTAAATAGATGTGTAGGTACAGGATCTAATAAGCATGACGTCGATTTTAATGAGCTAATTATATTAAGCAAATCCTTTTCTATAACTGGGATAAAATTCTCTAGGTGTGGCTCAGAGCTGGTGCAGCATTCATCTATGTCTATAGGTATGTTATGTGAGTGACACTGAATTTCTAGTCTAATATTATTAATTTTATCATCTAAGAACTTCATGAAATCGTTACTATTAATGGTGTCAGGGATAACGGAGCTAGTTTGTTTTTGATTTTTAGTAAGTTTAGCCACAGTACTGAACAGAAATCTCGGGTTGTCTCTGTTTTTACTTTGTCTTTGCTGGTCTTTGTATCGGTCTTTGTTTGATGTATTGGTCTATGTTGGATGTTTGTTTATATCTCTGCTGTGTTGTTTGAACCTGCTTATAGTTTGTATGTCATGTCTACCCCACGATCTGTTCGTATTGGCTCTATGACCCTGGACCGTCTTGACCCTGACTTTGGATTTGCCCTCAATAAAAGTCGCACATGCGTCCGTTACCTCGCTCCACGTCACAATATTCTACATCTTCTACATGACGTATATTCATATTTTCAGCTAAAGGGACGACGTTAAAACAAAAAGCAGAAGCATGACATTTGATTTTTACATTTGATTGTCACGTCTTATTCTGTAAGTTTATTGGCTGGTTGCAAAACAGAAATCCGATTATTGCTTGATGCATGTAGACCCAGAATTTTCCATCTTATCTGTTTACCCAAGCACACATAAACGCAAATGCATTATACATATTACTGACAAAATCAGATTTTCTGCAGTTATCAGATTATTACGTGCATGTAGATGTACACATTGATATGCCTCTCAGGCAAACATATCATCTCTAAACATCCCTTCCTTTGTCAAGAAAGGGAAAACTTTGGCAAAACTCATCAAAACAAACCTGCAGTGAGAACAGTGGTGGCAGTAAATCCATCAGAAATATTAGACTAAGAAATGATGAAAAGGTGTTACTGAGGAATGTTTAATGCCTGACATAAGCCATTCTGATCATCTTGGGGGTAGTGATGTTTTTATTTCATTCTTGAATGTTTTAGATTAACATGTGTGAAAGATCACACTCACAGTTCAGTGTCAAAACTATTACCAAGCATTACTAGTCTGGTAGTATGGTAAGCTAAACTTTATCTAGGTCACTGTATTTGCTAGAAATAATTTTAATATGAAATCTAATCATAATTAACATTAGAGAGCAATGTTAAGATCAGTTATTTAACTGGGTAGCTTTAGCCAATTAAACCGAGTGACTGAATACAGTGTAAACGTGAATATTAATGCACTTGTACACAGGCCTGTCTTTGTGTTATTTCATTAGTGTTTGCTGAAACGCCTGGTATAAAAGAAGACAAGTCTTCCTCAGCATATAACATTGCATTGACTACCTCTCATAGCTTTAGCATTGCCTCATTTAATGGGGTATCTACCACTCTCACATTGTGGGAACAGAAGCATAATTTTCAGAATTCACTTTTTGTTTGTCTTACATAAGCATACATGCATATTTTATCAGCTCACAAATGTATGCCTGCAAGAACATCTTGCAAAGCCAGTTATATTAATGGAAAAAAATACATATACCTTCTATGTGCTTTTCATGTTTCCTTTGCACTATTGAACTTTTTAGTGTTACAGGTAGCCTGAGCAGAAAGTTTCACTGACTTAGCAACAACAACTAAGGGACTTTCTCAGAATTTCGCAAAAGGTTAATTGTGATTGTTCATATATTTGCATCTACCATGTGCATGACAAACATCAGGGAAGTTCTATTGTATTAAAATATCTACATAGATCCTTTAAAGATCATATGGTGGCTCTACCTGTATTACAGCACGTGTATTTAAATGCTGTCATAGATCTCTGATAAGCATCTTCTGTCCCAGGTGCACACTTGAGGTAAATGTCTCTGGTCATTTAATCTAGTACATCACCCACATAAAAATGTTCCCATGAAGTCAAGACAACCTATTATTTAACTGAGCATAAATCATTCAGTAGAAAAAAACATTGACAACTCTTTTTTAGGGATGAACCTATTGTCTACTATTTTGCAAAAACTGTGTGCGCAAAGGTGATGTTGGGTCTCTAACAGCAAAAGCGAAAATTCATTCATTATAAAATTAAGTAACGAAAACTTAAACTTTAGCTTATACTAAAGTAAATACATTAAGTGATTTCTGCAATTCCCTCCTTTTAGAAAGGGGAGTTCCACAGATTTTTCAAAGTTTCTGCATAATTCATTGGTGAAGGTAAGTGCATTGTGAAATTGTTCAACGTGGAGAAACATATGAACTCTGATTTCTTTACAGTGGAGGTAACAGGAACCAGAGGTCACAATGTCTACAACATAAATATAGCCATTTTATTTACTATCCAAAAACACCAGTGATTCTACACATATTGAGTTTTTATATATAAAAATAATAATAGTCAAATGGGAGGTGTCACAGGCAAGGCCACCGGGGAGGAGACCCCGGGGAAGACCCAGGACACGCTGGCGTGACTATATCACCCAGCTGGCCTGGGAGCGCCTCGGAATCCCTCCCAGGGAGCTAGTGGAAGTGGCTGGGGAAAGGGAGGTCTGGGCCTCAATGCTCAGAATGCTGCCCCCGCGACCCGAACCCCGGAGAAGCGGAAGATGATGGATGGATGGATGGATGGATGGTAAATTTTGTACTATTTTGCTTTACAGCACTCTACCTCTCTGTCATTAAATGAGTTGAGATGGATTTTTAAGATGCATTTAAAGCTGAACCCTTATCAAAACTATTCTAAAACAATCTTTAAGACTTCAGGCAGCTTATCTGTAACCATTTCATGTAATAACTTCCTGTGAGGGAGCTTTTAGAGGAATTTAACACTTTGAATATCTGGCTCCTGTCATCACCATTGTGAACAATTCTAACTTGGCACGTTTCTCTAGGAAAAAGCTTTTTGCATCAAACCTCTCTGAGTAACTTTGTTTATATCTTATCATTCAATGTCAGCCTGTGACACTAGAAAAGTGAATAAGTGGTTCTGATTTAACTAACACAAGTTCATAAAACCCACATAATCACCTGAAATGCATGATTCTTGTCATCTTGAAACCAGTTGCTCATTGCATATGGCACAGTCTATTCTTACAGAAGCATATGCAGAAATTTCATCACAACAGCAAAACTTACTTTTAAGTAGCTTAAAAGTTTAAGTTGAAATGCTTAAATGAGCTTAAATGTTTTGCATAAGCATTTATGTGTCCATTTATAACATTTATAATCTGAGGCAATCTGTTTCCACAAAATATTTAAGATGCCACTTATGTAATTGTTGTATTTACTTTTAAGACTTTGATCATATTGAGTTATAGAAATAAATATTTTGAGTTTCATCAACTAAAAATATTTGTCACCTTTCTCAATAATTTACTTAATTATACAACTAAAATATTAATGTGGAACTAACCCTAACCTTCTATGTATTCTACAAACCTCTGACTTTTGATTTTATGAACTTCAACTCAGGTCATCAGTTTCCTTGATCTTTCTGACTTCTGATAACGTATGCGTGTTTACAGAGCAGAATCAAACCATGGCACAGAGAAAATTCCTCTGTGTGAATAAAGCCTGTGATAATGAGTGCACCCTTATTTACCACCTGGCTGGGGAATGAATATCTTTGGCAACCATGCTGACATTGTGAATGCCCCCCCATCATACCATTTGGAATGTTTTATCCCCCCACAACATGCAATTAGGAGTGCTTTTTTCGCACCATGCCCTTTTTTTTTTTCACCACTGAGTCACTGTAAATATTGATGAATCCATGCAACTTTTGGTACTGACAACCCATTTCTGACCATTATTCCTGGACACACTAGCATAGGAATGGACCAAGTCAAGTGACAAAGCAAGCCTCAGGATAGGAAGAACCAAGCTTTCCCAGGCCATCAGAGGCTAAGCATGCCTACTCAAAGAAAATCCACAATCATTTTCAAAACACTGCTGACACATGGCACATGTGGCAGGGCATCCAGGCCATCACCAACTACAAGTCACCTCCACCTGCTTGTGACAGTGATGCCTCCCTTCCAGATGTGCATAATAACTTCTATGCTTGGTTTGAGCAACAGAACGGCACAACGGCGAGGAAAACCACACCTCCTCCAAGTGAACAGGTACTGTGTGTGTCCACTGCTGATGTGCGGAGAACTCTACAAGAGTAAACCCACGAAAAGCACCAGGCTCTGACAGCATACCAGGCAGAGTGCTTAGAGAATGTGCTGAACAGCTGGCTGATGTTCTCACGGACATATTCAACATCTCGCTGAGCACTGCAGTTGTTCCAACATGCTTCAAGTCCACCATCATTATCCCTGTGCCGAAGAAGTCTCCAGTGCCTCAATGACTACCGTCCTGCTGCACTCACTCCCATCATCATGAAGTGCTTTGTGAGGCTTGTCATGAGGCACATTAAAGACCAGCTTCCTCCTTCATTGAACCCACTATAATTTGCATTTCGCCCCAACCACTCAACAGACGATGCCATCTCCACCACACTCCACCTGGAACTCACCCACCTGGAATCCCTCTGTAACTGGATCCTTTATTTCCTGACTGAGTGACCTCAGTTAGTCAGGACAGGTAATAACATCTCCAGAACCACCATACTGAGCACTGGTGCCCCTCAGGGCTGTGTGCTTAGTCCACTGCTGTTTACTCTGCTGACTCATGACTGTACTGCAAAGCACAGCTCAAATCACATCATCAGATTTGCTGATGACACGACTGTGGTGGGTCTGATCAGCAAGAATGATAAGTCAGCAAACGAGAGAGGAGGTGCAGCGGCTAACGGACTGGTGCAGAACCAACAACCTGTCTCTGAATGTAGACAAAACTAAGGAGATGGTTGTTGACTTCCGAAGAGTGCAAGGTGACCACCCCCCACTGAACATCACTGGCTCTGCTGTGGAAATCGTCAGATGCATCAAGTTCTTTGGTGTCCATGTCACAGAGAACCTCACCTGGTCCCTCAACACCAACTCCATAGCTAAGAGATCCCAGCAGCACCTCTACTTCCTGTGGAGACTGAAGAAGGCTCATCTCCCCCCTCCCGTGCTCACTATGTTCTACAGGGGGACTGTGGAGAGCATCCTGAGCAGCTGCATTATCACCTGGTTTGGGAATTGCACCGCCTCGGACCGCAAAACACTACAGCGTATAGTGAGGACAGCAGGAGAAGATCATTGGGGTCTCTCTCCCCTCCATCATGGACATCTACACCACATTGTATCCAGAAAGCCACTAGCATTGCGGACGACCCCATCCATCCCTCAAACAGACTTTTTTCACTGCTGCTGTCTGGCAGAAGGTACAGGAGCATCCATGCCACCACTGCCAGACTCTGTAACAGCTTTGCTCCTCAAGTGATCAGGTTTTTAAACTCATAAGGACTGAACTAAACCCCCCTCACACACATCTCTTTGGATGCTCTACCTGCACTGGATCGTTCCTGCTAACACTGTGTTTACACTGTTTTACTCAGGTTTTTCTATCCCAGTAACTGCTGTGTTTATGTATGTCATCTGACTGCGTGACTCACAGATCACAGCATGTTAAATATCTCTGCACCTTATTCTCACTACCTCATGTCCAGAAATGTGTGCTGTGTCAGTGCTGCACTGTCATGTCTGTTTACTGTGTCTAATGTCTGTTTAATTTATTGTATTTATTTTTAAGTTTTCCTTTATTATGTTGATCTGTAGGTCTCTGTTCATAAACATAAACTAGCCCAAACTAATTTACTATAAAATGAAAGTGTTTGTATGAATTCAGAAAAAAAGAAACACGTCACGACTGCATGTGTGGACATATTTCTATATTGTGGTCTATTTACACAAAGTTAGGTTAGTTCATCATTTAGGTGACGCATGTGCTCCCAAATTTTTACACTGCTGCACTGATGTTGAACCGTGTGCTGCACTGGGTCGGTATGACCAACAGGTCAAAACCAGCTCTAAACAAAATGACCGCTGTGCCCTGATTGGTGCTCTTGCTTTGCGCTTCTTTTGTTTTAACATGTTACACACAAAAATCAAAAGGAACGACAGATTTCTCAAAGTGTAGTGGAGTAAAAAGTCAGATATTAGACATTGAAATGTAGTGGAGTGAAAGTAAAAAGTCGCCCAAAATGGAAAAACTTAAGTAAAGTACAGATACACGAAAAAAAACTACTTAAGTACAGTAATGAATTACATTTACTTAGTTACTGTCCACCACTGAATAAAAATAACTACTTTCACTCACGCGCAGTGAGTTGGCAGGTTGTTCATCACTATTAATGACATGCAGGTTCAATAGAAAACTGGGCAGCTCAAGTGGAGCTGAGCGAGGGCTCTGACCACAGCCGCTGACGCAGGCGTGGTGTTTTTGTGAGGGAGAGTGGAGTGGAGTGGAGTACAAGACTTCAGCTTGTAATGAAATCACTGCTACTGTGGATAAGAGAGGATGTTGTAGGTGTTCCCTGACAGATCATCCAGGGCTCATCAACTACTGAATGCTTTTAAGAAAGGCCTGAACGTTTTTTTTCCTCCAGAAGCTGTGTAAACTTCTCCATCCTGCTACGGGCATGCAGCCAGCAGTGTGAGGAGGAAACATGCCTCTCTTCTCCTCTCCTTTCCTCCTCCGCAGTGAGATGAAGGCTTCAGCGGGCTGGAAATGACAGCAGGCGGCTAACATTAGCAAGAAAACTCGGGGCAGCTGGGCGAACCAGTTTATGTGAATGGAAACGATTTCGAGAAAAGAAACTAACGTAGCTAGACACCCTCTCGATGAAGAAGGCACTGGCGTTAATTTAATAGCACAAGGTAACGTTAACGGTTTCTTCCCTTTTTGAAAAGCACTGATGTTTGTTTACTGTTCCTAAGTGATTCACTGTAATCCTAACGAAGCCACCCGCTAACTTAGGTAGCAGCTAGCTAGCTTGGCAACTTAGCTGAAGTTACACAGTTAGCTAACCTAGTAGTAGAACTTATCCAATCTTGTAAGATAAATATTGTGCTAATAACTTGGTTTTAGGCTGATGTGACTAAAGTAGATACATTGCTGGTATCCTTATAATGACCATTATGGACGCCGCACTGTAAAACATGCTCCGGCTAGAAGCTACTTAGCTTAGCTAACTACACTACACTAGCTAGCTTAGCTAATTTAGCTGGCCAAGCTAAGATATACATCTGAGGTTAAATGCATGAAGGTTATTGCGATACATTAACGCCCAAACTGTGTGAAAAAATGTTTTCTCTCTTTGTATTATTCATGTACAGCTCTGGCTAGCTAAGACGGTAATAGGCTGCACTTTCGTCCGTCACTTGTTAGCTAGTTAGTTAACTAATTTAACTATCTCGTTTTCCATTTCTCTGCTGTCAAAGTTACGTATAAGATAGTGAATCAGATTTTATGAAAGATTGTGGTTCAAAAAACAGGAGGGTATAAGCCAAGCACATACCAGCGAGTTAAACATCAAGCGCAGCTCTGTAGCAATTAGTCTTACGAAGGCAACCCTGTACTCACAGGTGTTCACTTAAAGCACCAGCTTTCACTTCTTCCTTCTTAGATCTTATCTAGCAGACCTTTACTCCTCGTTTTGGATTGCCCACTGCTCTACACCTAACTGAACGTCTCTGAAAAAGGCAAAAAGCTCCAGGGCCAAGTGAAGATCTATTTTCCTGCGAAGTTTAGTTCCAGCCTGTGTCTATCATGCTGCCCTTTTCCTTACCTGCACTAACTTTTCAGTCAAAAACGTTTGAAGAAATATATTAGCTGGAGCAGGTGTGAAAGATTGTGGTTTGAACTACAGTCCACAGGAAGTTAGATGTCCAGGACCAGGATCCAGGATTGGTGACCACTGATGTATCTCAGTGTGATTTGCTTTTGCTGTACATGGGGGCTGGAGGAGGATGGGGAACCAATCCTGTGACCAGAAGGTCGCTGGTTTGATCCCCAGAGCCGACAGAACATAACTGATGTTGAGCGAGGCACCTAACCCCAACTGCCCCCCGGGAGCTGTGGATAGGGCTGCCCACCGCTCCGGGCAAGTGTGCTCACTGCCTCTAGTGTGTATGTGGTGTTTCACTTCACAGATAGGTTTCCCCTTTGTGGGACTAATAAGGGTCAATTAATCTAAATAGTTTTGCATATTGTGGACTCTTCACCATGATACGGTTTTTACTTAAACCGGTCTGACATGACAATTTTAATTAGCCCTTATATTCTTCCATCATCAATTTAGCTTGCAATTGAGATTTTACAATTGATCAAGACTAGATAAGGCCCAAGGTCTTTGGTGTCCACTATGTACTTCTTGCAGCTTGCATGATGATGGAAGCAGACAAGATGAGAATGAAAGGTATAAGCAATGCACCAAAATAGGACCTGTGAGTTGATACCTGTATCCAATATTTTTCATGTTCATATCTGCTAATGCTATTTTAGAAATAATTGTAAAATCAGGAAATTACTGGGAAATTCACTGCATCTATTGGAGTAGCATTACAGAGAAATAGAATATTTATTTCTGTTGCGTTATAAATATAAAATAAATACATTGCAGAAGTTTTAGCACAGGTGCACAGCGTCATTCTGCTCTTCCAGAGTACTATAAAACACAATTATCGGTCAATTCTAAACATCTGTCCGGTCATCATAGTGTAAGTGTTCAGAAGGCGTTGGTCAAATCTACTTCAACCCAAGTCTACCCTCAGAAGGCTGGTGTTGTGATCGATCTGCAGCCTTGTATCCTTTTCCCCCTGGTTGAGGAAAGCGTGTATGTCTGTTTATCCTGTTTGTTGCAGAGTAGCATGCTAGACGTGGGAAAGTGGCCAGTGTTTGCACTCCTGCCTCCTGAGGAACTGCGACTCATCCGCCAGGCCTGTGTGTTTGGCAGTGCTGCTAATGAGGCGCTTTACGTTACGGTCAACGATGAGGTAGGCTTTGCTCACTAATAGTGTGCTGTAGAACCTTATTAAAAGGAATTAGTGAATGGATCATTTGCAGTACATAATTTGTCCTAGAGAATGCAATTTGGATACAAACTCAATGGGTCATGTACTCAGTGTGTGGTCAGGAATTGGGAGGAGGGAAAGTGACACAGACTGAGGGTGATAAGAAGTAAGCTATATATAGGCCTGTAATACAACACAAGCCTTGTTTGTATCCTGAGTAGAACAGTGTGTGACTCTGGAGTCAACCCTTTTCCATGATAGGATTTTGGAGTTTCTCTGGTTGTTACTTGTCTTTGTCACATATATATGCATTTTACAGAGAAACAACTGAACTTGGTTGCATATATAATAAATAAAGTCTGTCTTCTTGATGGGATTTCTTCCATTTGTGTCTCCTGAATCTTTAAGGGGAATTCCATCAAAATGTCTGCACAACTTGGTTATTGAGATATAAGCTCTCATTCACACTCTCATTCAAAAAGTGGTCTGATGTCAAATGTTGCATTGTAGACAACTTGCTGATTACAGATTTCTGTACTGTGGTGGTAGGAGTGGGTTGCAATGTCTACTGTCTACAAAGTTTAGCCATTTTATTTATTATCGAAAACAACCAGTGAACCTACACCAGCTGGCCACTTCCTTAAGTACACCTACCTTATGTCTACAATCTTTGTCTATTTTATCAGCTCCACTTGCCATATAGGAGCACTTTGTAGTTGTACAATTACAGACAATTGTCTGTTTCTCTGCATACTTTGTTAGCCCCCTTTTGCTGTGTTCTTCAGTGGCCAGGACCCCCACAGAACAGGTATCATTTGAGTAGTGGGTCATTCTCAGCACTACATGGTAGTGGTATGTTAGTCTGTGGTGTGCTTATATAAACAGAACAAACACAGCAGCTGCTGGTGTTTTTTTCCCCCTTTAAACGGTGTCCAGTCACTGTCCACTTCTACCTTGTTGATCCACCTTGTAGATGTAAAGTCAGAGACAATAGCTTATCTGTTGCTGCATCTGTTGGTGTTGGTTATTCTTTAGTCCTTCATCACAGGTTGCTGCCTACAGGGCTGGATATTTTGTTTGGTGGACTATTTTCAGTCCAGCAGAAGCACTGAAGTGTTTTAAAACTCTGGCAGCGCTGCTATGTCTGATCCACTTGTACCAGCACAATACATGCAATATTCCTAAATTTTGGTTCCTGTCGCCACTGCTGTGAACAGTTCTGACTGAATGGAGCATTTCCCATCAAACCACTGTCACCGTGTTTATATCCTAACAATTAAGCCTGTAGTAAAAAATCAGGTTAAGGTAAAATAGGCCTATGCCAGTTTACCTTTATATTAATTTCCCATTCCCATTCTTTTGTGTTCACCCATTTGTTTTTCAAAATCACTTGCTGTGGTCACACTCAAATTCACTGTTTCGCTTTCAGATATACCTCCCACACTTTGTATAGGCTTATACTACCTAAACTTCTAATTTTCTTTATGATATTTGAAATCTTATCTTTGCTTGTTTATTCTGTTTCAATTCCAAAGAGCTCTAGGTATCCTGGACTAGGTATAATATAACCTGAACATCATTAAACATCAGCAAGTGCTGGAGAACTTCAAAACAATAGTCTGCTGTTCATTTAAGACAAAAAAAAATCCTGGTAACCACAGCACCAAGGTTCAGGACAGGCACACACTGAAATGTAAACAGTTTAAAAGTTCCTGGACTAGGTATAATATAACCTGAACATCATTAAACATCAGCAAGTGCTGGAGAACTTCAAAACAATAGTCTGCTGTTCATTTAAGACAAAAAAAAATCCTGGTAACCACAGCACCAAGGTTCAGGACAGGCACACACTGAAATGTAAACAGTTTAAAAGTTCCTGGACTAGGTATAATATAACCTGAACATCATTAAACATCAGCAAGTGCTGGAGAACTTCAAAACAATAGTCTGCTGTTCATTTAAGACAAAAAAAAAATCCTGGCAACCACAGCACCAAGGTTCAGGACAGGCACACGCTGAAATGTAAACAGTTTAAAAGTCGTTGTAACACTCCCATTCAAACATTTGGCATTGGCGTGTATATATTGTGGCTATAATGTACTGGGCTGTTATCAACAAAACTGTTGTAAAAGGCTCATTTATGGGTCAATAGAAAACAATTTGCAGGCATTCAACAGCAGGTGTGTTGCTGCCATAGGCATACACAGATGTGTTTTAATAGTGAATTGTCCTTTGCTGTACAAAGTGTTTAAGTGTAGTGCTTACAGTGGTGGTGCCAATTGTTCTTGCATCCAGTGACGCAGTCTAGCGTCTATAAATCGGCTTTAACAAGTAGTTAGACAGTTAGTCTATATATCCTTTTGGGACAAAGGGTTTTTAAGGGTTTATTAATTGTTTTCTCTTTTAATGTTCCCTAAAAACCTTTATGTATTTAATATATAATAATAAATGTATAAAATATGTTTTTCTTTTTTTAAAGTTTGTTAAAAAAAGGCTCTCAAAGATCTATTAAAACATTTGTATTAATTAACATAGAAAAATCAGATCACAAAGAAGCTCCACTGAAAAAATAGCAGTTTTGGAATACAGTGTTTTATGTATAGGTTTTATTTATTTAATTATTGGTCCCCTATTAGAATGACTTTTTTTTTTTTTTTTTTTTTTTTTTTTTTTTGGTTCTCTATAGTACAAAAGTATTAAAGCTAAATCCATTTGACTGCTGTTCAGCTGTAGCTCAACACTTTCTCTGTGTGTGTTCACAGGTTTTTGCTCTGGGAACAAACTGCAGCGGTTGCTTGGGTCTGGGGGACATGCAAAGCACCATTGAGTCAAGAAGGATTGATGTCTTATGTGGGAAAAAGATTGTATCTCTGAGCTATGGCACAGGACCACATGTGGTCATTGCAACTGCAGGTGTGAAAGAGGTTTACTAAACTTGTATTTTATAAAAATAGTTACTTATGTTATTTGAAGAGCAAAGCTATGACGAAAAGGCAAAGTGACACTTCGACAGTAATTTTTGCTTTAGGGCTAAAAAGCCAGAAATATGGCAGCAGAAAAAAGGCTCATAAGACTAATCGTTTTCTAGGTAGACTTGGTGAAGACACTTTGATTTTGACTCTGAAGTGTGAACTTTGTGTATGTCTTTTTTTTTTTTCCCTCCCATGTAGAAGGAGAGGTCTATGCCTGGGGCCACAATGGCTACAGCCAGTTGGGGAATGGCACCACAAATCATGGCCTGACACCTGCTCTGGTCTCCACTAACCTCATTAACAAGAGAGTGACTGAAGTGGCCTGTGGTTCCCATCACACCATCGCTCTCACCACTGAAGGAGAGGTGCTGTTCGTTACTAATGATATAATCAGTAGTGCTAAAAATTGTTCCCAAAAAGAGTTGATTCTCTGATTCCATGCATTTTGGGGAATTGAGAGTAAATTCTTTGGACTCGATTCCACAGAGAGACATTCACGCTTGCCTGCACCCGTGCCAACAAAGAGTGAGAAATTCTGTTGTCGGTGTCTAGACAGCCTGTCTGAAAAGATCTGTCCTACCACAGCTCACACATCATTGTATTTTGCTCTGGAAAAAGATAAACAAATAAAATGCATCTCAGTCAAGACCACTTTTTTTTTTCTTTTCTTTTCTTTTCAAGAAAATATTTTGTTTCCATCTGCAGTAAGTTGTGTTTGGCGGTATGGCTCTGTTCTGGCCCCTCTGTTTGCCCTTCATGTGCATACGTGGAAAGCTTAGGGCAGGTAGAGCAGCAGTTATTTGGCTAGCATTACTCTCCAGAATGCCCTACTAAGGTCTAATTGGTCTTAAAATTAAGCTGACATCTTGTGCTTTTGGACTGAGTGAAACCATGTTTACGTCTACAGAAAACTCACCATAAAATTGTTGAACTGAACATTTTGTGAAGAAAACTAAAATGTGAACATTGTGGTCTGTGCATATGTTTATGCTTTTTTGTTACATTAAATAAATAGGAATTATAAACAAAATTCAAATTGCAAAAGAAAATGTTTTCAGCTGTTGGATAGTGCAGTGCAAAGCTTCCTCAGGCAAAGGAGGATACTCAATTTAAAAAGAAGATATATAGATATAGAAGATATATTGATGCCTTTTTATTAATAAAAGAAATGGAAAATGGTAATAACAAAGAAAAGCCTGCTGCGGTAAAACTTTTGACTGGTAGTATAATTTTATTTGTCTCTTCTGCTGTCTGTTTACTTGATCCTTTGCCTACTACTCCAATAGTAAAAGCGTAACTGTTTCTTTTTCAGGTGTATGCCTGGGGCTACAACAACTCTGGCCAGGTGGGCTCTGGTTCCACAGCCAACCAACCAACCCCACGCAGGGTCAGCAGCTGCCTGCAGAACAAGGTTGTTGTAAACATTGCCTGCGGACAGCTCTGCTCCATGGCTGTCCTGGACAATGGGGAGGTGAATAGTCTGTCTTCTAATTTTGAATTGCATCCATCTAATTGATATGGCATATCATTGTGTAGCAGTTTGTTTGAGCTGATTTGGTTGTACCCACTTCAGGTTGTTTGAGGGTCATATGTATCAAGTGTGTGAAGGGAAATATATGGTTGTTGTAATTTTTCCCCTTCCTTCATTCTGCTGCAAATTAAAGGGTATCATTATTCTTCTCAGTGATTCTGTATAGCTGCCATGTTTTCTGACTGAGTACTGTGTTGGCAGACCTACGGCTGGGGCTATAACTGTAACGGGCAGCTGGGTTTGGGCAACAATGGCAACCAGCAAACACCCTGCCGTATCGCAGCTCTGCAGGGAGTCAACATTGTGCAGGTGAGGAAACAAAGTGCGCAAGGTGTTTCAAGCTTCTTGTTGCTTTTGTTTGTTCACATTTAAGCTCTTAAAAGGCTGTGCACATGTGCGTGACCTACGCAATGGTCTCCTTGCCAGACCACAAATGAGACACATTGCAGTAACAGGCTATATATTTCTAGTTTTTTTATTATACAGTAAAATATCATAGAATTGACAAATAATCCTGTAAATGATAAGAGAATGGGGAAAGACAAAAACAAGAAAATGTTTTCTTAAAAAATTTAACCTATTAAAAACGAACGAAAAAAATGTATTAGGGTAAGTCGGTAACCTTGGGTTAAAAAAAAAAATGTTCATTATTACTGTTTAAGACATTACAAGGCTCAAACTTACAGGCCTGACATTGGGGGAAGTCTTTTCACTGCTCAGGTGGGCTGATAAAGCATGTCTATCCAGTCAACATGCAACATTAATGGAAAAGTAAATGTTTGCTGTTTGCAGGTGGCCTGCGGCTATGCACATACACTGGCACTAACAGATGAGGGATTTGTTTACGCCTGGGGTGCCAACTCTTATGGGCAGTTGGGCACTGGAAACAAGAGCAACCAGGCATTACCAACACTCATCAACATGGACAAGGAGAGGTGACAATAAGCTTGTAATGTCACAAAGATTTCCCACTTTGTTTATTTCTGCATTCCTTTTACCTGTCAGAAGTCTAGATTTTTCAGGTGTAGCTTTGTTTTGTTTGTTTTTCTTTTTTTTTTTTTTAAATAGTGTTTGAATGTGGTGTATCTGGGCTGTGTATCTGTGGGTTTTGCTACATTGGAATGTGGAGACTGTAGTTGAGGGGTGCTTTTGTTGATGAATATGAAGTTATATATTTGCAGAGTGCAGATACATAATAAATATGTATATAGTTGCTGTCGTATCAAAATATTGTGTGTGTGTGTGTGTGTGTGTGTGTGTGTGTGTGTGCGTGTGCATATATATATATATTACACACATACATATATGTATGTATAGCACTAAGCAATATATTGTGTGGTTTTTTTTTTTTTTTTTTTTTTTTTTTTTTTTTTTGTTTTTCCCCCCTTTTCTTGACTTGAAAGTCACCATTGTATATTATTTTCTTAGCATTCTCTGTAGGCACTTTGTTTTTGGTGAGTTTACTAAAGAGAATGACTGCTCTCTGTCTGGGAAAGTCAACACTGGGCATTAAACCAGCTAATACAAATAACACTTTCAAAATAAAATGCCAGTGTTCGTTTTTCATGGAGCTGCTCCTTTCCCAAAAAAGGAAAATAGCTCATTGCTACTTAAAGCCTCTTCTGGTATGTAGAGCTGCTAAATTAGCTTGTGTTCTAAGCATTTCTCTCTGTTTCTTAGGATGGTAGAAGTGGCAGCATGTCACACCAGCCACACGTCAGCTGCCAAGACACAGAGTGGCCAGGTGCTGATGTGGGGTCAGTGTCGTGGCCAGGCGGTTCCTTACCCACACATAACGCACTTTTCCAGCACTGACGATGTGTTTGCATGCTTCGCCACTCCTGCTGTTACCTGGCGTCTTCTCACTGTGGGTAAGAAGTGTAGAAGCTTTTAGTCTCTGTCTTCACTTGCCAGTGAAAGTTGTCTGACAGCTATGCTGAAAATTCTGTTTGTTAGATGGAGATGACTATCTGACTGTGGCCCAGTCCCTCAAAAGAGAGTTTGACAGCCCAGAAATATCAGACCTGAAGTTCCTTGTTGATGGAAAATGCATCCATGTTCACAAAGCCCTGCTTAAAATCAGGTATTATGAGAGTTCCTCCAGGCAATATGGAGTCTTACAGGAAGCTTGCCAAAATAGTTTTCCAGCTGTTGCTTGCCTTAATTCCACTGAAGCATTTCCATTTCTTAAAGCAAGTATGTTGCATACTTGGTCTGGGCTTAGCATCTTAAAAGCAATCATTTCTAACCTGGTGCTTGCACTTGACAAGCTGCTTTATATAATGAGCACCGGGCATAGATATAACTTCCTCAAATTATGCAGGATTTTTTTTACCGTTGGAAACGAGGGGGCAGATGTTTGTATTTTTCTCGGATTTGTTGAAGGTGTATCTGGCATGTTGCTGGAGGCAAGACAAAACAAGGAAATAAAAGAGACATTTGCTCTGCAGTGTAGTAATTTAACAGAAACATGCCTTAGCCTGCTCAAGGAAGTAAAATGTAACAGACTACAGACAAAATATATGGTCTGTTCAGGTTGCACAATAACAGACATTCTTCATTTTGTATTTGTGAAGGATCTCAAGGCTTCATTTTCTAGTGTTGGGAACGCTGGTAAATTACCTAAGTAAATGATAAGGTCCATATGGTGAGGTCACATTGAGCCTTTAAGATTTTAGAGAAATGTTTTGAAACATTTTTTTGTTTTATAGAGAGATCCTTGTGCAGCCACTAATGTGAAGTATGTGTACAGATTAGCATGTTATCCTTTTTTAAACAGCGAAAGGATCATTTCTGGTTTGAACAGAATTCCCAGAAGGAAGTTTAAAAATTAACACTGTTTATCTAATTAGTCATTTCTATGTGTGTGTTTGAACATGTTCAAGAGAATCTTGAAAAGTGTAATCTGCCTTGTTTTCAGACATATTTCTTGTATAATTGTTTTTTCTGTTAAAAGGTGTGAGCATTTCCGAGCACTGTTGAACGAGACTGATGAGGAGGCCATAGAGATCCATCAGTTCTCCTACTTGGTTTATCGCGCCTTCCTTGAGTACCTTTATACAGACACCATCAACTTGCCACCTGAAGATGCCATTGGTAAAAAGAAATTCTGACATTTTAAATGAGACTGGAGTAATGCTGGTACTTTGTTATATTCGTAGAAGGAAGTGATCATCATTCATATTTACTTTGTGAAATTAAGCATGATTAATAGAGAATGCTAAAGCCATTACCATCTTTCTAATGAAGTTCATATTTTGATAAAATGAGATGAAGATCCATTCACTTGGATTTCTCTGGTGTGAAGGTCTTTTGGATCTTGCAACATACTACAGAGAGACCCGCCTGAAAAGGTTGTGCCAGGAGACAATCAAAAGGGGCATTTCGGAAGAGAATGCAATCACACTGTTGTCTGCTGCTGTCAAATATGAGGCACGGGTAAGCACACAGTCTCGTTCACTACTACAACTACAAGGAAAAAACTGTCTATCTTTATCCTCTACGGACAGGCATGCCAGTGTCAGAACACTCATATGTTGTTAAATTGTTTAGTGAAAGTGTTATGGATATTCTGCTGCTACTCTTCAGTTTCATAGGAATTGACTCCACACTGACTAGTATATGCAGGATCCATGTGAACAGCAAAAAAGTGTAAATGATTTGCTCTAACAATTATTTATATTCTATCTAAATGGAGGCACACTGAGTAAGATGTCATTTTGTTATTCCCCACTCATAGAGCCTACTTAGAACAAAGCGTGTCTTGACATGGTACATTCAGCAAATTGGAATGAAGCATAGTTTTCCTTTTGTTGATTTTGTGTCACAACAGGATGCATCAGACAGTGGATAAATGGATGTACTTCTGTGAAAAAGATGTGTATATTTTTCACTGTGGGGATGAGGCCTAGGCTGTTATTATAATACTGAAATGTATAGCTCTTGGGATTGTTGAGACAAAATTTCTACACCTTGGTACTTTTTTTCTTTTTCTTTTTTTTTTTTTTGCTTTTCATTTGTTTGAGCTAACCAGCTGTCTAGTTTAGTTGCTGATGCTGTGACAAAACAGTTTAAGTGAAAGTTTGGGTTCCACACTAAAAATTTTTGTGTATAATTATAACTGGTAAGCAAAAAATGACTACACACATCCTGTACAGAGAACACACTTCTGCATATTTTATTTTTGTTTAATTACTGTTTATTTACTGATTTTAACTTTTTGGGAAAGCAGATAAAACAATGTGGCTGTGCAAAAGTTATGGTGCGTTTATATTTATTATAATGTTAAACTGAATAAATATATAAATAAATATAGAAATATCTGAATAAATAAATAAAGTGAATAAATAGAAATTGTGCAGAAAATTCTAAAATAAGTGATGTGGTAACTTATTTTTACTTAGAATATCCACAAAACATGTAATTTGGGGGTGTTTAGATATTCATATATGACTGTCTACATTCTGTAAGAAGGCACCTTAGAAAATGAAAAGGGAAACTGGGCCTTCCCTCCTTTTTTGCCTTCACATGGCTTATTGCTTTATTATGAAATATCACAGGTGTGCAGTTAGTTTACATTATCAATGCCTGAACATGTATTTTTTATAGAATGTAAACTTCACTTTGACTAAAGTGTCACAAATATCACACGTGTCGCAAATCGTAATCTGAGGTGCTTCATTTGCGGAAGCTTGTGGCGCATAGGGCTCTAAAGTTGTCTCACTCGCACTCGTTACTTGCTCCTTCATTTTCAGGACCTGGAAGATTTTTGCTTCAAGTTCTGTGTCAACCACCTTACTGCTGTGACTCAGACCCAGGCCTTCGCTGACATGGACCATGATCTGCTTAAGAACTTCATTAGCAAAGCCAGTCGCTATGGGGCCTTCAAAAACTAAGTGTGGGACCAGATCATAGAGTTACTGCACTGACTGACCTGTAGGTCCCAATGCTTTGAAGCTCCACTCCCGAAATGACACCAAAATTATTTTAAAAAGGGTTTAGAGATGGAGGCCTACCAGGTAGAAAAGCCATTAGAAGTTCAAAAGGGACTTGGAAGTGGGCTTAAGATGTTCTCATAGGTATCTGATGGTGCCTATGAAAGGGATTAATATCATTATATAGACTTGTAATAAGGGAAGAACATTCCACTAGTGCAAAAGTGTAGAAAGATCTTATTCACTTATGACCTTCAGATGTTTCAAGACATGTTAATAGATGCTTGAAGGTTCGAAAATGTCTGAGTGAACTTGAAAGATATCAAAAGAGAATGAACATAATAGCACAACAGTACACTGACAGCATAGGACAGTTTTCAGTAGAAAGGTTTTCATTCTATAGATTACACATGTAGACTACTCATTTACTCAATAATTGAGTGTGTTATACTGTATGATACCTTATGAGCTATTTGTGAATAGTGGAAAGAATGCTTAAGGTTAACTTAAAATTACTTGGTAATTCTGAAAGTACTGTTCATTAAGTGTCAGTGGTTACTTGCAAGTTGTGTATCCCTCTATTACTAACTTTTGGATAGTTTTACCATAATCAGATGCATGATGCAGACAACAAATAACCATTTCACCAGCAGCATCTTAACTGTTTTAGCTGTAATACCTGTAAGGGTATTATTGTTTACTCTGAGTAAGTCAAGATTCAACCAACACTAAAAGACGTTGAAGCTTAGTGCTATTAGAGTTATATATGGTTATTTTTTACCTTTGCATTACACCATGTTATTTTTAAAAACAGAACTCGATTTGTATTTGCAATTATTCTGCCATTCTTTGGGCTTCTAGCTCTCCTTATATGATTATACTTCGCAAATGTTTGTACATTTTTCTGTTTTGCACCATTTTCTTTTTCAAAGGTCAGTATTTACATTGTGTATATTACTGTAGTTTTGCACTTATTGTTTTACATGCACCATTTAGTAAGATATAAGATTATTAAGGCTATTTGGATAGTGTTTACATAAGGAGGTAATAAGAGCCTAGTGTGCTCTTTTAGTCACTTATTAGTTTTTGTGAGCAGCTGAATGCATTGCTCACTATCTCTGAATATAAAACATTCACTGACTGGAAGGTAGTCCTTAAGAGTCGTTTGAGTGTTTGTGACCACTTTATCATGCCAATAAAACATTTACCTTGTAATAGTATCAGATAATGTTATAGAGAAATAAGTAAGTATCTTTTCAAGCTTACATCTTGCAGCATCAGACTCAACAGGGCTGTCTTTACTAATGGAACTGAAATGTTTAAATGCAGAGGTATAAATGGGTTCCATTAAGTTGTCAGCCGTCTTGTTTACAGTTAAGTTATAAATGTCACTTTGTGGGAAAGCCTGGTTACATAACTCCCTTTTATGGCTTTTTCTGACATGAGTCAACAGGATATTGGCACTGCTATCCCAATCAATTGTCAACAGAAATGTTTACTGTTACAGAAGCTCAGATTCGTAGTTGGAACTGGTCATTAAGTTGTGCTGTTGTTGTAAGTTTTAAAAAAGAAACTTGCTCCCTGTATCTATGTTGCACTCAGTGTTGAAATAAAAGTACATTTAAGTAAAAATAGCTTGTTTTTTTTCCCCCTTGACACAGGTGTTGCAAAACTTTTTTTTTCCTTTAATAAATGCAATGATAAACTAAAAGCTGCTTTGTTTCTTTGTGTTTTCCTTGTCTTACACCACATTTTGTACAAGGATCTGAAACAGTTTAATGTGACATGCAAAAATAGTTATAATGAGGAAATGCGGTATTGTGCAAAATAAAATTTAATTATATGGCTTTGAATGAGAAGTGAGGCTTGATTTGGTCTGGGATCCATTTGTTTGTTTTCTTTGTCATGCAGTGTACTCTCAACAGCCCCAGAGTAAGCATCAAGATTAGAGATGGGTATCAGACTGATATCAACAGGAAATAGTGGATTAAATATTGTAGGGAAAAAGGAATGAGTCTGATCCAATCCTACAGCAAATCTGTACTGAGTGCACGACACGTGTGATGCCGTTGTGTTGTGTATTTTTTCCCTTAGTTTGAATGTTTGTGTTGCTTCAGCATGTTAGCCTGCTTTTTGATGCTCTAGATCTTTAATGAAAAATGGGAGTGTTGTTGTTTTTAAAGACAAAATATCACACTGATACTGGTGTTTTCAACGCCTGTATAAGAAAAGAAAAAAATAGTTCCATTTGTATTTTTTATGTGGGAACCAGCCTTGTTTTGCAAGGGCTAAGAGTTCAAGCTTAGTCTTACCTCCAGATGGCAGTGTCTCACTAGAACATGTGCACAGTTTGCTTTATCTTGCCAGATTCTCAGTGAATCATTCAAGTGCTACTCTTCTGTGCTATTTCATATTAATTGAGATAAGACCATCTTTTTTTTTTTTTTAATAACTTTCTCAGGAACCTGCAGAGATGCAGATAAGTTAAAGCTGGGTGGCCTAATACAGGAAAAGGCGTCATTGGCAGCATTGAGTGTCTTGCCTATTGGTACATAGTATGATGTGACATCAGCAGTGGCCTACCTCTGTGCTCATAGACTCTGGGACCCCACTAAAAGAGATGGTTATTTCCATTAGTGGAAGGTAAAAAATAGTAACGTATCTCGTATCTTTTTATCTGTTCTCTCCAGCCGTGGTAGCAGCTAAACACTCGCGCTACCTGTCGCAGCCTTTCCCTTCTCGACTCTGTCCTGAACTGTAGTTTTGAAATTATTTTGGTGGAGAAAATGAAACTTTTCCTATACAACTTCCTATACATATTCTATCTCTGTGTTCTATCTCTATTGTTATGGTAACAATAGCTTGCAAGATAAGTTGAACACCTAAAGATACAAAATAGCGATAGTCATAAACAAGCAACACTACACAAAAAGCCTTATCTAAAGCCCCCCCCCCAAAAAAAAAACTTACATTTGTTCCTCTTAAAGGATGAACAGTGAAGAAGTCAAACTTGACGCAGTATCCATGAATGCATTTACATGCAATATTAGTCTGCAAAAAATCTGATTTTGTCTGTAATTGGATCAGTGCATACACTTGTTACTCAGACAATAGGGAAAACTCTGGGTCTTGGTCTACATTAATCAGTTATTGGATTTCTGCTCAACTCGAACTTCATGCTGCTGCTTTTTTTGTACATTAAGTCACTTTAGTGGAAAATATGAATATACATCATCTAGAAGATGAAAAATATTGAAATGATTAATTTCTTCAAGCATATAGTTGGTTTCAGCATCGTTTTCATGCTGTGTCGTGGCTGCTGTGTTAAGTGCTATTTCTGGGACAGCGCTTGGTTTTCGCACATGTGCAGACAGAAAACCGAAAGAAATCAGAGTAAGGGTGTATGTTATGTACTAAGAAATCTGATTAGTGAGCTAAAAAAAAATCAGAGTATGCTGTTCACATGACCACTTGAATAATCAGATATCCAAAATCCGATAATGAGCTGTTTATTTAGTGCATGTAAACGTTCATTGTAGCCCTCTGCAGGGGTGTTTGAAATTGTTTTACACGTATGCTCGTCTTTACTAATAAAATTATTTTCTACATATAATTGCTAAGTATTTCTTTGGTTGTTGTTTTTTTTTTTAACTTGTCATCGATTTAACCTTCTAAACGTCTAATCAGAAAAAGAGTGATTGTATTCCAATTCAATACAATATACCAGCACACATTAATGAACTTTTGTCACCTTGGCTAAGCTACACAAAGCCCAATAAGAAATGTTTCCAACAAATATAATTTCAAGCAAAATGCAATGCTAGAGACTTTTAACTTTGCTTCCAAAGCCATTTGTTTTGGAAAAGCAATGGCCTTAGACTTCAGTCATGAATCTTCTTACCACACTTTGTTATTGTCACTACAAGTAATAATTGAGTAGATGCTGGAAAACATTCATAATAATACACTGAACAGTTTTACTGTATTTAAACCCATATCACACGTTCTGAAACGATGATGTTCTTGGAGAGAGTGAAAGCATATGCAGCACTTTTGGTGGCAACTGCAAATGAAACTGCCAATCATGTGGTAGCAAATGGAAGCCTTTTACGATTTTTTGTGAACGCAAAAGATAAGGAGGTGCTTGCAAGTCACACAATCATGTAACATCTAGTACTGTGTGAGAGTCAGAGACTCTTCATTTATTTCAAGTTAAAAAGTTCTTTCAGCAGATACATTAAACAAAACCAAATACACAGAACCCTAAACTACATACACAGTATTTAGTGTATCTACCCTTTGCTCTTATTACAGCTTGTAATCTTTTCAGAAGACTTGCATTCAGTTTTTCCAAAAAATCGGAAGGGATGGTTTCAGTCTAAGTTGGTTGCTTTTCCGCTTCTCATAATGCAAGTAATCTCAAACATAGTCAGTGGTCTGGACACTGGGGTAGCCAGTCTATTGTTCTGAGCAGCTTCTTTGGCAGCTTCTTAGTTTGATTTGCAAGTTTTATTTTTTTTGTCAATTTTCTTTTACATTTATGACATTTGGCAGACACTTTTATCCAACTTACAATTTGATCTTTTTACACAGACAGACGAAGGTAGTGTTAGGACTCTTGCCCAAGGACGCTTATTGGTAAGGACTCTTATATGAGTGAATTATATGTAATCTTCTCAGAAATATCTCAAGGTTAATAACTTGAGTGCTTCGACAGGAAGATACATAATGGTCCCATCAATATAAGTAGCACGACTTCATAATTTGTCAGAGTTTAAAGGAATGCTCCCCCAAAAGAGGCTGAGACACCTTTAGATCCGAGACTTGTGAGAGACAAGATGAGGTAATTGATGAAGTTGGAAAATTGACGGAGTTACTCCACTTCCTATTAGAACTGCTTAGGAAATCACTGACAGACAAACTAAGCACAAACATACCCAACAAATAAAACACACCAGGGCCAGTTTACAGTACCAGTGTCCACAATACAATAGGTATATTATTAAAATTTCCCCCTCATCCAAACACAAGTCTTGCATATGTGGTTTCTGACACTGTATGGCATGCTGCTGTCTACGAGAATGGACAAAAGTTGGGGCAGAATATAAGCTTCAGATAGCTGCTACTGCTGTTTTTAGCCATACCAATGCACTTTTGACAGTGTTTACATTACCTGTACCTTTTTATCCTGTTTATTTGTATATTTCTTTCTTTCTTCATTCTTCCAGTTTCTGTGCTTTTTGTTTGTACAGAGTGTGAAAGTATGGTGCCTCTTTGAGTTGTGGACTGACTGAACTGTCAGGAAAAAAATCATAAAATGAGCTGTAAAGTATGCAGATTTAGAACCCGACATAATCAGGCTGTTCTATATTCATTTATTAAGATCACAATCAAGACCAGCTCATTCATGCAGTTGTGGTAGTAGCCAAAAACAAATCTGTTTAGACATAAAAAAAAGACTAACTCAGTTGGGAAAGGCCCATTGTGGATCTGCAGTGGGAACGTTCATACTTTGATGACTGTGATAAAGCACTTGCTGTAAATAAAGAAAAAAATCACGATGGGTTTATGGGACATTGAGAGTAAACTCTCTCTGGCTTTCAAGCAAACTAATGATGTGTTGTTAAATGACTGGACTGTGACAAGCAGCACTGCCTAAAATGTATTTAATTTGAAGTATCCACATTCTACACTTTGCCTGTATTTTATTTCCATGCCAAAGCCCTCCTGAGGACATATGAACAACCACTTAATTGAATAGCTTTGAATTCCTTAATAGGCTTTTGTCCTCCTGTATCTTTTTTTCTTTTGAGAGATTTTTGTGAAAGATTATCGAAAACACACCATACAAAACAACTTAAAATCTGGATTGGGTACTCATTTTAGGTCCCACTTTGCATGTAATGAGTACTGACAGCCTTTAAGGTACCTAGGAATCTTTTTACATCAGCAGAAGTACATTACAGCACATATGTGAGGCGTTAAGCAATACAATGTTGAAATGCAGCAGCTATATGAAGCACTGAAGTAAGATGCTTTGGAAATTGTTTCTCTACTAGGCTGCTCAAGCTGTTGATAACTTTTCATGTTTTTAGTGAACTGGCTTAATGTAAGCGGAACACAGGGTGGAAGTGAAGACATCTTTGAATTATTTCTGGCCTGTGGTTTGCAGAATAGGCTTCACTCACTAAAGATTTGACGTTTAACTTGGCAGCAAGTTAACTTTGGTTGAGTAGTTGACATTTAGCAGCTTTTTTTTTATGCTCTAACCAGGCAGGGTTTTCCACTGCTGATCAACATCAGCACACAGAACTGTGATGATATCAGATGTCATTTGACTGTGGTCATTATCAGTACCTCAAAAGGCTGCTCACATCTTGTGATTTCACATTGTCCATTTGAGCTCACCTCAGAGTGTGATGTCTGCAAGTGGGACTTAAAATTTAAAGGGGAATTCCAAGGTTTTTCAGTGGCTTGATTGGTAACGTTCTGTTCTAGTGAAATGTATCGAGTCAGAATTGTTCACTGTGGTGGTGATAGAAACCTGACATCTGAAGAATTTAATACCTTTAAAAACTCTGCCACAGAAAGGCATGACATTATATACTTACTAACATGCTGCCTGATGTCACGGACATTGTTTTACAAAAGTTTTACGGTAAGGATTTGGCTTAAAATATTTTTAAAAGCCATTCATGGTGGAGGGGTATTTGTATGATATTATGAGGCCAAACAGTTTCCAAATCTTATTCTTCTAGATTTACCACTGTGTTAATGTTTTCACCAACACATATATGAATCAGTACATTAGATTCCTTTGTGGTTTTAAATAGTAAACAATTTTTGCATTAAATTGTGAGCCCCAGTTTCTATTACCATCGCTGTAAATTTGGCATGTTTCTTCACAATGAAACATTTCACAGTCAAGCCACTTTGTAAGATTTTATTTACATGTCCATGACTGAATTATACAGAAATTTTGAAAAAATCTATGGAATTTCCCTTTAAGCTTTGTGAAGCCCTGGACTTAGATCTGAGACGTAATGTGTGTGTGTGTGCATGTACATATGTGATGTGTGCACATTTGCCTTGCAAATAGAAGATGAGGGTGAACAATGGCAGGCAGTAGCTGATGGCTGTTATACTACTATGGTTATATCTGCTGATATAAACTGATAGATTAAGGAGTTATTAAATGGTGCGGTACTGATAAACCAGGCGTGTACAGTACTTGCTGACAAGTTGCCCTAATAATGAACTCACTGATGCATTTTCCTTAGGTACTGTACTATATTCCTGAGTGAAATGTACTTTTTTCTAATAATTAGGGGGGTCTCTGAATTAGCTGAGCTAGGTCTGTGATAGAAGGGGTTGGTGGAGCATGACATTATTGGTTAATATTATTTTTCCCCACCTGCTTGTATGTGGCAATGATTTAATCAAAAATCAGAATACATTTAAGAGCCAGACAAAAGTCTGTACATTTTAATGGACTATGGACAAACAGCCTTTTAAATAATACAATATGATGAAACATTCTTAATATGACTAGGGGGAAAGAACTAACAGAGTCAAAAAGGTCAGCTTTGATTTCAGGATGGCTTGATCACCTCAGTGGAAAACTTAATATGAACTCTTTTTCTTCACACTGACATTCATTCTGATGGGCAAGCAGGAATAACATTGGCCCTTACAGTAAATTCCACACATTCTTGCCTCCCACCACTGGCTGACTAATGTGACCTTAGTAAAACATGCAAAACAGTCCCAAATCTGAGTGAATGAGCACATTTGAGTTTCTGGAAACACCTAGACAAATCTTTGCTTACATCTGAATTGCCAATTCAGAGGACCAGTGAAAGTTGATAATACTGTAAAAATCAACATTGACATGTACTCTAGGAAAAGTGAGAGGTCTTTTACAGTGATGCACTTAATGTATGTTAATATTAAACACAGTTAGCTGAAAAAAGTATATACATGCTGTCTCATCACATAAATAACACCAACAAAATCTGATGGCAAAAACTAGAGCAGTGTCTGGAATGATGCTGTATATTCCATTACAGTTATCAATGTAGATTACTTTCATACAGAACTTAAAGCAAACCATATAGTTTGTTCACATGAATGTAAGAGATAAAGTGCCTGTGAGTGGAACATGCCCTACAGCACCAAACACATTTTCCATTTAACACTTTTCTCAGCTAATGCGAACGTTTATTTCTTTATTCCAGCAAGGTCTTCACAGAGTAAATTCGTGACCTGGGCTGGTGTCTTGGCCTTGGCGTTTCCTGCCATTGTAGGTGGTTTAACTGATTTGGGACTTCAACCACATGTGTTGTATTTAATGGTCACGCTCAGCGATGTTGTAGGGTTTAGGGGTGACATTTCCTTGACCCTGATGGTATGTGTTGAGCGGAAAGCGTCGCGAGAAAAGGAACAATGGCTGTAAACATCTTACATGTTTCACATTGTCAGCAAAGACTTCAAAACAGCTGTTATTCTGATTTATGATGTCACCACATATGCTGGTGGCCGGAGTGTGTAAGCAACCCCCTCCTGAAAAGAAAACAAACATCTGGCGTATACAACGTTTTGAACCTTTTTTCATTGTTTGGATTTCTATGAACCTGAAGGCTACTCAGTACCCAGACAGGGAATAATATGTTTTTAAGGGTCAGTTTTGCTTTTTGCTCAGTTTTAAATTCACATCCATTTATGATAAAATGTGAGGGAAAATATTCTAAATTGACTAGCAATTTAATCTTAAAAAAAAAAAAAAGACAAATTGCACAATGAATAGATCCAAAGACGTTCTGTTTTGGAAAATAAAACAGAATTGGAGTAGCTCTTGGATTGTTATGTTGTTTGCAACAGTAATATGTTAGTGTGCCAGTAACATTTGAAGAGTTCCAAAATTCTATATCTCTATCATGTTTTAAAGCCGGTCTTAAAACCTATCTCTTCCAGCTAGCATTTGAGTGAGAATTTCTCTCGAACTTCTATTTATTTTAGCTAAGTCTTTTATTATTGTTTTATTTTTATTGTTGTTATTTTATATATTTTTTTTCTTTTTCTTAGTTTATTTTATATATTGTTATAAATCTTAATGAATTTCTGTTTTACTTTTTTTGTATTGTACAGTGTCCTTGGGTCTCTTGAAAGGCGCTTTATAAAATAAAAGTATTATTATTATTATTATATACATATATTTACATGTACAGTTACAGCATTTAGCAGATACCCTTATCCAGAGTAACTTACAAGAAGTGCTTTGTCTATCTAGAGAAAGTATCTTTGCTAGTTACCAATAGGTTAGAGAGAGCCAGTCCTGAGCTCAGATACTGCTAGAAACAAAAAAGTTACTGTAGATACCGAGAGAAAAGGAACAGACTTGAACACAGAACAGTGCAATACAATAAAACACAATACATAAGTGCAGTACAATACATTACAATCAGTACTTAATTCAGTGCTCATTTAAGAGCTGTGTAAAGAGATGTGTCTTCAGTCTGCGTTTGAAGACAGCAAGAGACTCTGCTGTACAGACAGCCAGTAGGAGTTCATACCACCACTTGGGTGCCAGTACAGAGAACAGTCTTGACACCTGTCTTCCACGCACCTTGAGGGATGTCGGCTCAAGCGAGCTGTACTCAAAGCTTGGAGGGCTTGTGGTACAGTTCGAGATTTCACCATTGTAGGCAGGGACTGCTCCATTTTTGGCTTTGTAGGCAAGCATGCTTGCAGCTACAGGAAGCCACTGAAGGGAGCGCAGCAGTAGGGTGACGTGGCTGAACTTGGGGAGGTTGAAGACGAGCTGCGCTGCCGCATTCTGGATGAGTTGAAGAGCCTTGATGGACTGCATGGGAAAACCAGCCACATATATCACTGATATTCTTAATTTTTTAAAGGCCACTCCCAAGCTATATAACAAAAACAATTTTTGAAAGTGGCCTGTGATGCATTTTGGATCCTTATTGATTTATTACATTTATAAAAGTATAAAACTCTGTGGTGAACCATGACTATTAGAGCTAGTCCTTCAGTGTCTGCCATAAATATCCAAACTCAAAGAAAAAAAAAAATAGAAAAAACAAACCTATTAGATAATGTTAACATCTGCCAGCCCCTCTAAAAGTGTGTTATTGGTAAGTTAATGGCAATTCACATGAAAATCTGGACTTTATAGAGAAGAGAAAGACATTTGCATGTTTCCATGTTTTATGACATTTTCCATGACATTTTCTTTTTGATGCTTCTGAAGTCCTAACTAGATACTGCAGAGAAGGTGATCCTAACTGGATAATTTTCTTTTGCATGCTTCAAGAACAGAACTCGTTTTCAAAACTTTACAATGAAATAAGAGTATTACTACAATACTTGCAGAGTTTAACCCATTAAAATACCAGGTTTATTACATATTAAGGGCTTATTTTTCCATAACTACAGGGACCTCAATCCATTCTTGGGGTATAGATGGATGTAATAAAACTTTGGGCTCTGGCCATTTAACAAACATGATGCTTATATTAAAATAAAATTTAAATAAAAAATTGGGACAAAATTACAGATGTGCATTTTTTGTTACATGGACGTCGTTATGCTTTCTCTGAAGACCTAGAATGCCTTATAGGGCTACCAATGGATAAAACTGGGGGCAGTTTTGTCCTCTAAGTGGCACAAATGTAAATATTTAAACTTGATTATTTCAAACTAGTTTTTTCACATGTTTGGTTTCACTTATGACCATAACCAGTTTCCAAAGAACTGCTGAAAGAGAGAGCCAACGGCCCAGACTGGCTGAATGAGCAGATGTTGGCACGGGTTCAAATTGCACTGAAAGTGAGTCTATCAAGAACAGGTAGAGACACACCCGTAACATCTGCAAGGGCAAGTCAGAGCAGTAGACTGAGCTCACTTCACTGCACTGTCATCCCATTGACACAAACAGAACTTAACTCAATAACATAGTATTACTAATACTACTACGTATCCTAATGCTTGGTGGGACTACCTGATGAGTGGCATAACAACCAAGTGGTCAAACAGCTAAAGTGTTTGACTCATGAAAGATGGTCTAAAGTCCAAATGAGGATGCGTACTGCTGAAGATTGTGCTGACGTTGCTTCTTGCTGTTCCGTTTTCTTTGGACTCAGACATGAGCAGTGACGGGTGTTAAGATGTTTGAACGTCTGTGTTGGGAGGAAGTCTTACTTTAGGTGTTTTTCAGGGGGAGATTTCAGAGCTGCAAATTTGACAACGTGCTTTTAAACATTGTTTTCTTAAGCGAATGAGGTTTTTGGAGGGGGTGTGGTGTTAAGATTAGGCTTTTATTTACAGTAAGGCTTAAGGTTTGGTTTAGAGGTTCAGGATAATAATCAGGGTTCTGCAACTCTAGATTAAACATAAATGCAGAGGATAAAAGTGTATTCGTGTCTGTCCTTGTATCTGTCTTTATAGTATGTGCCTCTGAAGGTTTGTACTTGTGCAAGCTGCAACTTGTCATAAAGTGTGTGTAATATGAGTCCAAACTTGCTAGATGCCATTTACTCGTTTACACGTCTGATGTGTTAGCATTCCCTATTGTTCTGGTGGTCCGAGAATTATAGGAAATGGATAGTGCAACAGTTTGTTTTTTTCTGCTTCAGAAAATAAGTAACATGTTTTGGAGACCTGAATTTTCTTTATCTTTTAATTATAAAGGTTTGACCTACAATGTAAATATTGTTAACTTTTCCAAACATATTGTTCAATCCCCAGTCAACACAACCCATACATGGATGGGAAGCTGCTAAAACAGCCTGTTTTCAATTCACTCTTTCTGTGATGTCATGAAAAATAATGCATTCAAAGCACAAATACACACCTACCCAGTCTACATTTTAGCCCTGCCCATTTATGCTGCCCATCAGACCAGATATAGTTTGTGTGTATCAGTCTTAAAGGCACAGCTTGCTTAATTCTAATAGAGGTTAGAAAATAGGAAAAATGTAGGAAGAAAAATAGGAAAAATGTAAGAAATGGGCTGTTGAAGATATTCCTTTGTGCATGAAGATGCTGGTGGAGTTTAATAAATGTACGTTTGTGGGATGTGCTAGCAAAATCCTCAACTCAAATACAAATAATAAGAACTAAAGTCTTCTTCAGCAAATTAAATTAAATCATATCCATGGGTTGGTTTGGCTAAAAATATTACCTCTAAACCAAACAACCTAATTTATTTTATAAATGTAGTAAAACTAAGTAAAGTTGTTAACCAACTAACTTCACAATGGCACAATTATACTTCATGATTTACAGGTGAAGTATTATACTATCCTTTTCTCCACGTTCCAGTCTTTCTTAAAGCCATTAATAACAAAAGTGGGGACTGTAGAACATCAAAGAAAGCAGCAAAGTGCCATGATAAAGGCAAGTCAGAAGACAAAGGCTTGCAAACAACTATTTACACTTCTCTCCTACAAGTCCTTAACTCTTCTTTCAGGCAGCTCAGCTCATAATCCACACCCGAGCTACAGAAGGCAATGCTGCGGTGAAGACGTTTCCGCTCTAAGCAACTCTTTTTAGTTCCATGTCCACCAGAAGGAAAGGAAAAAACTGAACTTTGCCCACTGTACCACATGCTCCTACCCTTCAGTCTGATCCTTCAGTTTCTGTTTATACTCCAAATAACTAAAGGGAAGACTGTATGAAATGTGGTGGGAGGGGCCATGATGAAACTCAAAAGCACTTGATGAGATAAAGCTCCAGCTAATGACCCCATCCCCCCCACCTTCACCCCCGCTCAATCTTTGCACCCCCACACACATACTTTCAACGTACAAACCACAGAATGCCCCTCAGGCTGTTGCAGGCGGAGATACCAAGGCAGAGAGAGAGAGAGAGAGAGAGAGAGAGAGTGAGAGAGAGAGAGAGAGAGAGAGAGAGAGAGAGAGAGGGAAAGGAGGGGGCAGGAAACAGCCTATGGAGAGAGGCTGTACCTTCACACCGTCATACAGTCAGGGAGTAGAAGTGAAGCAGCGTGTTGGATACATGCTGTGGTCACAGTGTGCTGGACTCCACAGGTGCTATGAGTGCCTGTGTTTAAATAGAATCAGCTGTGTGATTCCAAAAACAAGAGGGACTGCTTTCAGTGTTGGAATATTTCAGATGTCCACTGGGGATTGACAACTTCTGGACCATTTTGGATTACTTTCTCCAGTGATTTTTAACAGCATTGATGTTTTTCTTCACGGGGATACATTTTGAGTGGATTTCAAGTCAGTCAGACAGGAGTGACTTGTGGATCTTGGTTCTCAAAGACAGAATTAATCAGCACGGACAAGTTGTGTGAGTTTCTGAGTGAGTACGGACCTCCCTTACCTTTGGGCTGGGGTCCTCTGGGGTGGCTGGGGAAAGGGCAGGAGAAGGGGGAGGGTAGGAGGAAGCCTGAGCTTGTCTTCTGTCTCTGGGGAGGACTGCTTTCACCATCAGCTAACCCCAGTGGCTCCTCTGGACAATCCCGAAGGGAAGCGTTCAAATGCTTGCGACTAAAGAGGGGAGCACATAAAAGAGACCTCTTTGTCCCGGAGAGAGCATTTTGACAGAGACACCTTAAAGGAATGCCTGTGGTACCCTTTGTTTTATGTTGCATTGACCATTCCTGTTGGATTCAGGATCGAGGGAAATCCTTCCATTGTGTAACTTTCACATAACTTCTATGAAACACCATACTCTTGTTTACTGGAGAGATGCACAACATCACCTTGCAGATGGGCAGCAGTAATAACAGTTACAGCAATCCCATGGATTTGGTGGAATGCCAAAAGAACGACGGATTCAAGTATCCACTCTATAGCATTGTGTTCAGCATTGTCTTTGTGGTGGGACTCATTATGAACGTAACAGCCATGTACATCTTCACCTGCTCTCTGAAACTCCGCAATGAAACCACCACTTACATGATGAACCTTGTGGTGTCAGACCTGCTCTTTGTGCTCACGTTACCATTACGAGTCTTCTACTTCATCCGACAAGACTGGCCGTTCGGTCATTTGCTCTGCCAGATTTCGGTCTCCCTCTTCTACACGAACATGTACGGCAGCATCCTCTTCCTCACCTGCATCAGTGTGGACCGCTTCCTGGCTATCGTCTACCCTTTACGTTCACAGGGGCTTCGGACTAAACGCAACGCCAAGATTGTGTGCTTGGCTGTGTGGGCACTGGTGCTGTCGGGGAGTCTACCTACAGGGTTCTTGCTGAACTCCACCACATCCCACAGCAACTCCTCCGTCAAATTCTGCTTCGAGAACTTCTCCTCCAAGCAATGGAAGGCACATCTCTCCAAAGTGGTGATTTTCATAGAGACAGTTGGTTTTCTTATACCACTACTCCTCAACGTGATCTGCTCTGCCATGGTTCTCCAGACACTGAGGAGGCCCCACTCAGTCGGTCGAGGAGGGAGGCTGAACAGAACTAAGATCTTGCGAATGATAGTGGTGCACCTTTTGATCTTCTGTTTCTGTTTCATCCCTTATAATGTCAACCTCGTCTTCTACTCGCTGGTACGGACCAAAATTTTGGGAGGCTGCATGGCAGAGTCTGTGGTCAGAACCATCTATCCAATCTCCTTGTGTATAGCTGTAACTAACTGTTGTTTTGACCCTGTCGTCTACTATTTCACCTCAGAGACTATACAAAACTCCATTAGGAGGAAATCGCAGGGTGACCGTTTCTACGACACAAAGTTCTCAGAGGCTCTGCAATCAGAGACCAGCTCCAGCCTCAGTTTCAGCCTGAGGTCCCTTAAAAGCAAGATTTTCTTCAATGAGTCCAATGCGTGAAGAGACTTTAATGATGGCAGCTCACAATAATACAGTGTGCAAATCAAAAATGACATTACTTTAATAAATGTGCTGTATGTTGCTGAATTCATGCTGTAAATTCCTAAATGTTGACTGCAAGGGCAAACTGCAGTACATTGACTGAAAAGATCTAAGCTGTTGGATGTCATTGGATATTTGATACAAGAGCCATTCAATTAATGGATACTTCAAATTAGTGTTTGGAAGAATCTATGTGACTTTCTTAAGCATCGAGCAATTGATGGACTCTGCCCTGTGACAGGTGTTTGTATACCATGCAAGACATGCTTGAGATCAATACAGCATGTCTTTTTATGGATTTATCGCTAAGTGTCTCCCTTTGGAATAAAGTATTTAGCTATTGAAAACCTTCTTTTTGTCTAGATACATGAACTGTAATTATTTGACTGTGAAAATGACAAACTGTGGTTGCTTCTTGCTTGAATCCTGATATGTAAGGCTACATAACCATGTCATGGCACATGGCAATTTACATCAACCATGACATGTTTATGGCATATTTATGCCAATATTATATAGCAGGGTTCAACTAAAGTGTTACCATTATTTCTTACAATGTAAAGGTTAGTGCGCTTACTTTGCGTTCACTGTTTATTAAGTGAATGCACATGTAACATATTTATCAGTAACATATTATGGACATTTAACAAAGCTCATACCAAGAAAGAAAGAAAATGGCACCATCATCTAAGTCCTAGTCATAAATGTCTACTTGATTTTTTGACTTGTGAAACAAATGTACTAAAACATGGCACTGATTCAATCATTTTTTATGGAACCTCATCATTTTTTTTGTTTTTTTTTACTAAATATCAAAGATCACAACTTCCTGAAGTGTCATAGTGTTAATTAGTGAAAAGACTTTCAATGGCACTTTATACAACCATTTAAACTTTGCACTGATATTAGTTCACTTTTCACTGTACACTGTTTTTCTGTTACAATACCATATTTGAAAATAAAAATTTCTCTGCAGAAGTATTAGTTTCTTTTCAAACGAACTTCCTCTAATTCATACTCAAACCCTGCTATGAAGCTGAAGACAATTCCTTCAAGTTTTTTTGAATCTATCATAAAGCAATAATATTGATATGGCACCTACACAGGGATACAATTTCACCTTCCTCGAAACTTATTAGTTATGTTTTATATCTTATTTGTTATATATTATGAAATATTGAAGAGCTCAACATAAAAGCCAAAGCAAGATCACCAAATATGTAGGAAATATTTTCTAGATGAGTTTTCACAAATTATTTATTAACTGTAAATCACATGTTACTTAAAATCCAATAACTAATCACACCTGAGTATCTTCAGCAGTTCTTTAGCAGAATAATACCAGATTTACTTAGTTCATTGTTGCCCATTGTTTCTCCTCTTTTAGAGATCTGTCCTGAGCGAGGTCAATTTATCCTTCCAGTGGAGCAGTTTAGAAGCTGACAGCAGAGTGCTAGTTATGGCACCATTTTACATTTACATTTACAGCATTTAGCAGATGCTCTTATCCAGAGCGACTTACAAGAAGTGCTTTGTCAAGCTAGAGAAAGTATCTTTGCTAGTTACCAAAAGCTTAGAGAAAAAGACGGTCCTGGGCTCAGATACTGCTAGAGACAAATATGTCACTGCAGACACCAAGAGAAAAAGAAACAGAGTTTAACGCAGAACTCTGTGCCATTCAATGCAATACAATAACAATAAGATACAATACAATAAACTACAATACAGTTTTTAGCAGAGAGTGTCTTCACTGGCAGACTCAGTGCCAGTTCTTTCCTCTAAATGGTTGGGTTTAATTTCCCTAATCCTTCAGCCAGAGCAAGCATATGCATTTGGACACTTTGACATGGATGCATAGACAGTAGGGCTTCTCCATTTACTGCAAACTTTGATTGCAATATTCTATGTCTAAACATTGCTCAGACATAATGTGCAGGAAGTCTGCAAAAGAGGAAACTGAGGAAGCTGCTGCTATTTACACAACAGTAACTGTGAGGTGTATATACTGCCTGTCATTAAATTTAGCATTTATTTAACTGTCAAAAGCAGAGCTGGTGGCTCTTATGGTTGTTCACTGTGTCTAGTTGTAAAGGTTAGGGTTCGTAAATATTAGCAGCCTGAGCCAACCATAACAAGTCCCATATGAGAGTGTAGGGAGTGGCTGGGGAAGCAGAGCCATGCTATTTAAGTCCTTCATTTATTGCCCTTGCTATCTGGTTCAAATGAACTCCAGTCTGTAGGAGGTCTGGGTCAGCAGACGACCTGCCCTTTAGGAGTGATCACTTTGTAGTAGGGATCGCAATATGACTGTATTTACAGTGATAATCTGATCATTTACCTCACATTTCATCAAAATATACATTTTGGGCACATGGATATTTTCTGTTCTCTCACCAACTGCATTCCTCATTACAGTTTCAAGCAGCATTTGAAGTATTCCTGTTTTCCTGGATTTAGTGCTACACAGTATATGAAATATTGAATAAAAGTCGTTGTAATGATCTTTGTGATAGTTTGTTTTAAATTTGGTTCTGCTAAGGCTTTTATAATTTTATAATAAGATGCATCTAGTGTGTTGTTAAAATGTTTTGAAGTTTCATAATGTTATATTTTTCTATATCGTCCATCCCTACTTTGCAGCCACTTTACAGGTATTTTCCAGCTGTTTAGTACTCTGATCAATGTTTAAAGGTAAAATTTTTTTAAATGTCAGTGTGATTAGACTGTTAAGACGTAAACAGAGTCATTTAGAGTGGTTTGACGCGAAATGCGCCATTCTCGATAAACGTGTCAAATCTGAATTGTTTTACAGTGTTATGGTGATAGGATCGAAATGTGCAAAGTGTTTTTAAGAGCTAAGGTTTTGGCCTAAAACATATTTTTAAAAAGCAATTCATGTCCATTCTTGTAAAAAGAGCATTTGTTTAAAAAAATACAATAAAATTTAAAGAAAGACCTCAATAGATCAGTGGTTAGGGCTAGTAGAAACCAAAGAAAGTGATGAAAGGAAATTTGATGACATTTGATGGCTCAACATATAAATAACCCAGGGGGACATTTCCCTCTTTAACACTGGTTATCGCTTGACTCTGCAAAACCCTACTGTATAGCACACTAGAAACTCAACCCTGCAGGTCTCATGCATCACATCAGAGCCCTGTTTGCTTTCTTGGTGCTGCTCACTGTCTTATTTCCTGCTAGGTTTTGCAGAAACGTGCTATTGTTTTTTCTTCAGTAGTGCTCTGAAGTTGTTTGGCCATTCTGTCCTGTACTTTGTTGTGCTGTGGCCTTCAAAAGCTGTGGTTCCTGTTGACAGACCAGCAAGGCCATTTCTGCCACAATCACAGTTGTGAAGAATTTTCATCCAGGCACTACACTTGTCTTTACACTTTTAGTCATTACACAAGTATTGTTCAGTTTAGTTTTAGGCAATATCAGTATGAATCAGAGGATGAGGACATCAGTTCAAAGAATATGGCACAGGTGTGCAATAACTTTTAAAGCGCTGCTTTTATTATATTTATTTTATTTTTAGGATGTAGAGCCTATTTGGGTGCAGCCACAATGCATTGCACAATGGAAGATTACTTGCAGGGGTGTGGATGGATGTGTAACCAAACAAAGGGCCAGTCTGAACATGAAGGCGACCTCTGAACTTTAAGGTCATCATTGATCGTCAAAGATCAACACGAGTGTTCTGGCTACACCCTATGAAAGAAAAAACAGTCCCTCTCTAAAAGACTCGTCCATGCTGCTGAGCTGTGTTTCTTGATTTTGGCTTTCTTTAATCTTTAATAGGAGATTAGGGAGTTTATTGACATGTACTCTGTGTGAGAACATGCAGCTGAGTAAACAGCTGGATGGGCCAATAGATGCACAAGGCTGCAGAATTCAGTTTCACTGCCACCTGTGACACTGATTCAGTAATCATGTGACAGGAACTGGAGCTCAGACGAGCTCAGTGCAGACTGCAGACTGAAACTAAAGCACATCACTGAAATCCTGTTTCCTCAATCAGTGCTCTGTTCTTCTTTCTGTACCTCATGGGCTATTTTTTTCCCACAAATGCACTGGAAGCAGTATAATTTGATAACATTATACAGCAAACAAAACAGATGGTGCCAGTGTTCAGTCTGAACATGGTACAAGACTAAGTGGAATAGAAATACATATGTTAGAAAACTTTTTTCTTCTTTACTCTGATCCTACACTGGTAGAAATAAGACTACTATGCAGGTACATGTTTCATATAGATAACCCCTTGAGGTACCACCCCAGTAACAAGAGGGGTACTGTCCTAGTGACAGTTTCATACCTTTTTTTCCTGAGAATAGACACAGTTAAGGAACTTGACAGAGACCTCAATGAATGTGAACTGAAGTCAGAGGGTGAGCTGTTGTCTGGCAACCAAGTGCATGAGATGCCTTCTGACTAAAACAGACCTCAGTAAAGGGTTCAATTAAGACAAGATAGCTGTATTAACTCTTTGAGATGTGTAATTGTAACTTCATGAATAGAATGCAAACTTAGTCAGCAATATAAACTGAAGTGGTAAATTTGGACACAAAACACCATCAAAACAAAATGCATCTAAACTTTTAACATAAGACTAACTGATCTTCCTGGCCAGATATGATCTTATAACGAGTATACACATCTAGAGACAACCTGATAAACGTTAGTCCTGGAATGCAGAATAATATGCCGCTGACAAGGGTATGCAAACAGTAAATGCTCTTTTAACACACAGCCTACAATTGCTAACACAATCAAAAACAAGTCGGTAGTAACTAAAGGTGTCTGGTTTAATGTTTTAAAACAATTCTGTGTACCACCCCCCATACCTTTTGTCATGTCCAATATTCAGGCCCCTCCCAATCACAAGACTCTACAAAGCTGATGTGGTGAAGGCTGGCACACGTTTCCTCCGAGACACATGAAGAGCTCTCGCATGTTTTCGACCTGCTGCCAGTGCAACATTATAAGACAGCTCAGCATGCTCAGAGGAGAATACTAAGTGCCATTTGTGACACGTCTGCTAACAGAACACAGCTTACCGGTGCCACACTGAGTGATGGGAGAGGAAGGGCTATCCAATCTTGGAGACAGAGATCATTTGTGCTCTCTTGGGCTGCAGATGGCTATTGCAATGGAAGGTATGTTAAATGGGGCCACCCTTTGGGCAGGCCCTGACTTCTACAGTCGTATGGAAGAGTTTGGGTACGCCTTGTCAAATGACATGTTTTGTTGATTTCCTAAGTGTCTATAGGAACACATCCTCTACACACAGCACACTTTTGCACATTTTAATGCAAAATTAACTTTCATTTGCTGAAATAAACATGTTGGAAAAAAACGGTCTGTGCAAACGTTATGGCACATTTTATATTTACCTTTTTCCATTATATTAAACTTAGCAAATAAATAGACATTGTGAAATAAAATGTCTAAATGCCATATTTCAGTTTGTTCTCTGTAGAAGATGTGTTAGTTCATTCTCACTGTTTTACGTATTTCATTCAACAAAATTGTAATTTGACCTGGGGTGTTTAAACGTTTGCATATGACTGTAAAGAGTTTTTTGGGAGGACTTTTCAGTCACTACTGTGACGTACAATTTTCAGTTTGTTTCCAACCTAATAAGTGTATAGTCCCACCCTTATTTAGCCCAATATGTCTCATGGTTGTGCCCAGATGTTCTCGTTACAAGGTCACATCACAAAATTTCTATGTAGAAAACTGAAAAACAATTACCATAATTTATATGTATTTTATTATATTTAGATTTTATATTATTTGCATTATTTTATATACTATGTATTTTCTTATGTTATTTATTCAACCTAATACTACTATAATAATATCCCACCTCACCCCCAGGACTGGAGTTGGGGAACATGGAGCCATATAATGACAATACTAAATAATTCAAGCCCTATAAATGTACCTTTGCATGTAACAAAAACTAAAACACTCATAAAGAAGGTTGCATGTTGTAGGGCTGTGATGAACTGCACAGTTCGGTAAATATTCTCTTTGTTAAAATGGTATCTGTGCAACATCAGAGACATCTCACAAGAACCAAGAAGACTGCTCTGCGTACACAACTCTTGTCTTATCATCCTGATAGCGCTCCCCCAGGGCAGTGAGAATAACCAGAGCTCACGCACTTGCACACATCCACACTGGCCTAATACACAAATCACACAGGCAGAAATGAACTTAGTGTTCATCGGGGGTCTCAGGGGCAGCTAGTACGCAAACTTAGTGTGACATGAGTGGCGTGGTGGCGTATTCGATTGGTTAAATCACAGACATAATATGGTGCAATGTATCAGACTGAATTTGAATATGAAGAGTTTGAAGACATATTTGTATCAATGCTGTGGAGGCAAGTAAATCATAAGAAGAGAACATCTTGCTCCACTAGTTGGGTAATATTCCTCTGTACCTGGGGTAAGTAGCCCCACTGATAAATCTTGCCTCAAATTGGCATCCCCAACTGTCCCAGCTGTCAACAGGCGTAAGGCAGGACACACCCTGGACAGGTCGCCAGTCTATCACAGGGTCAAGTTGGCATGTTTCGCAGAATTTCAAATGTATATGTCAGTTTTAGTCTTTGCAATTTTCAAAACTTGTAAAGTTTTACTCTATCACATAGTAGTAGTAATAGCAGTTGCATTTATAGTAGTGCTTGTTTTTGTTGTAGTTATTGTAGTAATTGTTGTAGTTAGTAGTAACACAAGTAATAACAGTATTGCTGATAGTAGTTGTTTTAGTAGTATTAATAGTTGTAGGTGCAGTGGTAGTTGTGGTAGCAGTAGTTTTAGTTGTAGTTGTTGTAGTTCATGTAGTTGTTATAATAGTAGTGGTGGTAGTTATAACTGTAGTAGCAGTAGTAGTCAAAGAATTGTAGTTGAAGGTTGAAGTAGTTGTGATGGTGGTTTTAGAAATATTTCTTGTAGTTATGATAGTGACAGTGGTAGTTAATAGTAGTAGTAGTTGTAGACATTCTATTAGTTTTAATTGAAGTAGTGGTAGTGGTAATATTTGTAGTAGTAATTTACATTTATGGCATTTTGCTGACGCTCTTATCCAGAGCGACTTACAATTTGATCATTTTACACATGTGAGCGAAGGTGGTGTTAGGAGTCTTGCCCAAGGACTCTTATTGATATAGTGTATGGTGCTTGCCCTGGTTGGGGATTGAACCCCAGTCTACAGCGTAGAAGGCAGAGGTGTTAACCACTACACTAACCAACCAGTAGTTGTAATAATAGTAGTGTAGGTAGTAGTGTAGGTGGTAGCTGTTGTGGCTGTAGTAGCAGATGAAGTAATTATGGTAGTAGTCTAGTAGTACTTGTAGTAGTTGTGATAATAGTTGTTTAGTATTATTTGTAGTAGTTTTACATTAATAATAGTAATAACAATTTCAACAAAGCAATAGCATTCAACATTTAAGTACTCTTAACTTAACACTCTTAACTGTATTTCTACAGTCTGATAAAAAACTACTTTAATTAGCCCTAAAAACTTTCTTGGGAAATAAATTCTAGGAAGGTTGTCACCCAGACAAAATGTCAGAATTTGATGATAGCCATTCAGCAAATATGTTGCGATTAGGTTTGGATTATACATTTTAATAACATATTTAATTGCAACAAAGTTTATGAAATAGAGTATGTTTTATAAACACATTTAATCCTTGTGGTGGCCCATTCCTCCAGTACAGTATGAATACTCACAGCAGATCTAGAGTTGGAGGACTCTTTGTCAAATGTCTCTACACAGCTATTGCAGTTGTGTGCGATTAGCTGGTGTACTGTCTTCTATAACAGCTACTCTTGTGATTTGTTGGTAGCTCTAACTAGTGAAATACTTGTTGCCTGGCTCAGTAATTCTTTTTAACGGTCTCTAACTGAACTTCCAAAAGTTCCATGAATGCACTATATGAATGTATCACTAAATGGTTTTCTGTTGTCTTCTGGTCTCATTCTCATTCCAGTGGACCATTTTTGTTGGACGGTCCAATGAATTAAGCTTTTTTCTTCTCATCACATTCTTTAGATCATTTGATGCTTCACTACTATTAGTATAATCATGGGAAAATATCAGAAATAACAGCTAAAGTGCTGTTTTTTTAAAGAGATAAAAACCAGATATAATCTATATTTGTTTTTTTCTCTTTTTTGAAAATACTCAGTGAAGTTGCAACATCAGCTGTTGAAACATCTTTGTGGTTTGGGTGAATAAGCATGCTTCATGTTCAGAGAAGAAGTCCACTCTCTATCCTCAATAAGTTTCAAATTATTCAGTCAACTTTCTAACTCAAGTGGTTAACTACAATGACCGATGTTTATGTCGAATTGGGGTCTTTCATTTTGTGCAAAATCTCACATTATACAAGAAAGACTGAAAGTTGGGGGGGGAGTGTATATCACCACTAGCATAACCATGATACTGTATACACCAGGGCTGTATAATATCGGTTATACCGGTACTTGTTTTTATACAGGTGTACCATCCACTCTTAATATATATACAGCACATTACACTATGCAGACAGTGTGCAATAGAGAATGTTATACAAGAAATGTTGCTGGATAAACAGGCTTTCAAAGGTGAGTGGCCAACAGAACATCCGGTATCAGGCCACAGGAAATGCAAGAGACACAGGAAATGCACATCATCAGCCTGATATGAGAAAATGGCAGTACTTTTACCTCAATTTAGAAAGACTGACGAACATATCTGTGGTAGAACATCAGATAAAACATCAAAGCACCAGAGTGAAATCGAATACACACATTCTGTTTTTGGTGGGGCAGAATTCATAATTTGACATTTGCGGTAAATATCAGCTTTTCCTTCACTTGCAGCTCATTTGTTACATCACTGAGGGCTTAAAACATTTTAAGGGATGGTTTCTGGCTAGTACTACTAGATGTGTGTGTTTATGTTCAGTAGTTTCGCTGTCAAGGGGATGTGACACATCAACGTTTGCTACTTCACATTTCCCAACGCAGTTCAGTTCTTCACAAGAAGTGACTCTGTTACTATGGTGAACAAAACTGTGAAAAAGTCTCACAAACAAGAGGCTGTCACACAAGGCAAGCTTGCTATTATCTCGCAAGTATGCAAAATCTCTTTCTGTACCATCTTAATAAAAACCTTTTGATCTGAAGAGCATATAATTGAGTGAGAGAAGATGATGGGAGTTCTAGTTCACAATCTCCAAACTCGAATAATAAACCCTGCCTTATCATTACATTACACTAGTTACATAATGCAGGGCAGAACTAAAACACAAGGCTCCAGCAAAATCATGAGCTATCTCCCTGTACGGAAACACTCTAACCTACTCTCAGAGATTTATAGTAACAACTTAGCAACACTGCTGGTTTACAGGCTGTGGGAGTTAGTCTGGTGTATTCCTGCCATTTTATAACAATAAACAACAGAACATTCATTTATTATGGAATTTACAGGTCACTCTTGCCAACCATGCAGATGGTTTATGGTGCTTAGCAGTTAAGTATGGCCAAGAGACTTGGGGAGGAAGATAGTGGAAGACGGAGGAACCAAATCCATTAACTTCCAATTCAGAGCCAAGATCTCTAACCATTAATCTGCTATCAGGTATTATGCAAGCATTCAGCTCTGTGGATGACTGACAGATTGTATACTCACAAGCCTACAAATAACTTATGTTAGTTAGTGAACATACATTATAATAGAAATGTTTGATTTAAGGAGCTTGTAAAAGCTCATTGTTATTAGTTTATTTCTATTACATATGTTTCTGAGGTGCTGTTAACAGATCGCATTTTCAACTACACTAGACTGGAAAAAATGCTTAATGTATAAAAAAAATTTAAATGCACGTGCTAAGTGGAACCAAAAAGCTGTCTTTGGAGTGATGTCAAAAAAGGACCACATTTATAGTTCCACAAAGAAGCTTTGAAGGATCTTCAAAGAACCATTTTTGTTCTACAAAGAACTTTTAATGGTTTTTCACAGCACCATTTCCAAAGAGGTCCTTTACTGAAGCTCTCCTTAAAAGGTTCTTTTTTGGATCTCTAACTGTTTCCTGCAAGAACCAAAACCACCCTGTTCTGCTAATTCAGAAGGTTATTTAATAGGTGCTATGAAACCAGATTTAGAACCTGAAAGACATATAAGAATAACTAGGCTGTACAATAATTCAAGATAAACAAAGTTTAAGGTTTTTAAATTTCATCAGCTAATGCACATTATTAGTTAGCTTGGTAGCTAATGAGCCAGCTAACAGTAATAAATTAACTAACAACTTTCTAATTAGCTAGATTTAGCTGGTTAACTCACTAATATTTATTTAATTCAGAATTGTAATTTTTTCATATAAATGAACAAAGGTGTCTGGAGGCATAAACATTCTCCACATACAACGCCTGCTAAAGTTGACTAAATAATCACATGCTCAATCAGCAGGTTTGTGGCTTTCTCTAACAGGGGGTGAAGGTGCAGGAAATAGTGTAAGGTGCAAAGAGCTGAAATCAGATGACTATGGTTTTATGGCATGGTACGTTATGAACACACTTGTGTGTGAGAGGTAACCATGTTCAAACTTGTCTGTGTTTTATATGTGAGTTTCTGAAGGCTTGGCACGCACTTGTTACTGCAGCAGGAATTGACTCTCTGCTATCACATGTGAACAGAATTTCCCTGGAAAATCCACAATAATTACATCCTGTAATCCAAGGACGTTACTATCCCACTGTTATTCAAATGAATCCTAATGGATTAAATCTATATGTATGTTAAAGGTGGAAACATGGATTTATAAGCTCATGTTTATGACTATGCTTTCTCACTGTGAAGTCAAATATGAAACATTTTGTTGTCATTTCTTTTACGGACAGAGCCCGTATAAACACCATTCACAGCTTTTCAATGAGGTTCTTTGAGATAATGACTCTCAGCACTTTGCATTCAAAGACTTGATGTGTCCAATTGCTCCTACAGTGTTTCAGAAGCTTCAGATCCAGCTTGCTGATCCTGGCTTTATACACCTTGACTTCTGTATTTCACCATAGTAGTAATGAGGTGGGATGTTCCCAGACAGTTACACCTTTGGCAGGAAAAAATGACTGGAGTTTCAGTTAAGGAGTGTATAGTTACTCCCTGGAGCGGAGGTGTGTGTAGGTGTGTGTGTGTGTGGGCATTATTGATTGACCAAAGTACATAAATAGGCTGGCCAAGACAGACATGGTTGTGGAGAACACCTCACTCTTTCAGCTTGCAGTTGATCTGTCACGTGTCATATAGAAGTTTTCACTTGTAAATGACTGGGGAGGCCAAGTCAGGTCTTGTGGTTGGTTACACCAGCTCTGCATAAGTTCAAATATAGGCTAGTTGTAACAAAAGTGTTTACTAAGCTGTTAGTACCATCATTTTAAAAAGCTGCATATGTTCCTCAAGTAAATGTTAAAGAATAAGCCAACAATGGCTGATAATTAGTTTTATTCAGTTTAAGTATAATACATCATTCTCTTTTATTCTGTACAGAGCTCTCGACGGGATGGGGGTAAAAATAAAAACTAGATGTGCATTTCCTAAAGAAACTGCGAGAGTGCTTGAAAAGAGCTGAACACGTGTGTGTGTTTGAGTGTGTTTGTGTGTGGTGTGTGTGAGAGGGAGAGATTTATGTGTTTGAGGGGGGAGGGGGGAGGGGGGGGGAGAGTGATTCAGATTAACTGTCACTCTGTTATTATGCAGCTATTAGTGGGAAACCCTTGTTTGAGGCCGATTTGCACCCTCTGAACAAACAGTCATAACTTGGGAATTGTTTACTCTATCGCTTAACCGGATAGATGGTGTGAGATAAGACCCCTTGAGGATTATTTTGGTGTAATGTTGTGAGTATTGAGAAGAAAACGCCTGAGTTAGGACACGTTAAACACAGAGAAAATCTTGAAATAAGCAAATTCTGATTTTGAGAAATTTACATGGGAGTGAATGGGTGAATGTTTTTTAAACATATCTTTGTTTATGCTTACAAACACAAGTAAGACTTTATCTAGAGTGGTCCTTTGTAGATGATTAAAAAACTCTTGAAAGATTCTTAATAACAAATCAACAACATTTTGGTGATGTGGTGCAGCAGTCTGAATACATTGAATAAATATCTTGTAGATGTTCTATTGATACACTTACATTAAGTAGCTGTGTTGTTAATAAGTTACTTCCTTAACACAACCTTACCTAAAACCTAAACCTAACCCTGGCCCTAATCCTATTCCTAACCTCAACCCAAAACCTACTCCTAACTCTCATATCACAAAACCTTGTATCTCCATTTTTGTTGCTTTTCAGTTTTTGACATAATTTGAAAATGCATGTTATCCTTTATATTGTGGACCAAAATAAATGACCAAAAATGACAAAAAAGTCTGGTTCCATTGACTTACATTAAAAGTAATGTCTGTTTTTTCCTTCTCCTGTAAAGTTACCATTTTGGAGATACAAGGTTTTGTTCCGACAGCGGTGATAAGTTGTTGACACACGACTGCCTAAAGCAGACTTCATGGTATTTGTGTGTTTTCACAGCAAACCACTTTGGACTATGCACTGCATTGACTTCAAGATAAGAAAAGTGACTAATAAACACGAGTGAATAACAAACAGGAGCACTCCTAGTTCAGATTACAGCTAGCACACTTTCTTAGTGTGACACACCCTGCCATCATGGCGGCAGCACACACCCCAGCACCACTCTGAGTGACTTTAAGACATTGTTAAAAAAAAAAAAAAAAAAAAAAGAGGTGTAGCTAAGATGCTGAGTCGTCGGTTGGTTTCCGGGCAGATTCCGTGACAGTGCGGCCTGCTAGTGGAGGACAGGCCCGATAAGCAAGAGCAACATGCTGGCTCCTCTCCAAAATACACACAATATGGGAAGACAAACGTGAGCAAATTCAGCTGAAATGTCTCCTGGTGTGCTATCAAAAACAGTCAGCTATTCTTCCCTTTTAAACTGATAACATGAAGGAGAGATCAGCAAGTCTTAACAGGAGCTGGCGCCACCAGATCCCTCTCTGGGTGTGTAAAGATGCGTGACACTTCCCGAAGAAGATTTCAATAACAGGATTTAAGCTCTAAGTTTAAACATTTGTGTGTAACTGGTCGGACTCCTGTGCATGCTTTATCTCCATATTGAACATTTATGTGTAATAAATAAAGGTATCCTGTCAACCACAGGAATGTTGGCAGAGTTCACTTATTTTAATATTGCTTTCATTTCCAAGTAATAGATAAAAGGGGAGTACTGAGAAGGTACATGTATTTTGCAAAAACTTCCAACAGGAAACCACAAGCAATAAGACATTATCTCCACAAGAGAGCAAAGTTAGATTTGAAAGTACATTTTCCCATCTGCATCATTAGGCTCTGACAGACAGATGGAGCAAAATTTTCCAGACACATCATTATGATCCAACGGTGTGAAGGCACATTGAGCCAGCAAACCTTCCAAGTGAGTAGGTTGGTGTTTACTGTCATTCACTGAGGCTTTTTATTTAAACATATTACATAATGTAAGCACAAGCAATGAATGAAAAAATTGTCAGTGTAATCACCTTTTCTTCACTGATTGTGGTCTTAAAATAGGCATGGGTGACAAGTTAAAAGAAAAAAACATGAATAAATGAGCTGAAAAAATATAAAGAGTGCAGCTATCAGATACAATTTAGCAATTAACATCCCACTGTCCAGTCTGGTATGTATGAAAGAGCTGAGAAGACCCAGTTGACATAGATTTGGACCATGATGCCTCAGACCAACATGATCTGCTCAACTGGCTCAACTGCATTTAGATCTATGGGAAAGACATCAGTAAATAAGGTCGTGTCGCCACCTGATTTGATCTAGAAAACTGATTTGGGTTATTAAAGGTATGTCAATGTTCCTGTGCATACTTAGTCCAAATCAGGTTGGCTGACATATACTTTCACACATACATAGACCAAACCCAACTGGGTTTCTGGTTCAAATCGGGTAGTAACAGGTCAGAAATAGTGGCCAAAAGTGTACATTTAATGACCATGATGCCTGTTCATTAGTGTGATGCATAAGATGATTGTCAGCAAGAACCACAACCACACAGAAAGGGATGTTACAGTGGGGTAACAGTATATAAACCTCTCATTACAAAGTCAAATGCATGTTTGAAAGGTCACTGGTGCAAAAAAAAACCTTAAAAAAAAACACCTAAGCTCTGGTCTACAGAGAAATGGAAAAAGTGATATTAGTCATCCTTCACCATTTTCTTCTCAATAAAATGGCACAGGCCTCAATGCTTGACCCCTACAGTGAGGGTGTCCTGTGACTCTGTTATGCTGTGAGGGGGCATTTTTCTGCCATGGGTTGGGTCCACTCGTTCCACAGGGAAAGGTCACTGAAAATCAAAACAGCGTTATTCTGGTGGGTCACATTTATCTTATAGTGTAACATTTCTATCCTGATGTGAGAGGTCTACTCCAGGAGGGCGATGCCCTCCTCCACAACGGGAGGATCATTGAATGGTTTGATGAGTATGAAAATGATGTAACTGATGTAATCGCCTTCACAATCACCAGATGCCAACCCAACTGAACACCTATGAGAGATTTTGGACTGGCATGTTAGACAACACTCTACACCACAGCCATGAAACAGGTATTCCACATAAAACATGTTTCTTGTGCTATTTCCACTAGAGATGCTTTCAGGAATGAGGAAGGAAAGCAATCAGAAAAGGCTGAGATTGTTAAGTTCTTACAGTGATTGATCTTAGTAATAAACTCCCTTAAAAGATGAGACCTGTTTATAAAGTCACCATGATGTGATTAGCACACAGGTGTATTTTTAACAAAGCAATATTTTCATCTGTGTCAAAGAAAAGAGGGAATTAAAATCAGTGTATAAGCAGGGACGGAGGAGTAGCTAAGTAGTGTGCTACTTTTTGTAGTTAGCTACAAATAGTAGTAGTTAGTAGCTGTAGCTGCTACAGTTGTATGAAATGTAGCTAGTAGGTGTAGCGCCTACAGATTTTTGTGTAGCTATAATGAACATTTTCGTTACAGGCTTCAATCAATTGGTGCAAAATGAACCACAGAGCGCGGTCGTTCACTGGGCTGGTGGCAACTGTGCAGTAATGACTGAGCTGTGGACAGTTTGAGCACTCATGCATGTGCTCGCCCCACGCGCTGATCACCCCTAACTAGGAGGCTTAACTCAGGGGTCGCCACTGAAATGTTAAGAAGAGCCGTTTTGTCCTTTCAACAAAAACTGAAACCACCTTTGGAGCCACAACATTTTATGTCCGTTTTACCCTCTTGGCTGTAAGTATGTCTCAGTATGTGCTGATGTTCTACTGTAGGCTACTATAGAAATATAAACCCAAACTCAGACTTACTTTGCTCTGCTTTAACCTTTTACTCAGCTGAAATTTTGGTTGGTTATTTGAGTTACTGTTGCCTTTCTATCATCTGGAACCAGTCTGCCCATTCTCCTCTGACCTCTCACATCAACAAGGAATTTTCGTCCACAAAACTGACCGCTCACTAGACATTTTCTCTTTTTCTGACCGTTCTCTCTGAACCCTAGAGATGGTTGTGTGTGAAAATCCCAGTAGATCAGCCGTTTCTGAGATACTCAGGCCAGCCCGTCTGGCACCAACAACTACACCACGTTCAAAGTCACTTAAATCACCTTTCTTCTCCATTCTGATGCTCAGTTTGCACTTCAGCAAGTTGTCTTGACCACCTCTACATGCCTAAATGCATTGAGTCATGTGATTGGCTGATTAACTATTTGTGTTAACAAGCAATTGAACAGGTGCAGCTAATAAAGTGGCCTGATAAAATAGACTATGAACGTCAAAACAAAGAAGTGGTCATAATGTTATGCCTGATCAGTGTATCTTGCCAAAATGTTTAAATTGGAGCAGTTTTATTTCAACAGTAAAAAATGTTTTTGCACAAAATTCTCTGGTTTGTATTTGTTTATTTCTGTTAGTAAAAACTTGGAATGACTGACTTTGCATTTAGTCTTAATGTTTGTTGGATATCACGCCTTTGGGTGTGTAAGTTTGATTGTTGGTCACTTAAACTTACTTTTTGGTGATCTTGTATATTTTTTTCAATTGTGTGTTTCTTTCTGGCACATCATTAAATGCAGTGCCTTGTTCACACTGTCAGTTGGGCTTCTTTGGTGTGTCAAGTGGAGTTTCACTACATTCTGACAGTCACGCTTTGAAAGTAGCTAAAAAGTATCCACCACTTTTTCTGGAAAAGTAGCTAAGTTGTAGCTAGCTACACACTTTGGGAAAATAGCTACAAAGTAGCTAAATACTAATTTTTCATTAGCTATCCCAACCCTGCATATATATGTGAGGTCATACATACAAAGACCTACGCCAAGTGAAACTCTGTTTAGCTGTCAAAATGGACACGATGCATCAAATAAAACAAAATTTTAAGGGGAGAAATGCTGGCATATAATAGTAAATGTTTTGGTAAAGATGCTTTTAACATGTAAATAAGAAACAACATTTCTTTATCAGAAAATGTTATTGGTGCTAGAAATAACATATTTTAAAAATATCATTCCTGCTATATAAAATGCTATATTTTAACATACAATTTCTCATTGGTAAGAATGAAAGACTTCATTATAAATCGAGTAACAAGCTTCACTAACATAAGTTTCCTCCACTGCGTAGTTTTTTGGTTGTTTTTTCCCATGCTATGTGAAGCGACCTTGGGTTTGGGAAAAACGCTATATAAATGTAACTTTAATGTAACTTTAACTTTAACTAAAATTTAGCATGATCTTTACAAAAAATGGCACTTGTAAATATTAAATTTCTTCCTTCATAAATCTGTTGTAAACTGAAAAATAGGATTAAAAGCTAAAACAGCTTGAAATAAAATTGATTTGAACACTCAAAATCTAACCTCAGATTACTCTTGATTTATTTAGATTACAAACTAAACCTATTTTCTGTAAAAAAGGAGGGATGCAGATGTCGAAATTGGGTCATGGGGCCTGAAAAATAATATTTTGTTCCAATGCCTACAAGCTATAATAAGGAATATCAGTATAGACCACTTGACTTGATGCAATGTGGATGCCAGTTGCTGAATGCTCTTACTCTTCAACTGGAGCCTTCATAGCTCTTCCATGAGTTCATAAAGAAGACACTCTATTCTGGGTCCAGAAGAAGGAAAGCCTGAGGACAGATCCAATCTCTTCATCAGAGGTGGCAAGAGCTGTCAAAAAACAAGGGGGGCCTGATGACCACAACAGTGATCAAGCAGTCCAGCTAACCCCTTGAGCCCATAGAACCACTTTTAAGAAAGCAATTTCCGCAATGTCCATTTTTAGCCAGGCTTGACCTTTAAGCAGTGAACATGAATTATACTAGCACACAGGAAAAGTGAGGCCTAACATGTCATCCTCTATTGTTCCAGCTGATCCAAAAACAGTATTTGGAGACAATAGGGTGAGACACTGAATAATAACAATGTCAGCTCTATATAAATAGTTGCTAAATGACTTTGTCAGAAGTGCTGCTGAAGGGTTCTTTATGGGAAAAGCCACTTTCGCTTCATAATGAATATAACAAAGGGTACTAGATAAAAGTTCTGCCTTTTCAGTAACTCTATTTAAAGTACTTAATGACACACAACACTGAACTGTTTATGAGCACAATAACATTTCCAGAAAAAATTACAGTGTTGGCAGCAGATCAGCTTTTGGAACAACACAATTCACACAGTAGCCACTAATTACAGTACCATGGTGTAAACTGTGGCAGAAGACAATGTAGTAGTGTAATCTGATAATTACAGGGTTTTTCCCCATAGTATAAGAGTATTCCAGGCAGCATGGAAGTAAACAGAGAATTTTCCTCAGCTGCTCAATTACATCTAAATTCAGCTGCACTGTTCACAACTAGAAATTTGATACTTTTAGTATTTCCAACTAAATGACTTCAATACAACCTATAAGTAGAGAAGAAAAAAAAACATTTGTGCCATTATATGCCAAATTGTAATACATACATGGTCAGCATTAGTGAGCAAACACACAAAAATCATGTTTGTTTTAAAATTACACTGCTGACTGGACTTAATAGTGTAATATTATTACATTGTTATGTGCATTACATATATTACGTTATATGTTAATAACACTACCAGTACCTCGGAAGACAGCCTTACAAACTCCAGACCGCTCACTATGACAATGTGTTGTTTTGGAATTTTTTTGTAACCTGAGTTAAAAACAAGCCTTAAAATAGGGGTGGAAAACTAAGTGGGTCCACACGGTTTGGTGGTTTCGCTGCTCTAACAATCCAAATAAAGATTTAAATTAACTGATTAGCTGACAACTGAGTTGAATCATGTGTCTTTGAGCAGGAACAAAAGTGAAGGACAAGATATGCTTTAAAATAAAGAAATAAGTAAACAAACAAAGATTTGCACAAAAAGAGCACATATGTAACTGACTTTTTATTCTTTCAAACTGGATTTTTACTATAGATATAAAGAGATATGGTCTTCTTCTTCTTCTTTTGGCTGCTCCCTTTAGGGGTCGCCACAGCGGATCATCTGCCTCCATCTTGCCCTATCCACTGCCTCCTCTACTTTTACACCAACCATCTCCATGTCCACCTTCACTACATCCATAAACCTTCTGTGAGGTCTACCTCTTCTCCTTCTACCCAGCAGCTCCATCTCCAACATTCTTTGCCCAATATATCCACTATTCCTCCTCAACACATGTCCAAACCATCTCAACCTGGCCTCTCTGGCTTTATCTCCAAACTGCTCCACCTTCACTGTCCCTCTGATCTGCTCATTTCTAATCTTGTCCATCCTTGTCACTCCCAAGGAAAATCTCAGCATCTTCATCTCTGCCACCTCCAGCTCAGCCTCCTGTCTTTTAGACAGAGCCACAGTCTCCAAACCATACATCATAGCAGGACGCACTACTGTCTTGTAAACCTTCCCTTTCACTCTTGCTGCTATGCTTCTGTCACACATCAGCCCTGACACCCGTCTCCACCCACTCCATCCTGCCTGCACACTCTTCTTCATCTCTTTTCTACACTGTCCATTGCTCTGGATGGTTGACCACCTTTACAACCTCTACTCCTTGCATCTATACCTTTCCACCTGCCTCCCTCTCATTCACACACATGTATTCCGTCTTGTCTCTACTGACCTTCATTCCTCTCCTCTCCAGTGCAAACCTCCACCTCTCCAGATTCTCTTCCACCTGCTCTCTACTCTCACCACAGATTACAAAGTCATCTGCAAACATCATGGTCCATGGAGCCTCCTGCCTGACCTCATCTGTCAACCTTTCCATCACCAATGCAAACAAGAAGGGGCTCAAAGCTGATCCCTGATGTAACCCTACCTTCACATTGAAACCATTTGTCACTCCAACTGCACACCTCACCACTGTCTCACTATCCTCATACATGTCCTGCACCACCCTAACATACTTTTCAGCTACACCTGACTTCCTCATACAGTACCACATTTCCTCTCTTGGCACCCTATCATATGCCTTCTCTAGATCCACAAAGACACAATGTAGCTCCTTCTGACCTTCTCTGTACTTCTCTACCAACACTCTCAATGCAAAAATTGCATCTGTGGTACTCTTTCTGGGCATGAAACCAAACTGCTGCTCACTGATCTGAACCTCTCGCCTTAGCCTTGCTTCAACAACTCTTTCCCATACCTTCATGGTGTGGCTCATCAACTTTATACCTCTGTAGTTACTGCAGCTCTGCACATCACCCTTGTTCTTAAAAATGGGGACCAGTACACTGCTTCTCCACTCATCAGGCATCCTCTCACTCTCCAGGATTTTGTTAAACAACCTGGTTAAAAAGTCCACTGCCTTCTCTCCTAAACATCTCCATACCTCCACAGGTATGTCATCTGGACCAACTGCCTTTCCATTCTTCATTTTTTTTAAAGCTGCCCTCACTTCCACCTTACTAATTCTCTGCACTTCCTGATCTGCTACCTCTCCCCTGGTTGTCCTCCTCTCTCTCTCGTTTTCCTCATTCATTAGTTCTTCAAAGTACTCCTTCCATCTACTCAACACTCTCTGTTCACTCACTAATGCATTTCCCTCTCTATCCTTTATCAGCCTAACCTGCTGTACATCATTTCCAGCTCTATCTCTCTGTTTAGCCAAATGATACAAGTCCTTTACTCCTTCTTTACTGTCCAGCCTCTCATACAGCTCATCATAGGCCTGAGCCTTTGCCACCATTCTTTTCGCTATGCGTCTAGCCTCACGGTACTCCTGCCTACTTCCTTCATCTCTCTGGTTATCCCACTTTTTCTTAGCTGCCTTCTTCTTCTGAATACTCTCCTGGACTTCCTCATTCCACCACCAAGTTTCTTTGTCTTCTTTCCTCTGACCAGACGACACCCAACACATTTTTGCCAGTTTCTCTCACCACCTGTAGTTTCCCAGTCCTCAGGTAGCTCCTCACTGCCCCCAAGGGCCTGTTGCAATTTTTCCCTGAACTGCCTGCAACCATCCTCCTCCTTCAGCATCCACCATCTAATCTTCGGCTCTGTCTTCACTCTCTTCCTCTTCTTTGTTTCTAATCTCATTCTACAGACAACCACCCTATGTTGCCTTGCTACACTTTCCCCTGGTACCACTTTACAATCTCCAATCTCCTTTAGGTGGCATCTCCTGCTAAGGATATAATCCACCTGTGTGCACCTCCCTCCACTCTTGTATGTCACCCTGTGTTCTTCCCTCTTCTGAAAATACGTGTTCACCACAGCCATTTCCATTCTCTTTGCAAAATCTACAACCATCGGACCTTCCGCATTTCTGTCTTTCACACCATACATACCCAGCACCTCTTCATCCCGTCTGTTCCCTTCACCAACATGTCCATTGAAGTCTGCACCAATCACTAATCTCTCCTCTCTAGGGACACCATCTACCACTTCATCCATCTTACTCCAAAATTCCTCTTTCTCCTCTAACTGACAACCAACCTGTGGTGCATATGAACTGACCACATTCAAAATTACACCATCAACCTCCAACTTCAGGCTCATGATCCTGTCTGACACTCTTTTTACATCCAGAACACTTTTCACAAGCTGTTCCTTTAGGATTATCCCTACTCCATTTCTCTTCCTCTCTACACCATGATAGAACAGTTTGAATCCACCTCCAATGTTCCTGGCCTTGCTTCCTTTCCATCTGGTCTCCTGGACACACAGAATATCTACCTTCCTTCTCTCCATCATGTCTGCAAGCTCTCTGTGTTTACCAGTCATTGTCCCTATGTTCAGAGTCCCTACTCTAACCTCCACACTCCTGCCTTTCCTTCTCTCTCGCTGCCTTCTAACCTGCCTTCCTCCTCCTCTTTGATGGTCTTCGACCTACAGTAGTCCAATTTCCACCAGCACCCTGCTGGTCAACAGCCCCGGAGGCGGTTATTGTTAACCCGGGCCTCGACCAATCCGGTATGGCAATCATATTTGTGATCCACATGATAGTTTTGGCACAACTTTTACGCCGGATGCCCTTCCTGACGCAACCCTCACCATTTATCCGGGCTTGGGACCGACACCAGAAGTACACAAAGTACACCCCTAATGGCTGGTTTATATGAAGAGATATGGTAGTGTATGTAATATGTTTTGTAATTAATTGAAGCTATCAAAAAAATATTCGTTAGAAAGTGGTACTGAAGTCAAGATATCTGATAAAAGATAAACTGCAGTTCACTATGACGCATCATTCCTTAAACTCTAGAAGTGCACACATCTGGATTTGACTGAATTTGATTGTACATTAGATTAGATTTTATTGTGATTAACTGACACTGTGATACTCTAAAAACTGGCAAGAAGCTTCTATGAAGATGCCATTAATTAATTCAGTCTCAGTCATTTAATGCCAGTGGATGACTCCAGGATATAAACTGTAGACCATTTCAGAAACTGTTTTAGAAAAGTTTGGAAGTGGTGGGAAACGATATGGCTCATATCCTCTGTTTTCTGTATATTTTTTCTGGCTGTTCTGTGTTCAAAAACCAAGTCCATGCTTGAATCACTCCTTATCACTTGAATGGAGAAATGGTGAGCTAATTTGCTGTAGGCTGAATTGGAGGATATACATAGATTGATAATGAACTCAACACTGTTTATTTCAGCCTGGTTTGTATGGATTGTTTTGGCTGGGAAGTGAACAATACATTTTGAAGCTATATCAATGTTTACTATATCAAACTCTTATTTCAAAAATAGTTTTTCCATTATATGGGCCCTTTAAAAGTGTGTTCTGTCATCTCCAAAACGTCTGACAAATTCAAGCTACGAAAGAAACAACTGACAGTTTGGATTATCAACAGCAAAATGTGAACTGCTGTGTTGTCCTACCAGTCAAAAATCTGACCTCATGTCTATATCTCCTTTGAGCATAATATAAATGCAGCAGTATAATCTTATTAATATATCAATAATAGACTAAACATTATATGTACTAAATACGGTGCCTGTATCTGTATTTCATACGTTTTATTTCTAGCCTTTTTGTATAACTCTGATATTTCATAGACACATGCTTGAAATACATCACTCTCACCATGTGCCTTACACACACATAATAGTTCATATGAAATATGAATATATAATAAACATATTGGTTAACACTTTATAATACATCTACCCCTATGAAGTGCTTTTGAATGGGAAATGATTGAATTAGGTCAGAAACGCCTTAAAATCATTATAAAGCAGTTATAACAACAGTGACTATCCACTGAAGCTGACAGGGTTAATGCTGAATGATAGAGAAGAAAAAGTAAGATAAGTAGATATTCAATTTTGAGTGGTTCTTCTTTATTAAAAAACAAACAAACAACAGACACTCAGTAGCATGTTAAAACATATGAGGTTTAGGGTTAGGTTTTGAGTTGAGGTTAAGGTCAGGGTTAGGGTTAAGTGTTGGGTAAGGTTTTGCGTAATGGAAGTAACACTTCCAAGATACTTACTTCAATATTCAGACACTTCACTACTGCTACTTCACTGATATGTTGTTGATGTGTTACTAATAATCTGTTAAGAATGTATTAATCATCCACAAAGGATCACTCCAAATAAAGTTACCCCAACAATATCTGAGCTTTAACAGTATAGATGATTGTGGGCACTTCTTGGCAAGCAAAAAGTCAATGATTCCTTTTTTATTTTTGTGTCATAAGTGTTTCTGTTTTTGATAACCATTATTAATAACCATTAATAAACCATTAATAAACCACTGTAGCAGCTCTTTCAACGCTTGAACATTGCTGCAAATTCTTTCCAGTGTGGGGTGATTATGACTGAAGATACATCATTTAAAAAGGTCAAATAAATGAAGTGGGAAAGAGCGACTGCACTCTGCCAGATGTGCCAAGGATGTGGTTGACGCCAATGTACTTTCCATTATGTATGAAAACTGTGAGATACTAGCAGGGGCTCCCCTATTCACTCTAAAAATATGTTTCAAAGGATTACAATAAAATAAACCTGTTTTCAATCAGTGGTTTAATCACCTGCTCAACTCTTGCCTTTCGTGTACTGTATTCCTCTAACACAGAAAAGAAACTGGGGTGCTATGACTATAGAGGAACATGAAAGAGATAGAAAGTGCACAGTGAGGACAGGCCGAGGTGCTGTGTGGGATGGGATCGCAGGAAGACATTGGGGATGGTGCATCTCACATGTCCACAAAATATTAAAATCATGAGTATCTTTCAGTATTATCAAAGAAAACTAGACTAGACACTAACATCTACAGTATAACTTCAGTTTACAACAAGACACATTAGGTAACGGTTTCGCTGAGCAACTGTCGCTTCTGAGAAGCTGAATTGAGAGGAAATCCTTAGCACCGTGTTCATACAGAAACCCTTGCATGAGTAGTTTTGACAGTTCTAGCACAGATGCTTTAGTGGCTGCAACAGCTTATTTTAACACATGCACCTTTCAGCTGTAGTAATATCTCTTCACACCTTAAGATTCAGATAGCACTGTGGTCTGAACCTTGTACAGAAAACCTGTCAAAAAACAACATTCTGAGAACAAAGGAAGGAACTCAGCAGCACATCAGAGCACTGAGGCTCCAGTTAGAAGACACATATTGTTAGTTCACAATGTGTGTCCACTGTGCATCTAAATAATTTGTACAATGGGACATTTACAGACTGATGTTTTTGTTATTCTTGAGACATAGCAGACATGACTTCATGTCCCTTTCCTGAGAGAGGAAATGCTCTGTAGTTGCTCTGAATTGAATTTGGATTGCTGGAAATAACAGCAACACTGTAACCTATGGAAAAAACATCTCAAAACATCATGGTGTAATGATTATAGCACGAAGCGTGCATGTGATAAATATTATTGTGAAATTTTAATTAAGTCTAATTGTATCTGAGTACAGGTTTCTTTAAGGTTTTATTTATTTATTCATTCATTCCATTGTTTATTCTTATTTATAATGCGAGCACACATCACTAATTTAGCATTATGTGCAATGCCCAATTATATACCATTAATATGTATGTGGAATATTTGTTTGGTGTATAATTTCATCCATTGGTAATAATGAATGATGGCTAGTAAACTGCACAAAAAAATATTAAACATTTTTTTGCAGTGTAGAAACTAACTGATTTTTTTAGGAGAGCTGTATAAGCATTTCTAAGTGAAGCGATCCTTCGCGTTTCACTGTGAGTGTGTGACATCTTTCCTCTCCACCCAGTTGACTGAAGCTTAATCTAATGAGAATAAGGCTAGACATTTTCTGCTCTACTCTAATTTGCTTCCAGCAGACTGGACAACAGTTCGAATTAGACCCAACATGTCTGATTCATTCCAGACACTGGCGCTAACAATGTCTGATGCCTTAAAAACAGGCTTTTAATTCTTCCTTCCTGCCCTTAATTCCATCACTCCCAGTCAAGCACCAAATACAATAGCCCAAGACCACATTTACCAAAATAGGACCTTCCCTGTGAGCAAACAGGCCACTATCGTCCTAACAGCACTAGTCCTGTCTGCCATTTCATTTTTATCTCTGCTTCTCATAAGACAATGGGCTTAGACTGAGGTAAGAAAGGAAAAATAAAAAAGGCCAGGGGGCCAAGTATGAGTCCCGGGGCACTACATGTGTCTTTTAGATAAGGCCTGAATGCCAGCCCTGTGTTTCCTCAATTACACAGCTAGGGGCTATTTATCTCCAACAGACCCCGACAGTCACTGGAGACCACTTGAATGCTAGAAAGCGCTGGCAAGACTGGGCGTTAACTATTTTTGTTACAACACTGGTAAAATTCAAGGTCAAGACAGAGGCAAGGTCTGCCAGTGTTAATGAGGCTACTTCACAAGTGTTAAAATCCACTCTAATAATGACTAATGACTGTATATGCAATAAAAGTCGACAAATACTAATATTAAAATTTTGTTCATACACACACACACACACATACATACATATATATGTATATACATATATATATATATATATGTATATATATATATATATATATATATATATATATATATATATATATATATATACATATATATATACATACAGTCAGGTACATAGTATTTGGATATCAAAGAAAGTTAGATTTTTTTTTTTAGTTGTCTACCATACTACATTGTAGGTAAAGTTTTAATTTGGGGAAAATTACTTCCAAATTGGATTTATGGTGTAGGAACCTAGGCCCTCCTTGCTGTGAGGCGACAGCGCTACCCACCATGCCACCGTGCTGCCCATTTTTTTTTCATACATATGCTCCCCATTTTTGAGTTCTCAAATGTAATTAGACAAACTGACAATTACAAATTAATCAATTTTAACATTGGTTGCAAATCCTTTGCAGTAAATGACTGCCTGAAGTCTGGAACACAGACATCACTAGATGCTAAATATATTTCCTGGCTCTGACAGGACTTCACTGCAGCGGTCTTCAGTTCTTGCTTGCTCTTGGGCCATTTTACCATCAGTTTAGCCTTCAATAAGAAATTTTGGTCATGTGACTGATTTGGCAATCGCAGAACAAGTTGTTTCCTTAAAAAGTTTTGGGTTGCTTCAGAGAATTGTCCATATGTGCTGTGAAGAGACCAAAATGTTTTGAAGCTTTTGATTTAATCTGAGCAGATATATAAACCTATACTCTTCAGAATTTATCCAGCTGCTTTTGTCAGCAGTCACATCATTAATAATTACAAGGGAACCAGTTCCACTAGCAGCTATACACACCTACACTATAACACTACCTCCACCATGCTTGACAGATGAGGTGGTATACTTTGGATCATGAGCAGTTTCTATACTTCTCCGGACTTGTCTTTCCATCATTTTGGTACAAGTTGATCTTTGTTTTTGAGTCTTTACAATGGTTTAGATGTAGGGATAAACCCTCTGTATTTTCTGTATTTGACTTACTACCACCTAGAGGCTATTTTTTTACCTGCCTAACTGTAGTGAAGGGGATTTTCTTCACCAAGAAAAGAATTATTCTGTCATACACAACACAGTTGTTTTCTATAGTCTTCCAGATCTTTTGGTGTTTCTGAACTCAACAGTGCATTCTTTCTTTTTAAGAATGTTGATTTAGCCATGGTTTTTGCTGTCTTTCTGCAGGGTTTGTTTTGATTTTTCACAGTAATGGTGCAATTATAGCTCTTTGGCCTGGAGCAAAGGATTCCAAATACAAATCTGGAATCATGAAGTGAAATGCTGTAGTGCTTAACTTAACATTTAACTTGACATGTAATAACAATTCACCACTGAGTGTCTAAGTTTTGATATTTTTCTGAAGGTCTGAATTTCCCACCACCATTCTATGTATAATCATTAAAATCTGGACACCACCTAGTGGATGGACAGGTTAAGGCATCCTGACATGTCCAAAAAGTAATGTTACTACTTTCAGATGTACCTGTTAGCATATACAATTATGTTTTAATATCCATGCAAAACAACTGTTGTATGGATGGGGGTAATGCTGGACATGTTTATGTATTATTGGAAATAAAATTGGCTAATTTTGTTTTCTTGATTTCAAAGTTGACTTTGAGCTTGTGAGCGGCTCCCACTGTTTCACAGGACTCTTGTGATCTACTCCGCTTTCTATACAATTGCACAAGAGATTATAAGACCACAGTTTGATTAACTGACAGCAGAGCTTTAAATACTGTGAGGGGATAGTCAATATTTACCAAAGGAAAAAGCTAAAGGCTAAGTCATACACAAATCACAGGAGATGAGAATCATAGAAACATTTAGTTTACTGTATTTGAAAACATTTACCAACCAATTATAAATTACATTAAGGTAGTTATGAACATAGAAAACCTCTGTACTACTTAAATAAAAACATGGAATATCACTGCAGTTCCATACATTTCTAGTGCTCTTCCACCATTTTTTCCAACTCCTCTGTCCAGTCAAGAGGGCAATCATCCTCAAAATCTCTGTAAAGAAGAGAGAAGAAAAGATAAGAGAGAGAAACAGAGAAGCAAAGGTTTAAAAGAGAGGTAAAGACATTTTAGGTCACTCACGTGTCTTCATCATCTGAACGTGGCTCCAGTCTGCTGTGGTCAGTGTGGATGTCCTCTGGGCCATCTGTAGCAACATCATTCCTCTCTTCAGCCAAAGGTCCAAGCGGAGGATCATCACCTACACCACATCACACACAGGAGTACAGCCATGCTGATAATACCAGCCTTTTTATTCATAGCTAACTTCACAAACACAACATTTTCACTTTTATTCACAGCTACTTTAAACAAAATATCAGTGACCTGGGGCCTCATTCATGGTGCTCTGCTTATTGACTGACAGGCTCATTTACATACAGAAAGATGGATAGATATGGTAATCAATGATGGCTCTGATAGATAGATATGGTAATCAACTTCCCTTTTAAGGCCCCAGTAGCCTTTGAAGCAAATAAAAAGTTGAATTACACTCACTGGCCACTTTATTAGGTACACCTGTTCTATTCTGTTCAATTGCTTGTTAACACAAATAGCTAATCAGCCAATCACATGGCTGCAACTCAATGCATTTAGGCATGTAGGGGTGGTCAAGACAACTTGCTGAAGTGCAAACAGCATCAGAATGGAGAAGAAAGGTGATTTAAGTGACTTTGAATGTGGCGTGGTTGTTGGTGCCAGACAGGCTGGTCTGAGTATTTCAGAAACTGCTGATCTACTGGCACAGCTTCCCATTCTGACATAAGTTTTTAATTATAAATATTCTTAATACTACTACTACTACTACTACTACTACTACTAATAATAATAATAATAATAATAATAATAATAATAATAAGTAAATCCTAATTGCATGTCTGAACACAAATTTAATAATGATTATAATTTTTTTTCTTAAAACAGAATGGAAAATGAACGTATAAGGACAACATCAAAGACACCATGATCCTTAAGTTACTATTATTATCTGCACTCAAAAGACCTCCTCCTCTCACACAATACACTTACTGCATCTGTGGATAGTGTAGGTTTCAAAGGCTTTGCTGAGGTGAGCTTTCTCCAGGAGGCTCAACAGCCTTTCGGGTGGATCTCTGTCCCATTTCCTTCTCTCTTTCTTTCTCTGTGTCTCAATACATTCCTCCTCTGTAATATGTCATTGGTACAAAAGAAGTACATACAGAAAACACAAAGTTAATATTAATTTTGTTCATTTACATACATACATACATCTTTTCCCTATTGTTACAGATGATTTCAATCAGATATCTGCTCAGGTCTTAAGAATTCTACATTCTTATACAAATAATGCCACAGCAGGGTCACACCTTTCTGAGTCGGATACAATCTACCCTCACAATGTGAAACATTCATGAGAATAACAGGTCATTTGTAAATATACGCATGTAATTTCAGTTCAGCATATATTTTTTTTACTTGCTTTTGAGGGCTTAAATTTACATTCGGTTTCAGTTACACTGACTTGGCAAGTGTAACCATTGGTTACTAGTGCAAGAGTCACCATTAAGTGGCATGCAGGTGGGTTTTAACAAACAAGTTGAGATGGAAAGCAGAAATAGTATGGTACCTTAAAATTAGGCATATATTTATACATTTGATTAAATTAAATATCATCTGCTTAACATTTGCACAGGGACACAGGTTGTCCCTGGTTTTGCTTATGTATTTCTCTCATTCAGAACTACAACGTTGGCTTGGAGAGTTGCATAAAATAAGTAGGGAAAATGAGAATGTTGCTCAATGATTAGTCACAGGAAAAGTAAAGAAAGAAAAGAAAGGAACCTGCTGAGAAAGAAGTGAAGAAAGGGGAAGTTAAGTGCCCCCTAAAGAAGCTCAGTTAAAGAGGCTGAAGAGGGGAAAAAAGCAGAAAAGGAAATAGAAGATAGTATTAAAACTGGTGAAGGAGAGGAAATAGTGGGAAGAAGGTGAAGTTAAAGCTATAGCACTGTGAAAAAATGATGCCAATTTACAAAAGACTTTCTTTATGTTTTGATCACTGTTTTAATTATTTTTACGCATGCTGTACCTGATCTGGAGTCAGATCCCTCTGTCGCTGCCATGCCAACAGAGGAAATTATGTCAGCATTGCCAAGGACCTTCAGCACTGTGTTAGGAGGACCTTCTGCCCACTTTTTTCGACGACCAACATTACCACTCTGACTTTCTGGCAAAGATGACCCACAAGAAAGAGTGTCTGGTGGGGAAAAAAAAAAAACTCAGTCTGAACCTCGTTCTCCAGGTCAGTCTATTACCTCACAAATAAAAACAAATTCAATGGTGCAATTATAACTGAATTATACAAGTTAAAACAGTCCTACAGATCCTGTTGGTACTACATATACCTTTGGTGGTAGATATGGTTAATAAGCTCTTCTGACCCAGAAACATGGCTACTTTCTCTCCTTCCTCTTTCTTCCAGTGGTTTATTGGTTCCTCCATCAGTTCTTTGCTCTGTGTGGCAACAACATTGTTTTAAAGAACTGTGTTACTGAACAAAAAATTGCTAACATGAAAAACAGACACTGAAAGCTACTGAAAGACTGCATGACTCATCTGCTATTCACTGTGAATCATGGTAATGTTAGCATTAGTAAGAAGTAATACTTTAAATTAGTCCCTCATATGAAAATAAAAAAAGTGCTCTCTGTGGTCTAGGATGGCAATCAAAATTTAGGGATACCTTTTCAACGCTTTCATTCAAAATGCTTTCCATAAAAGAGAATGATTTGGTTTGCAGTAACTTCACATCTCAAACACTGCATAGATATACAGTACTATATAAAAGTTTGGTAACACTTTATTTGAAGGCTACCTACATAAGCGCTTCATAACACATTCATAAGCACTGAATAATGTGTTTATGACGCACTACTTGAACATTTATTAAGTGCTTATGTCGGTTCTCGCAATCTGACATAAGATGTTTTATAAAATAAATGACATTGTACTGACATAATAAGAATAAACATTGAACTTATTTACACCACTAAACACATTTAAAACACTATGCATAACTATGTCAGCATTCTTAAGATGACATTGTACTGATATCAGGTGAAATATGCCTGGAAACCACCCTTCTTCCCACAATGGCATGGATAAGATGATGGATGCAATTTTCTATCACATCAGAAGGTAGATTATGACAGAGAACAAAAAGGGATGAATACATAAAGGTTGTTTTTACAGTTTGTGTGTGAAGTATTGTTTTTGCTTCATGTCATTCTTCTCCTCTCTTAAACCACATATGATATCAATACAATTTCATAGTGGCCATGAAGGGCTTGACAGCAGTAGGTGTGTTTGGGCAGGGATCAGTTGAAAGCATGTCCATTGTATCCCTGGAGAGAAGAAAATAATGATATCTGTTTTAAAGGATGGTCTGGCAGCACTGTACCTCTTCAGGCAGGTGTTTGTGCAGCAATCTGGATGCACGGTGGGAGTTGAGGATGGTGTGTATGGAAGGCCTGTCTTTAGGGTTGGTCTTGAACATGTGTTTGATCAGGTAGTGAAGCTCATAAGGAAAGTGAGCGGGTAAAGGAGCATATGCTCCACGACACACTTTCAAAATTAGAGTCTTCCAGCTGCGGGCCTGGAACTAAAGCAGAAAGAACAGACCGAATAAGTGACCACGAGACTGGACCTTATATATTGCATGCAACATAAAAAGCCAAGAATTGTATATACTGGGTGGCGCAAGGTGCAGAGTTCATACAGGACACAGCCCAGAGACCAGACATCACTGTAAAAAAAAAAAAAAAGACATAAGCATGTTTTCTTTTATACGTTTTCTAGCTATTAGGTGGGAACAGTTTTAAATACTCTCTTAGTCAACAGTCAATTTTTTTTATGCACAGATTCATCAAAAACATATAATAGATGCCAATACAATACATTTGTTCTGTGAGACTAAACTAAGGCTCTGTACCTCTTGTTATTGTATGGTTGGTTGTCCCAGATCTCTGGAGACACATAGTACGGAGTTCCAACATAAGTCTGTGCATAAGCTCTTGCACTGCAATAAAGAACAAAGTGCATATCAGACAACACTGATTTAGGGAAATTCCACCAAAGTGATACAGCTTTACCTGTCCATCAGTATGATAATACAATGTTATTTCATACTGATAAACATTTAATACACAAATAAGTTATTTCTACAACTTATAAATGACACTCTTTGATCTCCAAATGCATAGTAAATTTACACCATCATAACATCACCTTTCTGAGTAGTGCCTGTATGCAAGATCTCAAACAGCTCACAACACAACATCTGGCTGTATAAGATTACTGGCTGGAGAGGATTCAAACCAGTTCAGATGCTTCCAGGCTAGAGTAGCAATACACAACTGCATGAAGTGCTTAAATTTTCACAATATAAATGATAGCATAGAGGATTAATGGTGCATCTAATGGTGCATCTAAAGCTGATGATGGGGACAGAACTCATTACAGTGCACAGTGGATGCATAATAATCACAGTAATTGTAATACAGAGGAATTTGATATTTAAATCAATATTTTTCCTTTGAATATGATGTGTTTCAACAGATTACCTGTTAAGAGTGCATGCTGAGCCAAAATCTCCCAGTTTGATGGTACCGTTCTCTGTGAGGAATACATTCTAAAGAAATAAAAGGGAAAAGACATGGATTTAAAGTTGAAGTGCCATCTTGGAGGACAAACAATAATTATTTAGTCTGCAGGCTTTCAGCAATGGTTAGTTTTATAACAGGTTTTATTAGAAATCTCCTTACTACACTTTCAGTAGTGTAAAGTAGAATACATCAGTAAAATGGCTTGAATGGCCAGATCCCAACATCTAGGCATATAAGATCACAAACTAGATGGTGAAGTTCTTGCTATGCAATTCAGAGCATCTGCATTAGAATATTTAGACTGAGACTCTCTACCAGCCCTAAAGGTTTAAAGTATAAGGAAATTTGCACAAGGGACTTTCAGGGCATCTACAGCCAATTTCAAGATGCGAAACTTTTATCACTTTGTAATTTAGTCAGCTGGAGAATGTTCTTCCACAAACAATAAATATACACACCAAATGAATGTCCACTGACCACAATTATTTTTTACCTTTGATTTTAAGTCTCTGTGAAGCACTCGCTTATCATGGATGTGTTTCGCACCCAGACACATCTGTGAAAACCACGTGAGTATCTGAGGAGACAGATCATGAATACACAGCAAATCTAGCACGTCAGATTAATCTTATGAGGTTGTTTTTTTTTTTTTGGTAAGAATTCATATGATTTTACCACATCCTGAGAGAACAGACAGCCCTTTTGCTGGTGTATCCTTTGGAGAAGATCACCTCTACTGCAGAACTCCATTACAATGTACAAATGGCCATCATCTGAACAGATACAGAGAACGCGTTTGTCACAAGGGAGAATATGGGGCCAGAATCGTCAGGTAGTAAAAGAGAGTTAATCTGAGAAACTGGATGGCTTGCAGACACTCTACACTTTAATCTAGATATGAATATAATCAAACGGAGGGTAGAGAGGTCAACCATCATGTAAGGTGGAATACAAACTGGCAAATGTTCAGCATTTAATATTAACATGTCCTATCTGTTGGTGCTCAAACACAGCACTATGGCATTTTAATTCCAGGGATCGTAATATGTTATGTGTGTTCATAGAGATGAATGTAAAAAAGAAACAGCCCTTTCTTTTGAGAGTACACAGACAGGATACAGACCTTCAAACGACTCCCTGAAAGCAACAATGTTTGGGTGCTTCATTTTTGCCAACAGCACAGCCTCTCTCCGCGTAGTTCTCATTCCACTTTCGGCCTGTTTGGATCGACAGTCAATCAGAAGAGGGAAGTCACCTAAACCCAGCCAAATAACTTAGGTGAAGTTAAAACACAAGTAGAATTTAATCTTTATTAGTATCTTTCCCGAAAAACAGCCTAAGCAGAAGTAAAAAGGCAACAGGTGTAAAAACGACTTCTACATAAGTCAATCACTGAGATGCCCTTTGTGTTTATGTGAAATGGTTGATTTCAGAGGAATACCAACTCAGATGTCTTTGGCCATTTTATTTACTATCCCAAACCAACAGTGAACCTGAATATGTCTTCTGAGTTTTAGACGTAATATTGATGATGCTAAAATAGTGATAAAGTTGAAACAAACACCCTGCATATACCCCTTTGGTATGAATCAGCTTTAAAAATATGTTTTAGACCAGAGTCTTGTCTTCGCATACAAAGAATTTGGTTTTGGTTACAGGAGCTCACAGTGCACAGTATCAGACAGACATTCACATGTAGAGAATAAGATGAAATAAATATTAAATAACAAGATAAAATAAATGTTAAAATAAAACATGCATTCCTACCATCACACACTCACACACACACACACACACACAGTCATACCTGTAAACCTTACAACGTGCAAAGTATGGGTCTAAAGTTAAAGTGCTGAGTGCTGCAGCAGTTAAAGGGTGTATAGTGGTGGAGAAAGGGATCAATGAGGTGAGTCAGATAGGTGGGGTAATATGGCAGGTAGGCAAGTAAACATGCAGACTCCTGGTTTCTATCAACACCACTGTAAACAGTTCAGATTATGTTTCCATAGAGCAGAGTATTTTACATCAAACCAGTCTGAGTGACTTTGTTTACATCTGAACTATTTCAAGATGCAGGAATTTTGGAAAATGGGTGGAAATCCCCTTTAAGTACTGAATAATAGGGCTTATCAAACGTTTTATTATTGACTAAATGCAGGTGTTTCCGAACATCTGAGAGCCCTTGGCGACACTCTTCAGTTATCCCCATCACACTGCTTTTATAAACGAATAACTTGATTTTAATCAGAAAAAAACTAAAAACATGTACAACGGTTTGAAAAAAGAAAACATGACCTACGGGGCCCCCTGCTGGTCGGCGGCGGTAAGCGACAACGTCTTAGAATAAGATAAATCCCTGAGTAAATGTATAATTGAACACCCGCATCTGTTTTCAGTGTTAAAAACGCCAAGCGTTATAAAACGAGAGTGCTAGTGGATATTACCTTTGGTAGTCGTATTTCTTTCATAACCCATTTCTCTTTGCTGTCTTTGCTTTGAACCAACAGAGCTCGGCCAAACGACCCTGTCCCGATCACTTTGACCACGGAGTACAGGTCCATTTGGTCAGTGTACCCGCTCGAACACACGCAGGGGGCAGGAGTTACACACACAGTATGGGACCAGCCTCTTCAGAGGGAAACGGGTCAAAGCCAGACGACCTGGTTTTATGATGGTACCGCTAAAAGTGATGAAAGGCAGAAAATCAGGTTACTCGGGTTCCTGTCCGACCGGCCCAAAGACAGTAAAAAGAGAAATGCATTAATTAGCGAACAGCCAGCGAAATTAACCAAAATAACACGTTTGTTGGCGACAAATCCACTCGTTATAACTCTAACGTTACTGAAATCATTCCGAGAGACAAAGTCCACCACCTGGGAACGTTACTTCCGTGTTATTGTGTGACGTGATGATGATGCAGCCGCTGTCAGAGCTGCGGACAGAGCGAGCCGCCTTATTTATTATATATCATCTGATCATCACAGTGAGATTAATGTGACGTTTAAGGAAAGCAGTAATCATAAACTACACATTCACACTTTGGCTTAAACGTAATCATGAACGCCGATCAGAGTGATCAGAGAGAGAGAGAGAGAGAGAGAGAGAGAGAGAGAGAGAGAGAGAGAGAGAGAGAGAGAGAGAGATCATGCGCATGCGCAGGAGAAACGAGACTCCAGTAGAAATGAGACCAGCAGCAGATGTTGCAGTGGTTTTCCATTTTAAACACAAGAAAATCCTCCTTACAGGTAATGCAGCCTATCTTGAGCTAATAAAGTACTACAGTTAGTATGGGGTTAATTTTGGGGGGCAGGTTTGAAATGCTTTGAAATTTTAGAAGCTAGGAAGTTGAATATCTTCTTGCCATAACTGTAAGTCAAGGCATCATTACACTGAACGGAATGGACCACTCAAAGTACAGAAATGATTTGTAATTTGTAATTTGACATGCAGTCAGGCCAATTGGACATGCTGAATTGCCCCTGGGTGTGAGTATGTAAGTGTGTGAGTGACTGTCTGTGTCTGTCTGTCTGTCTGCCCTGCAATGGACTGGTGACCTGTCCAGGGTATATCCTGCCCTCCGCCCAATGACTGCTGGGATAGGCCCCCAACAACCCCCCCCTACACCCCCAACCGCGACCCTGCGGGAGAAGCGACTTGGAAAATGGATGGATGGATGGGCTATAACTCTGCTATACAGATTACTATGTAACATTGAGCTCAATTTTTACCCTAGAATGGCTCTTTAAGTTAAAATTAGGACCAATGGACCTTTATCAAGATGACAAACGTAGTCTGTTTAATCTGCTCCAAGAATGTTATGATAGTCTGTTCCTGCTTCATAGAACAAACAAAGTCAATCATAAAGAAGCAGAAATCAAGTGAAGTTTATTTTGTAGGCTTAGTATGCCTATAAATGAGGTTTAGCTTCTTTATTGTCATTCAGCTAAATGGTCAGGGAAATATTTCTATAGCAGGAAAATATACGCAGTAAAAATCTGGATTTTGTACAATGAGAGGCTAGCAAAAGTTCTTTGGCTTGTGGCTACTTGAGTTATAATGGCACCCCTGGTGAAGAATCTTCAGCCTGGTAAACATGAGTGAGTTTACTGTTTCATACTTCTGTACATCTTTGATCTTGTGGGGGTATTGATTAGTTTTAACTAGCCTATATTGCTTAATTAACATGCATTTAACTAAAAAAAAACAAACAAAACAAGCAGGATGTCCATAACCTTTTACATACAATACTTAATACTCCTTCATGCAGAATTGAGTATCCTTGCGTTAACCAGGTTGTGCAGTGTAGCTTTGGAAAGTAAACTGTAGGTTTATCTGATTACATCCTGACCTGCTGGCACGGTGCCATTAAACCTGATATTAACCAAATATTCCTGCTGCATGTCCCACTGCTAAACAACCTAATCCAGTGTGTCTCTGACTTTAGACAGCCTGAAAAAAAGAGCATACACTACATGTAGAAGATATGGTTTTTCCCCAAATAAGTCATCCCCTGACCACTAGATGGCAGGACAAGCATAAGAAAATATCAATTGGTCTATTTTTCCTTATTACCTGAATTAGTTAGGATTTTCAAGGTACTTGGATGAGTTGGAGAGATGTTTGAGAACTAGTCATCCAACATCAGTACTTCACCTCACTAAATCTCTTGTGGTTGAATGCAATCAAATACTTGTTCCATCAGCAATGTTCCATCTGGTGAAAGCCTTTCCAGAAAAGTAGAAGCTGTTACTGGGGTAAAGGGGGAACAATCTATGTACTAACACCATGGACATCCGGTGTCTACAATTTTTTGGACATATAATGTAAGTTTTATTGTTACAGAGTTAATAGGTGTATAAATGATACGAGATCCATAACAACAGAAGAATATGAAAATCTTGACTGGATTGAGATTTGGATTAATAGGCATGTAAGGGATGGTAAAAAAAAAAAAAAGATTATTTTTGTATATTCATCTTAAGAGATGATATCAGGTAATGTTTAATTTGAATAAATTATTAGATTATTGGATTATTTCTAGGTTGTTAGATGATTATGCAAAGTATGTACTGAAGTGAAGTGTGGGCTCTTCAGTTAATTCAAGCAGAAGTAAATTTACTCTGCACTCTAAGAAATTTCCATGCCACATAAAAAGAATATGAGTATGAAATCTGTTCTGAAATTATGAGTGAAATGCTATGACTACTTCTTATCCAGCTTTCGCAGCCTAGCTCCATCCACTAGAGCAAAATGAATAGGTCAGGCTACCTCACTGCTTTTGGAAAACTCCATTACTTGCATCTTCTTACAGATGAATCCCATAGCCTACGTAACACATGGCTTTTTAGGTCATGGTATGTCACTGCCTTATCTACATGAATGTAATGCTGTGTGAGAGTAGATGATTGTGCTGTGACACAACCAAAAATGCTTCTGGAGCGAATAGATTGCTTCCCCTCATGCTGCTAGCTGACAGAGGGGATTGTGTAGCCGCAGCTGTGTTTGCTCAGGGATTTACCTCATTTATTAGCCTCACGTATCCATCCAGACCATGTCTGTTGATGGTAACAATCACATTGAGGTGCATAATCACTACCTGACGTTGTGAGCTAGAAGAAATGCTATATTATTCATGGAAATACTGGTCTGACCGCCTGGATGGTTGATGAGTGCCTTTTGTGTCCTTTCTGTTTGCATACAATGTGTTTCTGGCTTTCGTTTTATTTAATGAGAATCACATCAAATGACGCACAATGAAATAAAATGGAATAGAATGAATGGGGCAGGTGTGTTTTATATATGCAGTACTGTGCAGACACCATTCATCGTTTAATTAATTTCCTGTCAAAACAGCCATTAGGAACAAGTAATTCATTTTTCAGCATCAAGGAAAAAGCCAAAAATATATTTAACAGAAAATTCCTCAGAACAAAATATTATTACTATTAAATGGCATCATTTAAAATGCTATTGTGTGCAAAAAAGTTTGAACACCAGATTCCACAGATTTCCTAAATGAGAAATAAGTTAACACGTCCAGGGAACAGACTTAAAGATGGCATTGTTTTCTGCTTATTATAATTTACAAATACAATTACAATTTCCTTTTCTTTTAAGTTTAGCATGTTGGGAAAAATAAAACCAAAATATAAAATGTGCTATAACTTTTCCACAGACCATGTTTTATGTTTTATTTTTTCCCAGTATGTTAAATTCTGCATATACACATCCATCCATCCATCCATCCATCCATTTTCTAAGCTGCTTCTCCCTCAGGGTCGTGAGGGGTGCTGGAGCCTATCCCAGCGGTCATCGGGCGGAAGGCAGGATACACCCTGGACAGGTCGCCAGTCCATCGCAGTCCAAGTTAAATTCTGCATATACACAGTAATTGTGTATTAAAGAAGTGTGCTCTCCACAGAGGACGTGTAACTTATTTTCACTCTGAAAATCAATAGATGTAATTTAATCAGTGTTGCCCAAACCTTTGTATACGACTTTATCTAGTCAAGAGTAAAATGTGCGTTGGAAGAACGATTTACAATTCATGAAGCTGCACAGGTGGATGAAAATGAGTGCAAATTTACAGCTCAGAGGACAGCTTGTCCTTGAATATAAGTGCATCAGGGGTCTTTACTGGGGCGTAAAGAGGAATTGTGTAAATGACCATCACTGCAGAGGGTTTTGCATATTTCAAAGAGTGATTGTTGGCGAGGGGGCTGTCAAACGGATTCCTATATCATTATTATACTGTGAAAATAGCTAAAGGAAAATTGCATTCATTCTGTCTGTATCAGCACCCATAGTATCAGGACAGATAATGGCAGTACGGGACTGCTCCTCTACTGAGAGGTTAAGTCATATTGGTTATGACCTGGATCTCTGTGGATCCTGCTTTGTGACGATGTCTGCTGAAAAAAGCTGCTGTACATATAAACTCAAATAGAATTCCTGATGTACAGGATTTTTCTACGCATGAGAAAGTGCTGTGTCTCTAATGGAAGGCACAAAATCAAATAGCCTGTTTAATTTGAAGGCACAAAAAAGAGGTATGAAATGGTCATTTAAAAATGAATTATGTTTTTGGAACATAAGCCCACATAAATCTATTACATGGACCTAAAAAAAAAAAAAAACATTTTTCATATGTTCTTATATATATATATATATATATATATATATATAGGGCGGCACGGTGGCGTGGTGGGTAGCACTGTTGCCTCATAGCGAGGAGGGCCTGGGTTCGATTCCCCGGCCGGGTGATCTGGGTCCTCTCTGTGTGGAGTTTGCATGTTCTCCCCGTGTCTGCGTGGGTTTCCTCCAGGTTCTCCGGTTTCCTCCCACAGTCCAAAGACATGCAGTCAGGCTGATTGGACATGCTAAATTACCCCTGGGTGTGAATGTGTGTGTGGCTGTCTGTGTCTGTCTGTCTGCCCTGCGATGGACTGGCGACCTGTCCAGGGTGTATCCTGCCTTCCGCCCGAAGACTGCTGGGATAGGCTCCAGCACCCCCCGCGACCCTAACGGAGAAGCGGCTTAGAAAATGGATGGATGGATGGATGGATGGATATATATATATATATATATATATATATGGATATATATATATATATATATATATATATATATATATATATATAAGAACATATGAAAAATGTAGGATATGTGCCAAAGAAGTGAAGCTTTTTTCCTTGGCTTTTGGAGATATGGGGGGTGGATAGATGAAAGACTGGACTGAAAACACTTGGAAGGTAATACTAGGTTGAATACATCAAACCATCCGCCTGATTAATCATATTCTATTTAAAATTCTGATGAATAGTCATAAAGTTTCAAATAAGCATAAATCGTTTATTAAAATAACTGACAGAATGTGACGGATTATTTGATCACTGGGTGAGTGTTTGAAGTGTTCATAACACTGTCAACATCACTATCCATATAAAATCTCTTGCATGTCATTATCACTCACGGGAGATCTCACAGGAGCACAGCAGGCTATGAGAAGTCAGGCTGAGATAATGGGGAAGAGCCAGTAACCCTCTTCACAGACCCCAATATGTCACGCCACACTACTATTCAGATGTCTGTCTGGTGCTCAGTAACAATCACAGGCACAAAATAAAACGGAACAGAGCTAACATGACTGAAGGAGAAATAAACTCAGAGGTTCTTCAAGCATGAGTGAGGAGGAGCATCATTATGGTGGTATCAGCCTGCAGATGAAGCTGCAACTCACCATAACGGGTAGCAACCCTAGAATTCTAAATATAACAATGCTGACTATGATTATTACATGGAATTCCAGTGACATACACTGGTTTACAGAGAATGTTTGCCCACTGGATTGCTTAAGGAACACTTCCAAAAGTCAGTACATCCAGCTTACATTGCTGGTAGGACTGCAGAAAATCTTTCTCGTTAATCGTTACTGTGATAATAGCTTTGGCAATGTTGATGTTGTTGAAGGCTGCATTATGCAAAGAAGCTTCTTCAATATTGACATTCTTTCTGTTACTGTGTGCTGGAAGCATCTTGACCAATCATGATTCTTGTGTTTCAGTAGAAATTTTGATGAATGAAGGTATTCATGTAATCCAGCAAAAGTAAAAGATTTTGGTCAGTACAGCGCAGGCCAGTTTTTAATCAAGCTTCATTATTGTTTAATGTTTCTAAGGGGATGTTCCAATATTTCTGCATGATTAATATTTAAGATGAAAACGAAGTCATTCAGAGCGGTATACATACTCCATTCCAGAATTGTTTACAGTGTGAAAGGAACCAGACGTCTCACGTGTTAAATGCCTCTAAACCCCCCTCTTACAGAGAGTTTTTACATGAGACGGTTAAAAATACACTACCTGAAGCTGAGATTGTATCATAATTTTGCGATATGGTTTTGTTCTTTGGATTTAAGCTACTTGGTTATGTGCATGCATGGCCTTTTAAAAAAAGAAAAAAAAAGTTCTTAGAGAAGATTTCTCAGATGTATCACTACTTTACCATTATCAGCATTACAACTAAAAGTTTATAATACATGTGTAGATCCATTTGTCATTTTGGAAAGTAAATAAAATGGCCATGCACTGTAGACATTGTGACCCCTGGTTTCTCTCACCACAACTTTAAAGAAATGTCAGTAGTTAACTTTCTCTACAATGAGCCATTTCACACTAACTGACTGTTTATATCTCAAAAAATTCAGTCATGCAGAAATTGTGAAATATTGGTGGAATTCCCCTTTAATACACTGCAGGGCATTTGGCCTTCACAGTATGTAGTAATGTAATCTCAATACTGGTATGTTTTATAGCAGCAGTTCAACCTCTTTTGTTTAAATATCATATCTGAGTGAGAGCCAAAGGTTCCTTTTTGGCCGAGTCTTGGTTGAATGGCAGAAAAAGCTTTTTATTTATTGGGCTGTCATTTGTTCTCGTGTGTACGGTTTGCTTAGTGAGTACCTACACTCCCATTCAAAAGTTTGGAATCTCAGTCTTGGGTTTTATTAGAGGAAAGCCTTCCTTTCTTGGACATATTATAGACATATAGTCATATAGTGGTCTTAAACTAGCGTTTGTGTGTTTGTAAAAGATCTGTGTGACTATGTTTACATGTCTGTTAGCCTTTAATCAAAACATGATGTAACAGTTGGAACTGGATGTTCAAGTCCAGTATCATCAAGAATTCCTTTGAAAGAAACTTCAGGCGCATATACCGTACAGCCTGCCAGGGATCTGTATGAGATGGATGCAGGGCTGTCATACTAGCTTTAGTCCCAGGGTGCATTTGTAAAGCTAAAAACTCCCCTGAAGGATTAAGGCTACAATTCTGCATTCCATGTGCTATTTATGTGCTCTCCTCTCTTGCAGCACTGGCTGGATTTAAAGATTTGCATTTTTGTGTGGAAAGTTGATTTTTTTTCCCTCCCGCTAAGTCTCATTTAACTTGCATTTGCACTGCAAGAGTGACTTCCTGAGACGGGCTACTGTACTTGAACTGGTTACATTTAGATGCTAATAAGGGCATCAAGTGTGGTTCTATATGGACCAGAAGTTGTTGCATTACTGGAGCGTGTAATTTATATACTGCATAAACTGTAGTGCCCTTCACTTTTAAGGGAACACTTCAGTTAAAAAAAGATGAATGCCAGAAAAAGGATAAAATAGCTTTTATCTATGGGCTGTTAATGTTCAAGTGATATGAATTCATTTTTCTCATGCCAACTCTTTGCTCAGTGGGTACTTACAATACCAGTCAAAATTTGGAATCAAGTTTCATATTAGGCATTTCTAATATTTTATAGGCAATAATTTATACAATGAAGTTTCAAATACTCTAAACTAGACAACTAAAAGTACTTTTAGATGTGTCATTCAATTTTTCAAATATTTTAGCAACAATAAGCATTACTAAAGCTTAAAAGATATACTGTAATTATCTATTTATAGGATTTTTATGAAATTGTCTGCCTAGAAGTGCGTTGGTCACTTCTGAAATACAATGTATTATAGATATTATACATATTAAATCACTTCATTTTAGAATCTTCAAAGGCTTTGTTCATCATTCTGAATAATTCTTACTGGCCCCTATGGGCCATCACTTTCAAATAGGTAGCAATCTTATTACCTTGCAAATTTGAGATGAGACTCCATCTGAGCCAATTCCATATTTGATCTTTATGGCTTGCAACTGTTAACGGACTTGACCTTGGTCAGCCACCTATTACCTGAAGACACTTCTGACCCTTTCCTGGTTACTCATTTCGTTCTATTTTTTATTTAGATGGTGTTGCTACCTCACCATGAGCCAGTCAGACCAATCTAGAACACACAGAGCACTGAGAGCTATCCTGAAGAACTGTATTACAGTAGGTGGCACTGGAAACAGTACAAAATGGTCTGAAAGACACTGTATGTGTATAGATAAAAGTCAGCAAATATACTGTTTATAAACAGGTTTTATTTACAAACATAAGATGAATAAAACAATACATGGTTTGGATATTTTCCTCTTCATAAAACATGTATGTCAATGAAACATACGTTGTCCATATATTCTCCCATGTGGTATACAATGTATATACTGTATACTGATCCTATAGCATATACTGGCATTAAATTATGAAATGCATTAAGTCTTTTGAAAATGCTTTTTTGACCGTGTAGAGGGTGAATATGACAATTATTGCATTTCAAAGTGTGCTGCAAAAAATATGCTGAAATAAATGTATATGAAGCTATAAACAATCAATAACAAGAATGCATATTTTCTTTTTCTTTCTTTTTTGTAACAGACTTCACTAGCACTAACACATCACCTAACAGAGAAGAAAAAATAACACTCTCAGGATTAAGAGTAGACATAAAAAAGGGAAATTGGTCCTTCTGAGTTTTCCAGTAATCATTCTGTAGACAGACACAACACAAGTTAATAACAGTCACTGTATGTGATCAAGCTGTCAAAATTCGATCACTGGATGTCCATCAGAGCATATAGCCCACTGACTGGGCAGTGGAGGATACTGCAGGTGAAGAAGTAATAGATAAAGTGTTCACGCCTTAACTGATCGAGTGTGTCTCTGCTGTTTATATAGTCCACACTCTGGCATCTGTCCCTCTGCTGTGTGCTGTTGGCAGTAGCTCTGTGCTTGAAGCTGGATTTGAAGTGGAAGGTGAAGCAGGCTCTCTTTAATAAGGGTACTGCTTCTGTTTCTTCCCAGCAAAGCAAGCCAGCCAGGTGCACAGCAGCATGGCAGAGGCAGCGCCCGCCCCGGTGCAGTAATATGCCCAGCCAATCTCACACGAACCTGTAAAACACACACAGGTAAACCATTAGGACCAACTCTCATTCATGACTAGATGGCTGTTCACTAGAGGTGGAGACCTGGACACACCTAAAGCTGTTTCTCTGAATTAGGTCATTAAAAATTAAACAGGGCTCTGTAGTTGCTTACATCTATTTTGAGTTTTAAGTAGCTACAAGGCTACTGTTGATAAACACTAGGGGTCAATAGTCACACAAATCTTTTCTGTAAATACATCCCCAAAACTTCTCTCAACACTCTCAAACTGCACCCAGGTCCCTTAAGGTTGCATCGACTTATCTACGTGATTTAAGATACAATATGATTTACTTTTAGCTTTGAAAGTAACAAATCTTCACTGAATATCTAATTGTAGCTGTTACCCACTTAAGACAACAGTAGTGTTGTTCCATAATCTGCCTCACTATCAGATTTTTGCAGATCTTGTTCATGATGTCTTATGTTTCTTTTTATAAATAACTTTAATATTGCATTTTCAAACTGAAGATTTTTTTTAAATTAGACACAATAGAATTCCATATGCCTGTGTGATGTGCTCAAAGTGTAATCTGACTGAAGGCCTGGATGTGATTTGAGCAGATTGTGTGACCTGACTGAAGGCCTAGATGTTATTTGAGCAGATTGTGTGACCTGATTGAAGGCCTGGATGTGATTTGAACAGATTGTGTAATCTGACTGAAGGCCTGGATGTGATTTGAGCAGGTTGTGTGACCTGACTGAAGGCCTAGATGTTATTTGAGCAGATTGTGTGACCTGACTGAAGGCCTGGATGTGATTTGAACAGATTGTGTAATCTGACTGAAGGCCTGGATGTGATTTGAGCAGGTTGTGTGACCTGACTGAAGGCCTAGATGTTATTTGAGCAGATTGTGTGACCTGACTGAAGGCCTAGATGTTATTTGAGCAGATTGTGTGACCTGACTGAAGGCCTGGATGTGATTTGAGCAGATTGTGTGACCTGACTTAAGGCCTGGATGTGATTTGAGCAGATTGTGTGACCTGACTGAAGGCCTGGATGTGATTTGAGCAGATTGTGTGACCTGACTGAAGGCCTAGATGTGATTTGAGCAGATTGTGTGACCTGACTGAAGGCCTAGATGTGATTTGAGCAGATTGTGTGACCTGACTGAAGGCCTGGATGTGATTTGAGCAGATTGTGTGACCTGACTGAAGGCCTGGATGTGATTTGAGCAGACTGTGTGACCTTACTGAAGACCTGGATGTGATTTGAGCAGATTGTGTGACCTGACTGAAGGCCTGGATGTGATTTGAGCAGGTTGTGTGACCTGACTGAAGGCCTGGATGTGATTTGAGCAGATTGTGTGACCTGACTGAAGGCCTGGATGTGATTTGAGCAGGTTGTGTGACCTGACCGAAGGCCTGGATGTGGTTTAAGCAGGTTCAGAAAAGTTCTGGGGAAGAATTTGCAAAAAAGATTTTGGTGGCTATTGACTTCTAGTGCTTGTTAGCAATGTTAGCCTTATAGTTGCAGAGCTGAACTACAGAAGTAAGATTTGGACACCAAGCATGCCTTGGATTATTACATCTGTGGAAAGTGGTAAATTGTGTGTTAGATTTTCACTGAACTATTTTTTCAAGTCTTGTAATATAAATATTTAAGATGTTTTATGAAAGCAACCACTGGTCCTGGATCAGCACTCCTTGTCCAAGAAGATACATGAAAACAGGCCCTGACCTCACAATGACGAAAGACATTTTGCTTAGTATTCTTCAGGAAACTACTAAATATGTCAGGACGATTTAACAAAATCAACTGACAAAATGGAATGATGGAAGCATTTATACTGGCGTGTAATACAGACAATATAAATAACACCCCAACATTTTATTATGTTTGCCTCTATAGTCTGACAATTATATTCTAGCCAAAAAGTGAGTGCATATGTTATTTAATATTATTACAGTCAACTTAAAATCCAAACTCAAGGCACTTGAACTACCACCTTCAGATCAATACATTTGACACCCTATTATACTCCTTTATTCACACGCTCCACAATGATAATAGCATCATCATACAGCCTTCAGGGTGTTTCAAGGAAAGGAATGAAAATGAGAGGGTGTAACTATTTTTGGACAGAGATTAAAGAGACCTGCTTTCTGTCTTGGTTTAGATAACACAATGCCTTTCACACAGAGGATAAACTTTACATAAACTAACAGATAACCGAAATCTACAAAAAAAAGAATAAATGAGAAATTTGCTCTGTACAAATTAAGTTATGTACTTTTTCACATGCAGCTCATGAGCAATGTCTACTCTAATGCTTCTCGAGTTTTAGTGCAGCCAAGAAATAATAGAAACATCTGTTCAGTATCTTAAACTGTCAGTCCTCGTTGTGAAACAGGGTCGATCATGCTGAAAGCAGGGGAGCTAAAGCCCAGTGAAGCTCATTTTAAGAAGTAGAGTGGTGGAGCTGATGGATGTCACTCAGCTAAGTGTGACACTTGTTTTTTATGCTATGCCAAAGACTTCAGCTATGCCTGTCAGAAGCTTTTGAGTTCTGCGCTCTCTTACAGACAAATAAATTACTTTGAGTAAGAGCAGAAATGTTAGCAATTCATTCAGAATTCTTGAGTATTCTGAGTTCTCTAGTAAAGTTTTAAAGAAGTGCTTGATGTTGCACTATGAAGATCGTCTGAGCTCTGTAGACTTGCATCCAAGTAGAAGTAGTGCTGTTTTAAAATAGTGTCTTTTTGAACAAACAGCATAATAAGCCAGACATTGGCTGGAACAAGTTCCATTTTTACAGAGATCACTTACAGAGGAGTTCTGGCTGAATGCAAAATAGGCTGTGAAACCACATTCTTACAAGTGAACTGAACAATTTTAGCCAAGTATGCATTTCAAGAGAGATACAAAAATGTTTTCCTCTTATCCCAAGTGATACCGTATCCCAACCTGATCTGCTGTACCTCAGAAACAACAAGAACAACACATTGCTTCTCAACATAAATTATGTTAATTCTAGTGGCACCTCTTAAGGTTCTTTATGGGCACTATGAACAACAGGGCATTAACTTTATTGAGTCCACAGGCCTGAAGTCTAAAGCCTGGCCAATTTAAACAGGATTCCTGACTTTTCAGCTTTACAAAACATTTATAATGGTGTAAAGCAATGCTGTCACCATTCCTAGCCTAGTGGTGCTTATTGGAGATACAATTTGTTCATATTTTTACTATCTATACAGCAGGATTAGTTTCCTACACTGAAGCACACTATTTTTCACAAAAAAGTAAGTCACCTCTGATTGGTCAGGAACCTCGCTCTAATAAGTTCAAGAGCTGCTCATGATCTAAAATTTTGAATTTCTGAAGCAGGTTAGGCACATAGCATAGGTTTTCCAGACAATGTTGCCCTGTAAAAAGTGATCCACCATTGTGAGAGCTTATTTAGCTGGCTTAGTTAGCTGGCTTAGTTAGCTGGCTTAACTCACAAAAAAATCAGAATATCTATTACAATATTCAAATGGCTGTGTTTAATATACAGCTGTCATTTGGTGCTAATATAACGGTGCAAATCCTTACAGGGTGCTAGTGGAAATTAGTAATATGCTTGAAGGGGGTTATCGGGTGCACAAAGCCTACGTATTAAGCAAATTATGCTATGAAAATCTATTTCTTTTAAAGTATTAGATCAAATTTGTAAAGTTCATGATGACACATTGTTCCTTCTCTTTAAATTTGACCGTACTCATGACCTTCCTTTAAGTCACTATGACTGTGTCATGATAAGAGAACCTTCAGCACTTCATCAAAAAGTCAGACTTAGCCATTTGTTCCATGCTGCGCACTTGTCACTGCATGCCTTAATATGAGGAATAGCACCAGTGCTTTGGGACCAAATCCAACGTTCTCTCTAGGGAAGGTTTTATATTTATGAGGGTGTGAAAAATGAATAAAATAAAATGAGAGTCTACACCACCATCTATTATCTCCACATGCTCTGCTGAGCTTTTAGAAGTTTCAGCAACAAAGGTTCGAGTAGTGGTTCACTTTTGTACAGATGCACTGATGGACATAAATCATAGATCATAGAAATCATAGAACATTCTTAATTGAGAAAATCACTCATTAGTCAGTGACAGTATATTTCCTTTATTAATGTCGTCTCAAATTATATTAAATGCTTTAGTACCTTAATTCTCATTCAAAAACTGCTGACGAAGTATGACCATGTCACAAGGGAAAGGTCTAAATAAAATCTTAGAATAAATGCACACTGCACATTTTTGTGGTGCAGTCCAGCAGTGCTGTTTTTGCTCAGGTCTTTGTTGTGCCAGTACAAAAACCATTCCTGACAGTAAGATAGCGTGCCAATGTTGCTCATGCACAAACTGTTAGTCTTTAGTGGGTATTCTACATTAAACAGCACGTTTAATTATGAAGAGATTGGAACAAATATTCAGGGACCTTGAGTGGGGGAATATCAGAGGCTATTACCAGTTTTGAAATTCATTATATTCAACTAGGAATCTACCAAATAAATAAGAAAACTCAAACGGTGCATCATTTCTTTTCCATTGGCCCATGACATGGGGAGTTAGATGACAAGAGTGCTTCAGTAAACAGAAAAAGATGAACGAATATAAATACCAAGAAAGAAAGATATAAAACAGAAGAGAAAGCATGCCTTCACTTGTGTATTTGAATTAGCTGTTATTCCAAATGGGCCAGTAATTTGAGCTTGTAGAGCTAAGCATATACACAAATCAATCACTACCACCGCTGGGGAACTGATGATTGATGTTTAACTCAATATCTGTGAAGCCAAAACCAGAGAATGGGCTACTTGTACAAATGTATTGCTTCTCCTGACCACACTGCTGTAAATCTGTACTGACAATTTTTAGGAGAGTTCAGTAGATTCAGAAGATTTTCATGCATGACAACATTGACAGAAGCTAATGTGGATGGTGAATAATGAATGTGTTCTTTTGAATGGTTTAACTGTATAATGGTGTAATAAAGGCTTACCCAGTTGAAACTGGTCTGACCTGTTGTCACAGGTCTGTCTGACCTCCTCACTGTCCCAGCCAAGGGGGTAGAGGGCACATCCTGAGCCAATGAGCAGACCTACAGAAAGAATAATAGTGACAGTGTTTAGAGAACTATATTCTATTACACAGAAGAACAAATCTGATTCCCTGAAGAACCTTTAACAAACCTATCAGTGGATGATACATAATGGAAGGTTCTATACAATTTAGGTCTTTTCTTATAACCATACAACCATTTAGAACCTTTTATGTGTGTAAATGGGTAACACTTACTTGAACTCTGCTACATTTCACTGAATTAACATTACATTAACATGTCACACACTGTAATATAGTAGTGTCGTGTTACCATTACTGTTCATTGTCAAGATGTTTGTCATAGTGATGTCGTAACAGTAAACTAGAAAATATGACACAAGCTGTTTTGATATCAAATATTATGACATATGTCACGACAGTTACATAATGGCATCATGACCTTATTATATTAATGAACCAAACTGATCATGATGACTTATAACAGCATCGGACATCTGCCATGACATGCTTATGCAACAGTTATGTCAATGTTATTTAGCAGTGTTACAGAGGAAATTCTAATGCATTTACATTTTTCGAAATGTTACACTAGCCATCTCTTCTATTCTCCCTTTCTCTTCTACCACTGCATGATGCTCTGTCCAGTGGTCAGAAAGCTACATGTGATCTCTACCTGGAAGCCTCTCTTTAGTCCATTAAATATTTAACAATGTATATCACAAAAACTCAATCATGTATCAGAGAAGAGAGGATGGTGAGGACCTCTGAGGTTGCAGCCAAGTGTGAAGCACCAAATGCACCTGGTTTGTAACTCACTCACTCATGTTTAGCAGGCTGAAGATTTTTCACTGGGGGTGTCATTATTACTCAAGTAGCCACAAGCCAAAGAACCTTTGCTAGCCTCTCACTGTTCAAAATCCAGATGTTTACTGCACATCTTTTCCTACTGTAGAAATATTTCTTTGACCATTTAGCTGAATGACAATAAAGAAGCTAAACCTAAAAGCTAAATAGGCATACTTAGTCTACAAATAACACAATAAACACATGACAAAATAATCACCACTTCATTTTTGCTTCTTTATGATTGACTTTCTCAAAACAGTGTGTTCTATAAAGCAGTGACAGACTATCATAACATTCTTGGAGCACATTAAACAGACTACATTTGTCATCTTGATAAAGATGCAAGCTACAGTGACTGCTTTGAAAGAAAAGGAAGAGAACATAAAACAATACCACAATTCTTCAAATCAAAGCAAGTGGAAGAGGCAACAGTGACAACAGCACTGAGGGACAATTTATTTTAAATCCTGCAAATGTTCAAGGAGCACTGGTGTGTAATTGTACACTGTTAAAAACTGTTTAAAGATCAGACAGTAAAGGTTCTATTTCACAAAAAGAGTGAACCATATGTCTAAGCCAAGAACCATTTAGGAACTTGTTCATTCATTTTGTTTTCTTGATGTTAGTGTGGTGGTTAGTTTCATAGCACATGCTTCAAATGTATAATGATGCAATATCTTACACTTCTACATGAGGGCAGGTGATGCTAAAAGTAGTATAAAAGAGCTCTTTTGCCTTAGTTCTACTAGAAGCCCACTCGCTGGTGTCTCAGGAGGATACTTGCTGCTCTTTGGAATTTGCTGTTTGCCAGGTCGCAGCATTGAACTGCAAGGCCATGGCTGCTCTGCTTTAGATGGATATTAGCCCACAGACCTTCAGCTAAAGGGCTTTGCTATCACATTAGCTTAATCTCTTCCAATTTGCCTCTCGCTCGCCTATCAGTTTTGGCCCAGTTGGGGAGAGGGAGAGAGAGACACAGAGGCACAACTGCACTAACCCCGTCACATACTGGGGCAGGACGAGATAACGGGAAAAATTAATCCCCACACCAGCGCAGTGTGAGCTTCAGAAATGAGTGAGTGAAGAATTAAAGCTGAACAGATATAAACAGGGCAAAGTAGACACATTCATACAGCTAGACTCCTCTAAAGTCCTCATAAACATGCAGCTGCTTCCATACTTAGATATGTACATTACAGGAACCTGGCTGGATGGAAGAGAAAAATAATTGGCAAAATATTATCTTGTAAAAAAAAGACATGTTGATTATATCAACATTCAATGTTTTTTTCTCATTTAGGTCTTTTCGGTTATTATTGTGGAGACATTAAATTAGGTCTAGCTAGTTCTCTATCAATGTTCTTTCCCAATATGGATGATTATCAATGGGCATCAATACTGCCATATCACCAGCCCGATGAAGGAATCAATATGAGGATCAGAATGTGCCGTATTGTAAAAAATCAGAGACCAGAAATTTAAAGCTGAATTCCAGAATGTCTCCACTATAATAACTGAAAAGACCTAAATGAGAAAAAAATGTTGGATGTTGATATAATCAACATGTCTTTTTTTACAAGATAATATTTTGCCAATTATTTTTCTCTTCCATCCAGCCAGGTTCCTGTAATGTACATATCTAAGTACAGGATGCCTCCAATATAACTACAGAAAAATTCCCATTAATTTCCCATTAAGGACAATTTATTAACTTTCTAGTTTCCAAAACTGGAGCTAAAACAAATTGAGGAAATTGGATTACTAACAACCATGCATAATCTTGTAGACCGCCAAAACTGTCACCATAAGATTAACAGAATTCAACGTTCCCATCTTTGAGAGAGAGGAGAAAATCAAGCATCATTCTTGCTTCAGATCTGAAAACAATCCACAGGTATTTCTGTCCATCCTTCCACTGACAGAAGACAGCTCAACACTATGAGTCTGGAAAGATGTGCAGCTGTCAAGAAGCTTACTGAGAAAAAGAACATTTTAAAATTAAACAAAGAAGCTGCGGGTGTTCTCAGAACCCTGAGTGCCCACCAGAGGCCAGACCTCATCATCACTGAATGTGTTTAGGATTACTTGGAAGCAAAAGATACTACCAGCTTTTAAAACTGAACTGCAGGTTTTTTTGAAAACTGAAAGCAAGTGTCCAGAAGAGAAGCTGTGGTAAAAACTGAGTGGACACACTAAATATTGAAAAACCTGATATTTACTTATCGAGGCTTTTGTGTAATTCTCTGGTAATTATTTTTTTCAGATGTTGAAAAATGAGTAACTTGTACTTAATGGCTATTTTGACAGGAAAGTAAATTAATGAAGGGTGGTCTCTAAATCTTGCACAGTACTATTTATAGGGGCAAATCATCGACTTCACTGAAGGATTCATTGGTCTAATCAGAGTGGAAAAGAAATTGGTGCACAGGGAGAAACAGTCGTGAACATGTGATTTTCACAAATGTCAGCATTTATTTGCACCTAATAACGCACACACTCTTCTAGGCCTCTCCTCGCATTTTAATATAAAGAGTAATAAGTAGAATATCTTATTTAAAATTTGATGAAACATTATGAAAAATGAATATTGCCCAGGTGCCAGGTGTGCATGGTCACACAGTGAAAAGAAGGTTCATCTTAACATTTCTAAGTCCATAAACCTCTCTTTTCTCCAGATTGCCTCCAGTTTGGTGCAGCACATGACCAGAAACATGCAACAAACAAAATGAAAGAAACATGCAAAAGCCCCACATATCGCTCTTTAATCGCTAGCGCAGCTTCAAACACGCTAACCACGTCTGACTTAAAGTATGATTAAAAGAGCAGATCAGAGATGTGCTGCCTCTTCAGATGTAGCAGAGTCTTTCTCTCCAGTCTGTTCCGTCTGTAAATTGCTGCCCCACTTTTCTAGTGTGGGTGGGTCTGTGCCACACCGAACACTGAAAAGACGAGACCTAAAATATGCTAAATCAAAAGCTGCTAGTCTTCTCTTCTGGGCGCTACCAAAAACCTAGAGGCTGAAATTTCTCTGCCACAATTTGGAGATGAGATAAGCTTCTGATGCATTGCTGCAGCTGAAGCCAGGATGCATAGCTCTTAGAAACCATGTTGTGATGGTAATGTATTCATGCTGAATTTTAAACAAAATCATGAATTCTCTTTCAAGTCACAAGTAATGTCAAGAGATAAAGAGGCGTGTAATGAGCTCGCAATGCCCTGCAGTTCTTAATAAATGAAAACAATAGGAGGACAGTAACGCTTTCCTCCACAACTTGGGTGAAAAGGAGGAGGCAAGTCTTTCCCCCTGAGTTTGATTTATCTAATGGCTATTTTGGCACAAATTTAGTGCAGTATCTATTTACAGGAGAGTGAACGTAAATCCCTTCTCTGTTCTATTACAGAACTACAAGGTGGTGATCTTCGTGATTCCCTTTTAGGCAGCTTGAAGGCAAGAAACAGTCATTAGTAGTGTGAAAATGTCCTCAAGTCCTAATTGATTCATTTAAATGAACTTCATTTGTACACAATAGAAACATTCATCGTTATAGTTTTAGACTTTGATGGGACAAAACATTGCTGAACAATTAAGACACCCAAAAAATTGTCATAAGGAAGAAGTGTAACAATAATGCTTCTACAAAAAAAACGAAACAATTGCTGTATTATAAAGCATTTATTAACTGTAAATGGTATTGGCTTTTGCAATATTGATCTTGAGAAAGGCTTCCATGCTGTCAATGTCCAAAAAGTGTCTCCTTTTTAATTGTTTTACATGATTTGAGCAGAAAAACTGCCCTTTACAATATGTGAAAATTTCACAAAGAGTAGATCAATAGAAATGCTCCAAAACTGCATTAAATAAAGTCTCTTTACATTGACTTCCACTAGAAGTATGAACATATTTGCCCTGTCCTGTTAAGCTGCCATTTTGAAGATAACTGTAATGCTAGTCAGCAACTCTTGAAAAAGCTGATTAAAACTAATTTCCAATCTTGCTTGGAAAAGAGCACATTAGCTTATGAATGTGATGACATTTACAGCTACTTTGCGCATGCATCTTGAAATGAATCGACTCCCAACAGCAGTGGGAAACATGGATAACGATGTAAGACAGTCCTTTCTGTACTCTTTTCCTTCCTCACAAACAGCTGGATGAACAAAAAGCGAGGGAAGAAGGCGGCCTACTCCATCTCCATTCATCATTAACCTAATGTGCAGCTTCATTCTTTCATCTTCTCCCTGTCTTCTCTGCTCCTGCATGCTTTATTCATTAAAACTTTAGCAAAGCGTCTTATTAACTTGAATGTGGAGCGAACTTGCTGCAGATGTTGATGACATTTCTGCACATGCCTTCCTTGCAGGAATGTAATGAGGTAAGAGAACACTGCAAATCACTGCAGGTCCTGGGAAGGGAAACTGTTGCCCCAATGAAAAGGAATGCAGTGACGTAATCATAAAGCAGGCTCATTTTATGCCTTGTTATTAAGGTTGCAAAAGAACCTGAAAGACTTAAAGGCCATTCTTCTCCAAACTGTAGCTCACATCCTTCCATAATGCAAATGCCACCACAGAGCCCATTACTAGCCTACATTCTTAGCATTCTTAGTTTCTTCTTCATAGAGGCTGCACTATAGTAATAAAAGGCCTCACAATGACAATAAAAATACAAAGCAGAATATAATACTTTCCTAAAAAGCAGCATTCCTCAGGCTACATGACACTTACATAAGCCAGACGAATTTGATCACAACTGACATAAACCTATGTAGACACTTAAGGCTTATTGACCTTAACCTATTGTAGACCTTAAAGGCTTATTGCAACATGCGTCACTTATCATAATTGACAAAAGCAGCTTTTGTATCAACTGACACTTGTTGGAACACATGTGGGTTTATGTCAATTATCATTTACACTCTTAAAAAAGATGGTTCTTCACAGGTTCTGGCTGTATATGGTGCCATGAACACACAAAGAACACTTGAATTTCTGTGAATGGTGAAATGGTTCTTCAAATTGATGGAGAGTGTGAGTGTGATCGTTATATACAGAACATTTTTGAAAAGGGTCCTATATGGCATCAAAAAGTGTTCTCCAACTATTTCAACCTTGATATTGTAACAAAAGAAAAACCTTTTGGTTCTTTATGTAACCATTTTCTTTACTGAAGAACCCTTGATGAGCAACGTTTTTAAGAGTGTAGCCTTACAAATGCAGCACTACTACTTATAAAACCAAACCGTCATAACTTTGTGGACGCAACTGAATTAGAACTAAAGTGGCACACAAAAGGAGCCCCTGAAGGCCCCCTCTTTTACCAAGCATGCGTAAAAATATACAACACAGAAATAGACACATACAAACATAGTGTGCAAAGCACTTAAGCTAATTTCTACACAATGTGCTCTTTCCGTTGCATCTTTGTTTGACTGCCTTTTGCGCTGAGTGTTTTGGAAGTTAAATCCCATCCTCCACACTCCCTATGTGGGTTATTGAGTCTGAGATGGATGGAGGAGGGGGCAAGAGGGTGGGCGAAGATTACTAAGAATGGAAACTGCTACTGCACATTTTGTCTACATGCCAAGATTCCGAGAGGGAAGGCAGACTTATGAACGACAGCTTGAGGCTGGAGACAATCTCTGGTGTCATGGAGGCAGAAATGTGTTTGTGTGTTGCTAAACTACAAAGGCTATTCTGGAAGTTCCTGAAAGTGACAAGATTATTCTTTGGGTCTTATGAGCATGAATGTCAGGAACTATTAGACCCAGGCAGACAAAGCAAAACAATCAACACATGCACTGTAAAACGTTACTGTTTTAAGTTGCAGTCAGTTTCTGGGCAGCCTTAAAATTTCAGTAATTTAACAGAACAAGTATCTGTGTCTTCTGTTGTAAATAACCATTTCAAAGTCAAAGGTATTGGGCCAGATTTTATGGGAGTTTTCAGACCACATTGTACGTCTTTACATATTACCATCACATGCACAGGCTCAAAAGATCCAGCTCAATGTTTATGTCTAAAATGCAAAATCTACAGTATCTACAGTAGATAATTCACTTACATGCTTGGAAGACATGTCCTTCACCAAGTTCTGACTGAGTTCACTTTAACTGTTCTTTCAACTGTTTCTTTCAGATTCATCCACTTGAGGAAGGGGTCTGAAGCACAACCGAAATCCGAATCCCCAAAACTTACATAGTTTAGCTTTAAAAGTAATTCCAGTTTTTCAGTTTTACTTTTTTTAGATCTGAAAACATCAGCCATGCTTATCCTAGAGTAACCGTTTCATGACAAATAGATCAACGGAAAACAGCGAAAAGCATGTGAAATGAAAAGTTACATTTACGTTTACTGAAGAATGTTTTTTTTCTCCCATAAAGACGACATTTTCTTACAACAACAATGTGTATCTTTAAGAAAAGACTGCACCTCCTATATCAGCTTTTTTGCATTATTTCAAGAATTTTGAGATTTCAAAAAGGCTGACATGCCACAGACATGTCACTGAGCGAGGAAACACAAAAGTTCTCCTGGAAAAAGTAACCAGCATCCCAGGAAGGGAGCTGTCAATTCCAGGTGGAGATTTTAATGCTATGACTGACAAGGAAGTCAGCTGCCTGGATCACAGAACAGATGTCAGAATATTAATGACTGTTCTCTCTCAGCAGGGAAGCGGATGGCCTAGATGTTCAGTAACAACATGTGTGACACACTCTACTTAGCTTACTCACCTAAAGAATGCAAGCAAATAAAGCACCCTTAGATGATTTGAGGGAGACGTAAGGGTAAGACGCAAGGCAGGTTGGAAACAACAAAGATAAAATTAGCCTCATTAGCTTACCAACAATAAAACTATACAGCATGACGTTTCACACGCCTACAAAATAAGTGTCATTTTAAACTGATAACACACTCTAAATGCAGGAATATTGACAAAAACTTCAACTGTGCACTATAATTCCTCATTCTGTAAATCTTGTCCAACTTGTTAACAGTTGCTACAAAACAATGCATCTGTGAGCAGAGCATAGATAGAACTCCTCTGCTCTAGTTTTAGTCTGAAAGCTATTTGAAACTGCCAGTATCTGTTTAAATATCAGCGGTACAAAAGGCCTGAAACCAGATCCCTTATTACTGTCACATCAACATCCAGATGTATGTGTAATTACTTGACTGAAGCGAGAGAACAGCACAGCTGAAATCACTCACACCAACGCTGTAAACGTGTCATGATGAAATACTTTCGAGAGGCTCTGACAAACTGTGAAGCGGTGCTTCTGTTTTAACCATGGCCCTCATGGGAATGGAAATTGGTTAGGCCTGTTACGAGCCCACAGACACCTACTTCACAAAAACGCTGCACACTTGCTGGGTGCCTCTAAAACTGACCTAACATTTTTTACTGGAAGGCTGTAACAAAGAACACAGCGTGAATAGCCTCTTTACTGAACGACTTGATGCATAACCAAAGCACTGCAGCCCCTTATCTGAATGAATTATGCTAACAGTCTGACTAGCTAAGTGTCGTATATCAAAACTGCATTATCTTTGTTTGTTGTTTTATGATTGTAGTTTAAAAGTGCCAGCTTTACATTATATATTGAACGTTTTGTGATAAATGGGCCAAGAGAAATGTCATTTTGTTACCTTAATGTACATTAAAGGGGAATCCCACAAGGATTTTTTCAACATTTCTGCATAACTCAGTCATTGAGATGTAAACAAAGTCAATCAGAGTGATTTGATATAAGAAACTTACTGACTTTCTGAATTTTTTACAGTGGTAGTGATAAGAACCAGGACTTGCAATGTCTAAAATGCACGTATAACCCTTTACTGGCTTATTTAATGAACGAATTCATTCATTCATTCGTTCATTCATTCATCCAAAATGACCAGTGAACCTACATGCTGTTTTGAGTTTTCACATATAACAAGTTAAACACTGGTAAATTTGAAAAAAAGATTTCTTTGGGTACTGTTTTGCCTCATAAGGCCCTCAGGTACCTTCACCATGATGTATTTTTAAAAGCAGGTTTTAGGCTAAAAAGCTCCCTCAGGACTGTTGTGAAACAATGTTTCAAGCATCAGACAGTGCATTCATTGCAATTTTTATCACTTTCTGTGAGGAAGCTTTTAAATGCGATGTGCTCCAGATATCTGGTTCCTATCACCACCATCGTGAACAATTCTGACTTGCTAAGCTTCTCTAGATCTTTGCAAATCTTAAGGGTTTAATTATGTTGATTTTTTTTTAATTCAGTGGACTTTCCTTTTACAGTTAAGAATGTGTAAAGATATCATTTCAGAAATATTAGAGCACAAGCAGGAGTGGGACTTAATCCTTTTAATTAAAATCATCTACAGAAATGTTTTGTTTGAGTGTTGTACTTTTTCTGCTGCCCTATTGAGACCCAACTGAGGAACCTTGACAATGATGGTGTCAAACTATAAAGGTTGTTGGCATGGAAACCAGACAGCAGAGCTGGTGGGCAGCTATCAGCATGAACCCAAAGGCTCCTCTGCACCCCATAAGCTAAACCTCTAACTTTCAGTACCTTTGACAAACTCTGCCTGGTTATTTGGATGAGAATCATGGAGTGTAGAGCTTGTCTATTACAGACTGTTACTACTGTGCTCCATTAGGGAAGTGTTTAATATGCGGTCGTGAGTGGGTACTAATGAGCCCTCGCCTACAGTTAATACTTCCGCAGACTCTCAGTGATTACCTTTTAGCTACTTATTCAGCAAGCAAGCCTCGCATGTCCTTACACGTAATTAAAGATTTAAGCTGCTCCCCCCAAATACAGACTAGGTTTAGGAGTTCAGCAAAAAGGCCAGTGGATAAGCCCTATGAGACTGGCACACATTCAGAACCTTTAACACTAAAAGGGTACAGATTACAAACCAGGGCTAAAGCATATAGTGGGATTTACAACCATGTGGGGAATTCTGAATCTATTTTCTTCTCAGCAAATTTACATCTCATCTTTATTGGGAAGTCACGCTTAGAAAATTCTTTTAAGAAACTTCACTTGTTTGTAAAGTGCTTTGGGCTACTACATGTACAAAACATGATCCAGGCTCCTCAGCGTTTTCCACTTTATAGCACATTAAAGCACATAGAACATGAAACACACTGCTTGGCTGCTCTTTTAATATATGCTATATAGAAAGAAAAATACTGAAGCAATGTAACAACAGATGCTCGAGAGGCCATTCTGCAGGCAAAATGGAAATCAGTCAGATTTCTTTAATTTCCGCCATCAAATAAAATATTGCCTCTCTTTGTGTGAAATGTTGTGACTTTGTGTTGAGCTGCTAGTGAGCAGTGAGGGATGAAAGGGGATGAACAAGAACCCCCTGCTGTGATGACAATTCACATCTCTCTGCAAAGATGGCTGTGCTGAGATAAAATGTACATAACAACTGGAGCTTTCCTGATGTTACAAAGTCAGGTAGAACTATCACAATGAAAATCAGCATGTGAACACAATAAAATCACAATAATATCTAAATATCGATTTGCCTGCTCACCTATGAAGGCAAAACATAGTTTTGCAAATCATACACATTTATATTTTAATATATAAATGAATTATATTCCAACCTAATATATTCGAAGAAAATAACGCATAGTTCAACTGATAGAACTCCAAAGCAGGAGAAAAAAGCTTGCAGGATCATAAAGCCCATACAGAAATAGTGTGGTTGTGATTTTATGACTGATCACATTTGCGACTTTCATTCAAACCTATTGTTTCCTCCATATAATAGAAATGGCTTTTCTGATTTAACTGCCACAGATGATGCCATAAAAGTCTCCCACTCTGCCCCTCTGACAGTACATACACATTTACATATATAGTATATATTTTTTTAACATTTACATTTTTCATATATATTCATACCACCATTTATACTATTTTATACCATCTCAACAATAAGTATGCCTAGGAGCAATGACTTAGAAGTACTCAGAATCACAAAAATACCACAAGAATTAAAGATTACCTTTTGCATTGCTGGGCAGTTTGAAAGATGAAGAGCTGGCCTGTATTTAAGCATGTTAAAACTGCTGGCAGGTGAGCTCTTAATCTAGTCACTGGAGGTTTCCATAGACTATGTGAAATCCCTTCAATTCAGCAGAAGCAAAAGCAAGCCCCTCTCTTTCATCTCCCTGCCATGCTACTGTGTTGGGACCGCTCGTTTTTATGTCTCCCTTCTTGGTTTACCTTAATGGGGATTCAGAATTACTCTCTTGGCCTTCAGTGCCTTTCACGTTTAGCATTCAAAGGGTGGAGAAAGAGAGGAGAGAGCAAAAAAGAAATAAAGACTGGCTGGGTTTTTCAAAGAGAGTGGAGAATAAAATACATGAATAGGTCTGGGGCTAGTTTTAAAGGGCCGGACAATCATTCTAAGAGGAACAAGAGATGGAAAAAAGGGGAAGAACTAAAAGAAACAGTGTACCAAGGTAGACGAATGAATCTTCTGGACAGGATATGTTTCCATGATGCACTACAAAGAGAATGACTGGAATGAGAAGCAGGGCAGTGTACTCCCAAAATGAACTCTTAAATGCTTCTAAGTTTGGATGTAAAGTCTTTATCTGGTATAGATTTTTTATGTGGATTGTGAATCATAAAAATATCTTCAGGTATCATGATATTTTTGCAATATCGTCCACCTCTAATGTGGAGGTTCTTCAGAAAGGTGCTTCACACAAATATGTTTCATTTACAAAAATGGTTCTTTAATCATCCAAGGAAAGGCTGTTTAGGGGACAAAAGTGGCTCTTGCATGGAATTCCTCCAAAGGACACCTTTTTGGCGCCTTTAGTTTTAAGAACATAAAGTAAAAATGTTTAAACGACCCCTATCTTACATTTTTCATGTTTTTTTCTTTGAGGTCCAGATCAGACATTTGTGTGGTTTTATGTACCAAAAACAGTTAATTCATGTTTACATGACTGTTCCAACCACTTCACCTCTTAGAATTAAACAGCTTTTTTGATTTTGTTGCTATGCCTTTTAGGCCTTTATATGTAAACAACCTCTTTTCTGAATGGCTTCCCTGTGTTCCCTGTGTCCCGGCAGATACATAAAACTGTGCAGGTTCTCATGACATTCCAAAAAAACTAATTCAAAACATGCTAATTTTAAAGCTCAACTTCCATGTATGGATGGATGGACCCAGTAATTAATGGTATGTTTTAAAACTTTTAACAATGTTTTCATTTTACTTCCTTATTATATCAATAAGAAAAGATGGGTTTTTCATGGTCTGGGCCCTAAAACAACTGCTGATTGCTTTGAAACTCCATCTCTCTGATTCTAACACTGTCATTTGGTGAAGCAATGGTGGTGGAGTATTTGATATTTTTTTCCCATAATGTTTTCTCCTGAAAAGTAAACAGAGCATGGCTTAGTTCAGACTAGAGGAAACAACTCTGGTTTATTTTCAGAAGGCAGTTATATTTTATTGCTTGTTCTCTTTCTTCATTTTCTTCTGCGATCTGATTACTTGTGTCACAAGCACTGAGTGCTTAGCTTAGTCTCCTAGCTTTTCCTACACTGTTTCATCTTCTTTTAAAACTCTAACAGGATCAGAGCAGAATTTCTCAGAGGAGCTTTATTCCATGGTGAGCTTATCGATGGAGAACGCTTCCCTTAATCCTGTGAGGGGGCGCAGGGGACTCTAGAAAGCCAATGAAAGGATCTATAGCATAGCTGTTTGGGGGAGGAGAAACTTAACTGGGAAAGTTTGAATATTAGAGTTCAGCAACTGAAGTCCAGAGGGATAAATATCCTCTGGCATTAAGACACTGAAACATGTCAAATGGTGTGCCATTCAGATTAAAACTGCTGCCTTCAGAAACCTGGGAATAAACTTTAGGAATTCTTGACAGAGAATATCAAAGGTCAAATGGCGACAAATAGTAGGTTTCTATATAAATAGTAGGTTTTTTCCTGTCCTGGACGTCTAGGAAAAACCTTTAATTGGTATATAATATTTAATTAAGGGTTGGTTTTGGAAATATTAATTCTGAATACTGTGTAGTTGGAAGGAGTAGTAGGAGTACGCTTAATCCTTGTCCAGCGATTTGCCTCAGTGTGTAGTTCTTTGAACTTTGAAAAGGTTTTTCACACTCAGACTTCTCATTTACAAAAAAACAGTTCTTCAAAAAATCATCCATTGAAAGGTTCTTTAGAGAGCGAAACTGTTTTGTCCATGGCTCCGAGTAAACTTTTGTGGCAACTTCATGTTTATTCTCGTTCTGGGGAAAAATCCATATCTATCTTTGACTTTTCATTGTAGAGCGAATATTATCTATATGTGAGAACAAGAAAACTAAGCAGGTCTCATCTCTGGATTTAGGTGCCACTGGGTCAGGCCGAACTCCATATATCTTCACGTGCACTGACCTCAAAAAGACCATGGTCAAAGCCTAATTAGATATTCTAGATATTCTTTAACTGGAAACCTTGTTGAAATGCTCCAAAGCATCACCATAGAACTGGCCTCAAGAAAACAATGAGCTGAGTTGTGGCAGTACCACATTTTGCCTAAGGCTCAGTTTCAGAAGACAATGGTAGCTTTTCAAAAGCTGAACTAGAATTGACATGTCAAGCAAGTGCCATCTCTACTGCTTCTTTCAGCCTTTAACATCTGCTTGTCAACAGGGCTAAACTACAACTACACTGAGCTGTGCAATCTGAAGCTAGTTATGTTACATAGTACAATTTTCAAGACCCAGACTGAACCTAAGCTTAGACTAAATATAAGCTTTCATGTTGAAAAAGCAATGGCATTCCAATTTTGTCTAAGACAGGACTATTCATGTCTGAGAAACTGACTGGTACTGCTGCTGCTGTAAGAAAAATCTCCATTGTCAAAGGAAAGGAAAAAACTTTCTTAATGTCTTTTCATAGTAGCCATACAATGTGATTCTGCCCATTGTGGAGGAGGTCTCTCAGTTGAACTATGCTTTTTTTCTTCAATAATGATGATGGTATATATTTCAAAGGAAATGTGCTTGATTTTTCAAAAAACAGAGGGTCCTTAGCCCTCCCATTTCACCCCTCATTGCTCACTAGCATTCAACACAGAGTTCTCTCAAAGAGAACGGCCGGACTGGAAAGACCACAAGGGGACTTGCAGAAAGAGGATCCCTTTAATGTACGTTATTGTAATGAGATTTTAATGCAATTTTGAAGCATTTCTATTGGTCCACTGATGATGAAATGTTTTCACAACGTAGAAAGCAGCTTGAATTTTAAACTGAATAACAAATTAAAAGAATGTTTTGAAAAGACACCAGATATTAAGCTAGCTGTGATGTATTCAGCTGAGCCGTTGGGTGCTAGTGGCCAATTCCCACAAGTGAAATCTTCAGGGCTCTTTGACACAAGGTCGATTTATTCTATGTCCCAATGGCTGTCATGTCAGTCCCCCACCCCATACCCGCCACACTGCTTTTGTTCCTTGATCAGTCTTCTGTTAGTCTGATGACTTCTGTTAGCATTTCAGAGGTCTCCAGTCAACCAAAGCTTTTATCGGATTACATGCATAATAAACCATGCAATGCTATTTATTAGATATGATAATGAATTAAAACATGAGTTAATGTTGTGGAAGCAATACTGAAACATTTAGCTTGGAGAAAAGCCACCAAGTCAGCATGTGGTGTTTTGCTGTTCAAATTCTGCTAGGCTCTCTTTATCTTGGGAAAGCACTGAAACCACTTAGAACACACTGGATTCAGCATGGTCTCTCTGAAAAACTTTAAGATTAGCATCAAAAGTTCACAGGTCTGGCAGAAGCCAAACAAACAGAGTCCAAAAAAGAGCAAGGCTGAGGCATTTATCCCCAACACACATTTCTTGAGGACTATCTCTAAAAGAGTTTTCATATTGGCCGCAGCTCACTTTTCTAAAGATTACAAATTGAAAAGCTTTGCTATTTCCAGTTGAGGCTTAGAGGAGCAACCACAAGTAGAATGAGGGGAGGAGACCTTTGAGAGGAGCTGCAGAATTAAGGAATGCTCTAGTGCCTGTGAAATGTCCTGCTTTTCTAGCTGTCCCCCTTTTAAAGATGCAAGCGGTCCTTCCCAAAAACTGTTGCTAAAACTCTTGGCACAACATTTCTCAGACACCAAAGAGTTGCTGTGGACTTGTATGGCTCTTAAGTTAGTGGGGTGTTCTTTGATGCGTGAGAATTTTGAAAAGGAATATGCCCTGCGATTTTGACTGACATAATCACAACAGTGAGCAAGCAGAATGGTCAGTGCAGCACAGTGATGCACTTTCTTCAATTGCTCCTCTGAATAATTAATGACACTGAGCATGTAGTAGAACACTGTTAACAGTGTCAATGTTAAAAAGTTTCCTCCACTTTAAGGACATCATGCTCACTCAGGGATCTAGCCTACAGTGCGTCTTCTCAATTCCCATGATCCCACAGCTCTCAGGGAGTAGACTGAGTTTGAATTAGTGATGTGAAGGCCTTGGAGAAAGCAGTGCAGTCTAAGCATACATAACTAGATATGGGAAAATCTCATACTATGGAACCACACATAATTATAAGGAAATGGTTCTCGGCTTGAAGACATCCCAAAATTTAGACATTTTATATAGTTTCTAGTCCGAGATTTGGTAATTGTCACGATTGGCCCCTCCCACTCCTTCATGTGCTTAAGTTTACTTCCCAGTCTTGTCCATGTGCTTTTTGTTCTGATTCTTCCCTGTCTTGCCCGCTTGTTTCATGACTCTGCCCTTGATTGTTTCCACCCGTTTTCCACCTGTGTCTTGTGAAACCTCGTTATCCCTGTTTGTATTTAAGCCCTGTGTTTTCCTGAGTTTCTTGCTGGTCTTTGTTTGATGTGTATGTATGGTTTGTGCTGAACGTATTGTTTGATATATATTCTCATGTAGTGTGTTTACAGTCTGTGTTTATTTAAGTCATGTCTGTCCCTCCTGCTCTCCGTGTTGGCTCATTGACCTTGGGCCGTCTCGACCATGACCCTGTATTTGCCCCCAATAAATCTTGCTTTTCTCCGCATATGCGTCCGCCTCCTCATCGCTCCTCGTTACATTAATCACTGGGAGTTAACTGAATTATATAGAATCTTTACACTACGTGAAGGGTCTGTGTTTCTTCACAGTCACACATCTCATTAACAATAGTTGCTCTTTAAAGTCAACCTGAAATCAAAATGGATCTTTTTTTTACCTTCAAGTAAGTGTAAAGTCAGATGTAAGGGCTCATATCACAGAAAAACATATTTCAAGATGTGCCATTTCTCCCAAAGAAAAGTGTTGCCTAAATGACTGCCTAAATGACTATTGCCCTGTTTCACTCACCCCAATCATGATGAAGTGCTTTGAGTGAATAGTCATGACTCATATCCAGGAAACCATTCTGAACACTATAGATCCTCTCCAGTTTGCATATCGTCGGAACTGGTCCACAGATGACGCAGTCAACACTGCCCTTTACACAGCCCTCACACACCTGGAGGGCAAGGACACGTATGTATGTCAGAATGCTCTTTGTTGACTACAGCTCAGCATTTAACATTTAACACAGTCATCCCATATAAACTCTCAGAAAAGCTCCTCACCCTCAGACTGACACTCACCCTCTTCAACTGGATGCTGAACTTTCTAACAGATAGACCCAGTCAGAGTCAGCAGCCACACATCCAGCACAAGAACAGTGAGCACAGGGGTGCCCCAGGGCTGTACACGCTCTTCACTTATTACTGTGTGGCCTCCCAGAACAACACCCAGAACAACACCAGCATCATCAAGTTTGCTGATGATACTACAGTTGTTGGACTGATCACTGGTGGGGACGAGACAGCGTACAGGAAGGAGGTGGCTGAGCTGGTGGCCTGGTGTCATGACAACAGTCTTTCCTTCAATGCAGACAAGACCAAGGAAATGATTGTTGATCCAAGGAGGAAGCGAGAGCTGCACACACCCCTGTACATAGGTGAGACAGAGGTGGAGAGGGTGATAACAAATTCCTTGGCATCCACATCAGTGAGGATCTCACCTGGTATCACAACACACACCTCTTCATCAGGAAGTCCCAGCAGTGAATGTACTTTCTGAGAAGGCTGGGGAAATTTGGCATGCCAGACAAAATTCTCAGCCCCTTCTACAGGAGTGCGATCAAGAGTGTCATTACCAGCTCCATCACGGTCTGGTATGGAAACTGCACTGCTCAGGACAGAAAGGCTCTTCAGCGTGTGGTCAAAACTGCACAGCCCATTTCAGGAGCAGCCTTCCCCTCACTACAGGACACTTATCACACCAGGGTCATCAGGAAGGCCCACAACATCATCAGGGACAGTGCACACCCCCAGCACAGACTCTTCACACTCGCTGAATTCATAGCTTTAGTGATGTCATGAAAAAACAGATCATTTAAATATATTTGCTCAGTACACCTCTATCCATTTAGCCCCAGCTATTCACACTAAAGTTATAAGAAGTGTTTCAGATGACACTTCTTTTTGAATGAAGCGCAGTACAGGGAAGCCAATTAGAATGAAGCTCATTTACATGTATCACCCTTCAAGTTTAAGTCTAAAATTCAGTATCAGTCTTGGCAGTTATGTACATGAAAATATTACATATTAACAGTGACCCATAATTCCCATATCTGTGCATCTCTAATAATATTGAACAATAAAATCATGTTTCACCTCCACTTCCCATCACTCACACCAGTCATCAAGTGAAAATGCTCTACTATCTTAGAGACCCTCCCTAATACCACGTTTCACTCAGAAATACCACACAGTACAGAAAGCAAATGTGATATGATTTCCAGTTTAAAATGAACTTTAAAGAACTATTTATTAAATTATTTAGGAAACCAAATGTGGTTCTTTTATGGCATGTTAGGCACCCTTATTTAAAGGATATAATTAAAACAACATACACTATATTGACAAAAGTATTCACCCACCCATCATGGAATTCAGCTGTTCCAATCACTTCCATGGTCACAGGTGTATAAAACCAAACACCTAGGCATGCAGACTGCTTCTACAAACATTTGTGAAAGAATGGGTTGCTCTCAGGAGCTCAGTGAATTCCGGCATGGTACAGTGATAGTCCAGTTGTGAAACTTCCTCGCTACTAAACATTCCACAGTCAATTGTCAGTGGTATTATAACAAAGTGGAAATGATTGGGAACAACAGCAACTCAACCACGAAGCGTCAATCATCCAACATCAGTGTCTAACCTCTCAAATGCGCTTCTGGAAGAATGGTCAAAAATTCCCATAAACACACTCCTAAACCTCGTGGAAAGCTTTCCCAGAAGAGTTGAAGCTGTTATAGCTGCAAAGGGTGGCTCAACATCACATAAAACCCTATGCATTAAGAATGGGATTTCACTCAAGTTCATATGCGTATGAAGGCAGACGAGTGAATACTTTTGGCAATATACTGTTATGAACTGCAGAATTTTATTAAACTGTTTTCTGGGTCAATGTTCACTCAAGACTATAAGCAAATCTTGGGCCCCTATTCAAATGCCTCTTTCTTTTGTCAACCCACAGTAAGCCAGCTGTTGCATCACAACTAAACACGTTCATATCAAGCTGTGCATGAGTGGCAATTACATATTTTCTCTGGCACAAACCAGGCTGTGTTTTCCCCTGAGTTTTGTGTTTACATTGCCAGTGCATAGCACAGTTCAAAGAATTCACAATATGGTGGAATATTGTTTTTGATATTGTTCCAACTATGATGAGTAACACATTCATGTTAGTGCAGTAGCAACATATTCTGTGGCAGAACAACCATTTTTATCCATGATGCGAAATGTGTGGTAGCCTCATTATGCACAATAAAAGCTGTAATCTGTGAAAACGCTGAAATCAATGAAAATTATCTCCACAGGACCAGTCACTCAGCCTATTAGGCATTAGTCAGGAACTGCAGAAAGTTCTTCAATTATTCTATTATTTCATGAAGGCTGGACAAAAATTCTGTTGTTACAGTTTCAAAAAAGGCCTGCCACTTTCACCAACTCTGGGCTGAAGATGTAAATCTGTGGGTTCTGAATCTCCCTTCACTACAACCATTTACTTTTTGGCTTTTGCTTTTCCCTTCCAAAGTCTTTCTGGTTCCTCAACATTTGCGCAGTGCATCACACAGCGTTCTGTTCACGCTCTGAGAGAGAGGTAACAGCTAAGACCAAGTAAACTTGATCACCTCACAGCCAGTCTCCAAGGATTAAGGAATTAAAAGTGTAGTAGCAGCTTCTATTTGACCTGAGATGACTTCAACCCACTTATCATAGTGGCTGTAGATTTAAAAGGAGTATGTTCTTAATGCATAATTCATACACAGATTAGGCCACTTAGAACAAAGAAAAACGTAAAATAATAAGCAATATATATGCCAATGGATACATAAAGACAACCGTTGACTTCTCAAACCCTCTAAACCTGTCATGGTGATGAAAGCTGTCAGCTACATGCCCCTGGGCTTTCCCAAGTCAAATCTGATCCCAGTTTATTTTGGTTTCTTCTTTTTTTCTGCTGCTGTTTGATGTGCACTAGCCTCTGGGTTCATGACTGACAGCAGGTTTCTTTTGCTTTTATGAGATGTATCAATATACAGTAGCGGAACACCTTTGGGGTTGGCAAGTGATCTGTGCTCCAGCAGAGATGTCCTTTAGCCAGACTGTGGGAAAAAAAAGCTTAACCTCAAGTTTTCAAAGGCTTCAGCCAAAGAGGTATGACAGTATTAAAACTGCAGTACAAACAGAGTTAGGCGATAAGGAATACAGGGTGTTACAGAAGCTGTCAAGGATTATTTCTGGTTAAAGGTGCTTTATATTTTGCTGTATTATATGTGGTGTATTGCCAGTTCCTTTCACTAGCTTGTTGGGGAAAATGAGGTGCTGGGGAAAACAAGATTACTGTACTGTTATGGTTCTACATGTCAAGCTTCAAGCCTCAGGAATTGTTACACAGTAGTTGATTTATTATGTTATTATGCAACAGTTAGTTCCAATCACACATTATGTTTGGTAGAATAGCGTTATTTCTTGCAATCAGTCTGGCTTTTTTCACTATAAGGGCCTTCATACACCAAACTTATTTATTTGATTTTTTTTTTTTTTATTTGGGCGTCAGTAAATTAATTCAAACATGTTTAACTGCTGATTACTTGCACATCAAATGCAGTTTTTTAGGGCAAAAATGCAACACTATTTTATTCATCCTTTGTTTCCTTTTGCAAACGTTTGCAGGCTACATGAACTCTAGCCTCTCACAGTTGTCTGTGGTGTTAGCATGGTGACAACCAAGATGATGATCAGCTGTGTCTCAGCAAGCAGAACATGACATATGTATGCTGCTAGCATCTCTTTAAACAATTCAAAGTGAATGAGTAATTGTGTGGACAATTCCAGGCACAGTTAATTATGACCTTGTAATTCAGAGAATCCTGCAATGTTTAGTGGAAAAATGTACATAGGGCAAAACTTATGGACGTATGAGCACAGGGCGTGACAGATGTGGTTTTTGAGAATGCCATTCATAAAAAGACTTAGATACAAGACTAGTTGGTAAGTAGTTGGTAAGACAACACTAGTTGGTAAGTAACAACAATGTATATATATACATATATATACTATATACAGTATATAATGAATATATATATATATATATATATATATATATATATATATATATATATATATATATATATATACAGTATCTCACAAAAATGAGTATACCCCTCTTTTCATGGGACAACACTATAGAAATGAGAATAGAAACTCAACATGCAGCTGTTAATGTCTAAATAGCTGGCAATGCAAGTGAGTACACCTCACAGTGAACATGTCCAAATTGTGCCCAATTGTGTCATTGTCCCTGCCTGGTGTCATGTGACTTGTTAGAGTTACAAGGTTCCAGTTGTGAATGGGGAGCCGGGGCTGTTAAATTTGGTGTTTTGGGTACAATTCGCTCATACTGACCACTGGATATTCAACATGGTACCTCATGGCAAAGAACTCTCTGAGGATGCGAGAAATAGAATTGTGGTGTGACAAGACCGAGATAAACTTGTTTGGCTCAGATGGTGTCCAGCATGTGTGGTGGTGCCCTGGTGAGAAGTACCAAGACAACTGTCTCTTGCCTACAGTCAAGCATGGTGGTGGTAGCATCATGGTCTGGAGCTGCATGAGTGCTGCCACCACTGGGGAGCTGTGGTTCATTGAGGGAAACATGAATTCCAATATGCACTGTGACATTCTGAAGCAGAGCATGATCCCCTCCCTTCCGAAACTGCGCTGCGTGGCAGTTTTCCAACACAATAACGACCCCAAACACACCTCCAAGATGACAACCTTGCTGAAGGTAAAGGTGATGGACTGGCCAAGTATGTCTCCAGTCCTAAACCCAGTTGAGCACCTGTGGGGCATCCTTAAGTGGAAGGAGGAGGAGCGCAAGGTATCTAACATCCACCAGCTTCGGGATGTCATCATGGAGGAGTGGAAGAGGATTCCAGTAGCAACCTGTGCATCTTCGATGAATTCCATAGCCAAGAGGGTTAAGGCAGTGCTAGATAATAATGGTGGTCACACAAAATATTGACACTTTGAGCACAATTTGGACATGTTCACTGTGAGGTGTGTTGCCAGCTATTTAGACATTAATGGCTGTGTGTTGAATTATTTTCAGGGGACAGTAAATCTATGCTGCGATTCAAGCTGTACACTGACTACTTTTAAGTTATATCCAAGTTTCATTTCTATAGTGCTGTCCCACGAAAAGATATAATAAAATATTTACAGAAATGTGAGGGGTGTACTCACTTTTGTGAGATACTGTATATGCAGTATATATGCACCATCTTTCTCTCTTCCTCTCTCACTTATGCACAATTTTCAGTGTTTGCCTGCATTTCTTGCATTGAACTCCCTCTGTTCTTACTTCCCAGAAGCCCTTCGGCCTACTGCTGCTGCCTCCGCACTTCCAAGACCACCCGTCCAGAGAGTTAATTAATCCCGCTGCAGATCGACTGTAGAGCCCTCCATCTCCTCTCCCTGTCCAATACACCACTGTGTTCAGCTGCCCACAAGCCCTCTGACAAGCATTCAGCTGGGATCAGAACTTCGTTACACTACATCCTCCCAAGGTTCCTCCATCAGCTCCACACTCGCTGAGATATCTGTGTGGAGTGATGTATCCTTAAAGCTCAGCTGAACAACACCAGCATCAGAAGCAGATTTTGCTAAACCCTCCTAAGATCTTTGAAAGTCTGGTTTGTTAACTATATTTTTATTGTTTGGTCTATTTGAGAACATCAAGTACTTGAGTAATCATCAAAATAATCAGAAGATTATTCAATTTACCATTGTATGTATTATTAGCTCTGTTTTAACATACCATCTTGGATATGCTGAATTAATATAATAATTTTATTTTCAAATATTTCCCCATGACTCTGTGTTGAGCTGTTAGCAAGCAATGAGGGGCAAAATAGGAGGGGATAGAATCTGCTGCTGTGAAACAATTCACACCTCTCGAAAGACAGCTGCAGTTTTCCTCATATCAAACAACCATGTACAAATACCACTTTAAACAAAACATTTCAATAGTTCTATCATCAATACACAATTTAACCTAATGAAAAATGAATACTGGGTTTTAATGAGGAGAGGTTTAGCAAACACAATAACATTTATAAAATCACTACTTATTGTATTAATATTGTTTGTATTACAATATACAAATTCAAATACAAATAGCTTTTTAAATGTTTTTTAGCTGTACTACTAAAGAAAAAAATGCAAGGTGCAAAAACTAAAGAACACCCAAAGCAGACAGAAAATGCACTTTGTGGCAACTGTGAAACAAGCTGAATTCTCACATAATTGTGTCTCCTCAGACCAGCATTTGTAGACATTCTCATCTACATATGTTCAGATACTCACACATCTCTTTAAGCTTCTCTTACGTCGGCCCTTCTTTATTCGTTCTTATTTCCTATTCTATTTACTGTGTTCTTATTTTATTTGTCCCTTAGTTAAATATATGTAACTAGCCTGTGTGCTTGTCTGGTTTGTTCAGTATGTTACATCATACATGTGTGCACTCACCAAGATCAATTCTTTGTATGTGTAACACAGTTGGTGATTCTGATTCTGTCAGTACAGTGATCAGATCATGTTACAGAATCATAAATATTCATATCCAAGTTCTGCATAGCAGTATATCTGTCTACCCACTGACTTTCACTGACTTCACAGCATGCAGCCCCTGCTAGGGTTTGAGAAACCTTATAAAACAGGATGGAGCCGTTTGTGTTTCTCAATACGACATCTGGAACAACACTGTAATTTATTACAGTGTGCAGAAAAATTCCTCATGAAACATCTGGATGCAATTTAGCTAGCCAGAATCATGAGAAAGAAGGTATAAACACACCTAGAAACACATTGGAGTCCAAGCCTGTGAGTTTACAGGGCTCTGTGGATCACATTAAATGCCCGCATTTTCGATATGACTGTGCTAAGCTGACTTATGCTAACTGAAAGCTCAACAGAAACCCAGCGGTTGGGTAAAATCATGTCCTAAGTTTGTAGCACTATGAATAGTTAAAACAGCATTAGTTCATCTGTGAATTCAATCATTTTGCTTCAGTACGACACAGGCAGCAAATGTTAAAGCTGCAGGACTGGCTTTTTTGAAGCTACAAGCTGACGTTAGATGATGTTATTTATGCTTTGGGTAACACACCCAGTGGTTAGGTAGTGCAGTGAATTTTCCTAGATTTTATCTGTAAAACATATGCAGATTCAGGGCATTCACCACAACAGCCAAAAGCCAAAGTTGTATTAATATTAAACACACAGGCCTAATTAAGATGTGCAGGGTGTTAAGGAGGTTCTAAGCAGGCAAAGGAAATACTATTGTATGACCGATGCAGACACTGGGAGTATGTTTGTGGGGTGTTTGAGCCAGGTCAAGTGAAGAAGGCATGCTTTTTGCTTGTTTAAAGCTAATTTTTGGGTTGGGTTTGGGATGTGGCTTGTTCCAGGTTTAGTTTAATGTTTTTTTTTTTCAACACTGTTAAAGTTTAAAAATACAATACATAGAAAATAAGCAGCATAATGATCTGTTTAATATTCAATGTTTTTTGTGATTTCACACTTTGCATATATCTACTTATTCAGCCTTCAGCAGTTTAGCCCTGCTCATTAATGTTAAAGCTGTGTGTTATGGCCTAAAATGCTTTTGAATGAGGCACAATACAGAGCAGCCATTCACAACAGAGGTCATTTACCTATTTCAGTTATAAAGGTGCAGCAAAAAAACAGCCTGTTTTCATTCAATGGGATAACGAGTAGATCCAAACCTGACTGAACTCCTCACATAAGGTTCAAATGAAAATTCTTAAATATGTGCTTTGCTCTGGTTGGGTTCAAATCCCACATTTAGGTTCTCACAGCCTACTTCAAATTCTTCAAACTGATTTTATTTGACAATTTGGGTGATAATTGACTGCTTCTGGTCAGTTTTCAGGTTGGGTCAGGTGCGTACAGAGAGTTCTCAAGCTGTAACTGAGTTCAGATGACCATTTCAGGTATTATAAAGCTCTAATAGAGAGAGGTTGTAAAAATGCTTAGGTGAAAATGACTGATGACTGAATTAGCTGGATTTGAGGGTAAAGAACATTTTTAAAAATCAGAAAAAAGCAGGATACAGCCACTTTACAGGTGAAAAATGCCAAAAATTTTAAATACAGAAAATAGAGTTTAATGAAACATAAATACACAGTACGTACATCAGTGAGTACAGCTATCTGGGCCTGTTTGGTGTTTTGTCCTTATATGTGGTGGGCAGGTCTTTAGTTTCTGAGCTGATTAGTGCAGTGGTCTGTGTCATTCAGACCATGAAAGCACTTGTGCACACAGTCTCTGCCTGAGACAAAGTACATACATTAAACGGTTCATATATAATACCTAAACTATCATTGACTTGAGATTTATTTCAGTAATATGTGACACCTGACAGCATTGAAGAACTCACATCAAGTTATAAAATGCCTCCACTTAATCGCTGCTAGTTCACATTTTGTATTTTCAAAGTCATAATAAAGTGCTTAAATGCAAGCTGACTTTCCATGTCTTTCACTGAATATTTTACAGTGCTTAAAAGATAATAGATTGCAAGGAGACAAATTCCTTTAGACATTCACCGTGTGTATGTGTGAGTGTGAAAGTGTCGTGACTCCAGCCCCCTCTTTCCCACACCACTCATCAATATTCAATGCATTCATTAGCACATACCACACATCTTTGGGAATATACCACCCCCCTCACATGTGCACTCACACACACACACACACATACACACACACACTGGGAAAGCCCAGGATTGTCCACATTCACACAAGTGAGAACAATACGAGGTGCCACCATGCACACACCCACACATCCCCCATACATCTCACACACATCCCCCACCCAGCCCACAAGCTCAATGTCAGTGTGTCCTAAGCAGCTCCATCAATGTGCTGATGATTTGAGACGGAACAGTCAGGGTTCAACATATTTTACCACAGCTATAAACACGACAATGTATACGCTGTATACAGAGCATTTCAGTTTTTGCTAAACATTGTTTTACTTTTGTCAAGTCAATTTATATTCCCCAGTATAATTTGAGTTTTTGCTGTTAACCCATTAAAGAGTATTTTTCAGTAAACTGATAAGATGTAATTAAAGTCATTCAGAGTGGTTTGATGTGAAATACATCATTCTAGAGAAACCTATTGAGTCAGAATTGTGGAATTGTTCACAGTGCTGGTGATAGGAACCAGATATCTGAAACATTAAATGCCTCTAAAAGCGACATCACAGACAGTTATTACATGAAATGAGTATGAATACACTGCCTGAGGCCTGAGACATTGTTTCATAATATTTTTCCAATAAAGCATATGTTTAAAACACATTCATTATGGAGAGGTACATGCAGGTGCTATAAGGTAAAATAGCCAAAGAAAAAAAATTTTCACCATCATCAGCATTACATATGAAAACTATGAAAACGTGTAGGTTCACTAGTGGTTTTGAATAGTGATTAAAATTATATTAGTAAGATTAGATTAAATAAAATTAGTAAATGACCCATTATACATCTGTGACGTGGAGTGAGGAGGTGGATGCATAAGCTGAGATAAGCGACTTTTATTATGGGCAAATCCAGGATCATAGTCGTAACGGTCCAGGTTCATGTAGCCAACACGGAGGGAATATGGGTCAGACATGACGCAATAAACACAGACTGAAATCTACATTGGAGAAACGGACCAAACAAACCAAACAGCATGAGCATACAAACTGTACATCCAAACAATTCAAACAACAATAAACAAAGACCAACACAGACCAAGGCAAACACAGGGCTTATATACACAAGGGCTAACAAGGGATCACAAGATGGAAACATAGGTGGGAACAATCAGGGGTGGAGTAACCAAACAAGGGGGCAGGACAGAAAAACCAAAACAAATGCCAGACCAGGAAGTAAACACGAGCACATGGACAGGACAAAGGTAAACACAAGCGCATGAGGAGACTGGGATGGAGCCAATTGTGAGGAGCCAATTGTGACAACATCAAAACCTGACACAAATACTTTGAGTACATTTCAATGACTGAAGTACAGTGACATTCCGAAAGATCTGTGGAATTCCTCTTTTTTTCAAATAGATCAAAACGTGTCTAGAAAGTGAGATTTTCTAACTAGATTGTCATATTAATGTTTTCTGTCACATGGGACGGATTAAAAAAAGACCAACTATAGAAAATCCAAACTGAAAATGCAATAATATCAAATGACTACTGTTAGATCATTATTATTACATGAAATTTCATCTATTTAAACCAGTCAGAAATGCAGTGGCATTTTTTCTTATCCTGCACAATGTAGTTGTTAGACACGATTGGGTTAACTTACTATTGGAGTCCAATTAATTCAGTGTTTTAATGCAACCTGATTGCTGGTTTTAACTTTAATCATTTTAACACCAAATCATTTTTACAGTGCAGTAAGCCATTTTGGCTGGATTTATAAGCAGACGGAGTGCCTCCATTTACCACTGAATCATCCTAATGTTCACAAATCATGTGTCTACCAGGCAACATTAAAGAAAAAGAGCTTTTATGAATCACAGTGAGCCTGCAGTAGAAAGCGACTTTAAGTGGCACAGCAAAGAGCCTGTACACACAATGACTGTGAAACACATAGTTTGAGATGTTTCTGTGGTTGCTTGGTTTTATAATCCACACAAAATAAAGGGGTTAAATGCAGTTCATGGAAAAACAAAACCATTCCATCCTCAAGCAACTATGGGAACCATTTCTGCATTTTCCACTCTTTTCCCACTGCAGAGCATCGATCACCTGCCAACAATCCATCTACACTACCTTAAAAAGTGCTTTGCCTCGAAGGTCATAAAAATTATAAGTGAGATTCACAATTCTAGCCATCTAGTTCATCTATTTCTGTTCATCTAATCTTCTACAGCTACAGAAACCTTCAACTGCATCTAAAATCGATGTGGAGATTAATGAATAGCTGAAGATGAGGGGACACCTTTTCGAAAACTCCCTGGTGAACCCTCTAATGGTGCATAAGTTACACCATGAGAGTGGGCAGCTTTCTTAGCATTGACCCATCCATCATTTTCTATGAAAGACACTAATTCAAGCCAGGTTCAAAGCTTCAGGAAGAGCAATGTTTTCCTCTTGTGCATCTCACAGCCTAGTTACTATCACACTTGGAGAGGAAACAACCTCAGTGCCTGCACTGCAATACACCAGAGAGGTAACATGAGAAAGGCCTAATGATTTCTCGGAGCTGAAAACCCTTGGCTGTCATTTTAGTTCTGTTTAATTTAAGCAAATAATTGTAATTATTGTATTTAAACTTTGCTGGTATTGTAGTAATACCTTTACTTTATTGCTATGCCAAGCCATCTTTATTATCATTTCAAAGTTAAGTCAATTCCTCAGTCCTTGGTCTTCATTGTCATTCCTCAATGTAAGGTTCCTCAATGTAATAGTCTTCAAGCATTTTGTTCCAATGTACACAAGCTATATAGATGAATAACAGTAAAGACTGCTTGTCTTATGTTTTGGTTGGAAATAAAAGGGTGAAAGTCTTGGAAAGCTTAACAGTCCAATTACATTTTATTCCTGTGATGTCTAGGTGGATACAGCAAAGCTAGTTCTCCCATTGGTTGGAACTTCAGAAGCTGGACAGAAGGCCTTACACTTTAGATTAACTACTAAAAAAAATTAAGAACTGACAGTAGAATCAACCATGTTTTGATTACCAATATGTGGGACCAAGTTTGTGAGAAAAAAGTCACTCTAGGCCTTCTAGAGTGACTAGATATTTCACTGGCTGTGAATACAAGCCATAGCCTAATCAGGTTTCAGTCAATTGTTAGAAATGGAAAACAGTGGCAGCTCTATGCCAGGACTCTTAACCATAAGAGTCACTGTAGAACTGTTAAAAACTGTAGCCTTTTACAAGCTTCAAATAAAACGTGGAACATTTTTAGGAGCACAGTTGATTTTGTTTAACAGAAAAGTGCCAAAAACGTTAATGTGCACCAGCATTACGTTAGCACAAACACAGGGTGCCACTGGGGCTCCAGCAGAAATCAGCATTAAAAAAGAAGTGTTTTTTGATCAGGTTTTGAATTTTATGGCCCAGATTGAAGCTGGCCCTAAGGGTCACTGTTTACCCCTAGTACATACATGAATGGAAAGTGCTTTTGTGTGTTTCCATGGAGACATTAAGAGAAAGTCTTTACCTTAAATCAAACCACATGCTCTGTGGTTTGACAGAAAACTAAAGCATATTCCAATAAATTCTTGCTTAAAATGCTAATACATGGTAACTTTGTGATATGACTCTCTGTGTAGAGTTGATAGTGAAGGCACATGAAAGAGAGCTTCAATTCCCTCCCGTGCTGACAATGACAATGAGATGTGTTTCAGATCAAATGCATTTATGGGGCCAATTCAGTTCCATGCACCCCCTGTCTTTCTGTGCCAAGAGTGGCTAAACCAATATTGATTTTTAGTGAGGGTTATTTAAAAGCTCACTGTGCTATAGAGGAGGAAGGACAATTCAGAAGAACAACTGACCAGCAAGCTGTCTGAAAAACACGCCTTCCTGAGATATTAAGGTTCAATCCCGAAGCTTCCCTCTATATTATCCTCCATCAGGAGAAGAAAAGGTTCTTTGATCTTTCTGTGGCACTCCTCATGGGCAGAATGGAGCTTGGAGGGCAAGGAAAGGTTTCTACAGATGAAGTGGCAAACAGATGAAGAGGGAAAGAAGGTGCAGAAGGGATAGAATGTTCAGAAAAGAAGAAAATGGATTTGATCTAATCTCTCAGGATAAACTCAAAGAAAGAAAAGTCAAGTGTTTGAAATCATGTCCAGCACCAGACGGAACATGCCGTAAAAAAACACTGAGACAACAGTAAAAGCAGACTCTTAAAAGCAAAGGCAAAGAGGCACTCAATCAAGTGTTCTTGAATAAGAGAGCAAATTGAAGTCTTCAGAACAAGAGGACCATAACTGGCCTCCAAGGTCAACTGTGGCGGAAACAGGCTGTGCGATTAGGTGTCAATGGCCGGTAAATCTACCGTCTTTAATTCAGGCTTCCTCTTCTTGTGGATTCCTGTGTTCTTTTTCCAGGGCCTCGTTTTGCCTCTGTTGTTTCGCCAATGCTAAAATAGGATTCAGCTCAGTGGGGAGCAAGCTTTTCTCTTTCAAAAGCAGACATCATGTCCCTTATGATGCCAGACATGACACACAACAGAAAGGCATGAGGAATATGTAAACAAACAAATCTAGACAGCACTCTGTGGGCACGCTGGTGCATCAGGGCCAAGGCGTTTGGCCCACTTCAAACATTTCAAAGATTGAGTCTAGGGAAAAGAGAGTGGATGCATTTAAACTTGAGAAATCTAGTATTATTTTGCTATACTTTGTAAAAAACTATTTAAATATGTAAATATGTCTGCTTCCCTCTATTTCTTATTCTTCTTATAACTATATTATCCATTGCATAGTTTTGTAATGAAATACATTTTTATTTGATTTTCATTTTCTGTTGGCAGATTTGAAGGAGAGCTCCACCTTATTCTTAATTGTCTGTATAAGTCTATTGCTAAGATGCAATCAGAGTTGCTCAGAGGGGTTTGATATGATATGCTCCATTCTAGAGAAACTTACTGACTAAGCCAGAGTCGTTCATAGTGGTGGCGAAAGGAACCAGACATTTGAAGAGTTTAAATCCCCTGAAAGCTACTTTACAGGAAGCTATTACATGAAATGGTTACAAATTTGCAGCCAATTGGCTGATGCACTGGTTTACGATAGGTTTGAGAGGGTTTTAAAACATATATATTTGTAAATGCATTAATGGCAGAGAGGTACATTTAGGGTATAGGTAGGAAGTAGGAGTCCCCAATGAAAACTATTTTTCATGATTATCAGTGAAATGGCTTTACTTGCGGTGTAGACTTTGTGGCCCCTGGTTCCTATCACCACCATTGTAAAGAAATCTGTTTAGAAATTTTTCCTCTATGCTCCACTTCAAATCAAAAGACTGACTCCTCAATGATTAACATGTGCAGAAATCCGTGGAATTCCCCTTTAAGCCTGCTCTTCTGACTTTTTATACAGGTGTTTTGATTTCAAACAACAACTAAAACATGGCAAAAATGTAAACAATGTTTTCTTTTCTGCAAAACAAGACATGCGCAACAATAACGTTTTCATCAACCTTCAGTTCAAATTTCAACAGAAATTCTTGAGCAACAAATGGGAAATAATTTATACAAAAATCACATTAGACCTCTGAAGATTAAAGGAATATTTGACCCATAATTTCTAACACACTGACATGAGTAAAAGATACAGTCAAATAAAGAGCAATGTAGCACCCAGCAGAAAAGCCATGAATGTTCTCAGTATCTTTCCACAGCAGGCACAGAGGGGAACCTTAATCACTGAATTGATGCTCAAATTGAAGGCAGTGATGGAGGAAGGATGCAACACTGAGAGAGAGAGAGCCGAAAAAAGACACTGGCATGGTGCCAATGTGTGGGCACCAATTACTGTTGAGTGTGGTGGCAGAGGGATTAGAGATGCCCAGTGGGCACAGATGGCACCGGCGCCCTGCAGGTTCTACTCAAAGGTCACCCACTACACAAGGACCCCTGAGGCCCCTTGGCTCTATTAATCATTTACACTAGAAGAATCTATTTTAGCTCAGAGAAAGCTTGATGCACCTTCAATACTTTCACTTTTGAAATATTGTTACATTATGTTTTTATGTACAGCTTATCAATGCAGCAATGAACTGAGACAGAACAATAAATGTACTTAATATACTTTAAGTGAAACAAAGCAATGATAATTCAATTCTGCCTGTGTACACACACTACAGCAGTGCATCCAACAATAAAGGCAGCATCATGCTTCTTTTATATTGGGATAGAACATACTGTAGCACAGAAAAAGCTTGATTTCCACATGCTGATCCATTTTACTTTGCACAACATGGATATATGTGTCCAAACTTCTCTGGTAGCAGATTTCAATGAACTAAAATCATCACCAGTCTCTAAATGTATTGTTGATGTATCATTAGGTAACTCAAAGTTAATTTGATATTTTAAAGCAACGAGGTTACTTTTTTAACCTTAAAAACATCAGGCCACTCAGCGTTCACCCATTACATAGGAATACCTGTGGCTCATCAGTTCTATTCATAATTTACACCAAAAGATTCGATTTTGGCTCAAAGAAAGTCAACCTACTCTCTTTCATCCCTTACTCCCACTTCATCGACAGCCCTTTCACAAAGCATGTATATGTTATCTGACAACAAGGCAGTGATTTGAAAGCCTGTTATATCCGTGTGAGTCCAGCAATGTCACTTCAGAGTTGCTGGCTCAAGCACAACTCAATAAGCTGGTTGTGTGGGCTGCTGGAAAAAAGAGAAGATGCTATCGGTGTCTTTTGTCAAGACGCTTCATCAGGACTGACCTGGCCAAATGCCACACTCCGAGTGCGCTACACTATAAGGGCATCTCTTTCCGGATCCCGCCGGCCAAATGAAATGCCTGTAATTTGCTTTTAGAAGGTCATTTCTGACACCCGCTCCACTCGTCTTTCCCAAGTATGAGATGAGATTCGCTTATTTCCATTTTTTTCCATCTTAAGTAGGGGTGTAAATCTGAGTTGACAATGATTTGATCTGACTACAGTTCTTTATGTTATGTTCACAAAGCTAATGGCTTCATCTTAAGTTTCCTGCACAAAAGTTACAGTTTACAAAAACACTACCAACCTTGTTGTAGCTAAACAAAACAGAGGTTGGAAAGGAAACTACAAAAAATAGCTACCATGCAAAAAAACAACATCTGGTGTTTCCTAACTGACAATTCATATCCATTTTAAAAACATGGAAATAGGCTCTCATGTGGCGCAACTGTCTAAGTGTTGGCAACAACAGGAGATCGCAAGTTCGATTCCCAGCGTTGCTACAACCTTCCACAGACCATAGTCCACAATTGCACAATTGGCCTCGCTCTCTTGGGGTGAGCAGGATAGCCTTCCATCTTCCCCCATCACTCAGCATGATGCTACCGTTAGCAGCAGTTCAAAAAGATGTGGTGGCTGGCTTCACATGTCTTGGAGGAAGCTTGTGTTTGCCTTTGCCCTACTAATGCTGATGATGACCCCATTTCTGATGTCTGGTTTCAGTGTACAAATCACAAGAATTTCTCTTTTTACATTTGTATGCAAAAGTTTGGGCACATCTGGTCAAAGTACACTTTTTGTAAGTGAAAGTAAGTCTCCTCTCCTCAAAGAATATTAGCAGTGCTGGTGGTACTGATCTGATCCTAACTACTAATCCTAACTAATCGGATATGACTAAATTGGAGAGAAAATTGGAAAAAAATGCAGCCCCACAAAAAATGAAAATAACAATGCATTTCATATAAAATTATTTTTGAGTTGTGGGCTATAATTTCTTTACAATTTAAGCAGCAGTATGCAAGATTTTTAAGTTGAACCTGAAAGAAGTAGCATTACTAAGTCAGGAGAAGAAAAACACATTTAAATGAGTTGTGTGTTATGGTGTGCATGTGCTGCTGTGAATCACCCTCTAAAGCCTGAAATACAAATTTAGGTTAAAAAAGAAGGTGTGACTCAATGTTCAGGTCTCAAAGGCAAAATCAACATTTTACTGATGATGAAGATATGATGGCAGTCCTCTGGAGACACGTTCTTCACCAAGTGTTGACTCTTTCAACACTCAATCAACATGATTGATGAACTGGTATTGTGTGGTATGCTTTGCCTGATCAGGGAATTGAACAGTCTGCATTCAAGCATTTTTCCTCCAGGTGTTGAACCAGGGACCTTTGGTATATATACAATGATCATGATAACCACTACCCAACAGAGGCCAAAAGTTAATTAAAATAACTGTTTACACAGTAGTGTAACACGGAAAATAGCCTCCGACTTTTACACTGTCCAAAAAACGAACTGAGATGAATGTTACTAAAATTGATTATAATCAATGATAACATTCCAGCAGCTGAATCACACTGCATTTCCATCCCTATTCCTTGGTGGTTATCGCTGTTTTTTGTTAAACACTGTGCTGGCTCTGCAAGAGCTTCCTGACACCATACGGCTGACACCCCCACAGGCGCTGGCTTCCACATCATAACCATATGGCGTGGCCTGGGCCCGGGCTCCACACAAGATACCAGGGGAGTTCTCTCTCTTTCCTCTATCTCTCCTTCATCCCAACCTCCCTCGTCCCTCTCTCTCCTACTCCTCTCTTTTTGCTGTTCTTGTTTTCCACCTCCGGCTTCTCTGCCTCTTTCCAAGTACTAGAAGAGGGGACTCTGTTTTGCCAACTGGGCTCAGCTCCAGGCTTACAAAGTCCTTCTTCACACACTGTCACAATCCCTTCACACTCATCTTCACAATGCTCCCTGATCTTCACATCCAGTTTTTTGGCTTTTGTTTTCAATTCATATTCTGCACTTATATAATTGGTGTAACACAGTAGATGAGGTTTTATTGCCATTCCAAGACAGCAAATGAAAGCCAAGATCAAAGAGGAGGATGCTTCAAACGGCCAAATGCTTCCAACATCTTTCCTACCAAAAATTCATGAAAGTCAATGCTATGTCATGTGTTTTTACTAATCTTCAAACGTCTGGAACTGTTTCAAAACCAGTTCCACTGCAGATACATGCATGACATTATTCTAATCTGATGCTAGTTCTGCAAAAGATCATAAGTTTCAACTTTAACCTGAAGGAGGCCATTAAAAATGCAGACATTGTAGACAAGTTCAGATCGATGAACAGTAGATGATTCCATAATTATTGAGAAAGCTGTAGAGAACTGTGAAAATTTGTTTCATTTCCACTCAGAATGACCATTGCATTCCTGGTGTCCATTTTTCAGGAGATATTTGTGAGATAGTGGAAAGTAAAAGGAAAATAAGGGAAAAGCAGAATTTCTAAACTAGAGTTAAAGAATATAAACAAAATGTAGAAAGTGGGACACCTAAAAACCATGCAACACCTGGTAGACCACCAAAATAATCCTGGTCACCATCAAATAAACAGTACTTTCATCTTGGAGAAGATAAGAGAAAAATCAAGCTTCTCTGCTGAAAACATCCACAGGTGTTTCTGTCCATCCTTGTACTATGAGAAGACAGCTTGGGATATGTAATGATGCAAGGATGTGTAGCTGTCTTGAATTCACTACCCAGCAGATGTTGAGACTAAGTACTACATTTACTACTGCTACTAAATTTTCATTTTGACTGGAAATTAAAGAATCAAAGATCTCTCACTGTTGCACAATACTGTATAACACTGAGAATAAAATTATTTTAAAATTGACATCAAGAATTCTTCGCATTTCAAATCCTGAAGTGGATAAGGAGACAAGTAAAGTTATATGTATAGATATATTAATATGTATGAACTTAAATAGAAACTTTCTGTATCATTTAATAATTTTATGTCGTATCAAAAATGTATCAGTCTAAGGGGTGTCACGTGACCTTGTGGGAAATGGCCACTTGAACGCGAGCTCTGCTCCAGTGAAGTTTTAAGTTTGTTTCAGACCCTGTTGGAGTCGTTGTTTTCCAGATATTCTCTGTTCACCTTTGAGACAACATATCAGAGACTCAAGAAGTGCAAGATTTCCCGCTTTTCACATCCTCCAGACCCCAAAGAAGCACAAAGAAAAGGAATGTTGACCAGGAGGAGGCCGCATCGCAACCTATAGCTTCAAGCGACTTGCTTACTGAAATTCGATAGGTCGGGTCTCGCCTGAACACTACCTCAAACCGCTTGGATGCTATTGATGGCCGTTTAGACACCATTACAACTTCTCTCTCATCTATGCAAACATCTCTTGCAGGGCTGTCCGATAGAGCGGCATCGAATGAGACTCGGCTAACTGAAGCAGAAGCTAGAATCTCTATAGTCTCTGAAGACGCCACTTGGGCTCAAGAAGGGCAGCTTTCTACGATGAAAAGCCACATCACGCAGTTAGAAGCTAAGCTGGACGCTCTGGAGAACAGAAGGCTGCATAAAAACCTCAGAATAGTGGGCTTGCCCGAGAAGGCTGAGGGAACTATGACTCTCGCCAAGTTTTTGAGTTTGAAGATACCAGAAGGGCTGAACCCATCCTCCGAAGTGCACCCACCTCCCCCCACCTGGAGCGTGCTCATTCACTTTCTCTGTTACACGGATAGGGAATCAGTCTTCCAGGCAGCACTCAGGAAGCGAGATGTCTTCTACAAAGATAACCGCCTGAGGTTCTACCAGGATGTCTCATCCGAGGTGCTAAAGAGAAAGCAAGAGTTCAGTGCGGTGAGGAAGGCCCTCGTGGATCTCAAGATGTTTAGAGGATTCAGCTACCCAGCGAAGTTGCGTTGCTTGCATAAAAATGAGATGCTGGCGTTTTCATCACCAGACGAAGCACAAGCTTTCCTGAACTCTGTTAAATAGACTACCTAAACTGCCGACACGCTGATCTCACTGTTGGGGAATTTATTGACTTTTTTGTTCAACAGGAAAGTGGAATATACCAAGATGGAACAATGACAGGCTCAACGAGTTTTCCTATGTGTATACATTTGGTACGTGCAATGTCATACAAGTAATGTGTAATCAGATTTTCGTTTCTTATGGTCATTTACTTGCTCTGTTTGGGACTCAAATCGAATATGATTAGTCACCTGTTGAAATTCTGCCTATTTTTGTTACTGAATAATCTAAAATTACTTGGCCTTTGATATTATTCTCCGGACAATATGCAAATGATTGCATCTTTTCAGTTCTTCTGGAGCAAGCTGCACATAGCTCAATTTACGTCTTAATTGAAAGGTTTTTTTTTCTTCTTCTTTTGTTTCTTTTTCTTAGCTGTTTTCACAGACCACCTGTGAATTGATCAGTACTCTGATCCTGATGGTGACAGGGCACTGTGACCAGTATTACTGTTGGGTTCCTTGCTGTTCAGGGACGGGGCTAGGGTTGGGGTGGGGGGGTTGTTACTGTTCTTGTTTTTCTTATTTACATTTAAAAGCACATCAGATTTGCAATGTTGTACAGAAATATTCCCAAAGTCATTTTTGTTATTTTTATAGGAGTTTTTGATATATATGGAAAATGTTCTTAAACTTGTTACCTGGAATGTAAGAGGTTTAAGACATGATCAAAAGGAAAAGCTCTTAAGAAAGATAATGTAATGATAGCCTTTCTACAAGAGACACATTTATCAAGACAAGAACACTTAAAGCTTAACAGGGATTGGGTTGGATAAACATGTTTTTCATTATACAAACTTAAGTCTAGAAGAAGAGGTACAGCCATCTTAATGAATAAAAAACTACCATTTATTCTTGAACGTCAGACCGAAGATACTGAGGGCAGATTCATTTTAATTACTGGTCACTTGTATGAGCACCATGTTGCAATGCTTAACGTTTATGCCCCAAATGAATACACTCCTGCCTTTATGTCTGATGTCATCTTGCGATTTAATCAGTCATGTAAAGACATTGGTATATTAGCTGGGGATTTAAATTGTGTTCGCAATCAGAATTTAGGTAAGACATCTGTTTCTCCAGTGAACATCAAGTCAACCTCCACTGTTATTCAGTTGAGCAGTGAGCTTGGCCTTACAGATGTTTGGAGAGAATTAAACCCAATTGCCAAAGATTACACATTCTATTCTAACCCTCACAATTCATATTCTAGGATCGATTATATTTTTATACCAAACAGTTGTATTAATTTAATACATTTGTGTAAAATAGGTTCAATAGTGCAAATCATGCTCCAGTTTTTATGGATATTAATCTCTCTTCTTTTAAATACAGAACCAAAGGTTGGAGGTACAATTCGTCTTTGCTGTCTAACACTGGATTTGTCGACAATGTACGACAGTGGATAATTAATTATTGGGAAGACAACAAGAAATCTCCTGTGTCACCAGCTACTCTTTGGGATGCTGCAGAAGCTACGGTACATGGACATTTAATATCTTACACATCATTCCATAAGAAGCTTTTTCTACTACATTTACATTTATGGCATTTGGCTGACGCTCTTATCCAGAGCGACTTACAATTTGATCATTTTACACAGGCAGGCCAAGGCGGTGTTAGGAGTCTTGCCCAAGGACTCTTACTGGTATAGTGTAGGGTGTTTTCCCAGGTGGGGATTGAACCCCAGTTTACAGTGTAGAAGGCAGAGGTGTTAACCACTACACTATCCCAACCACTACTAAATCGTAGAAATTTGGAAACTGAGGTGAGAAAATTAGAACAATTACATAAAACAGCACCTAATCAATCCAAGTGGTTTCCTTTATGTAGAACTAGAGCTAAGATAAATTTAGACCATACTAATCATGTTAAGAAATTGTTATTTCTTTCAAAACAGAAATATTATGAAACATGGTAATAAATCAGGAAAGTTATTAGCACATCAAATAAAAAAGGAACAAATTGAGAAATCTGTGAAATTGTTAGCTGAATCTGATGGTACTAAAATTTATGAACCTGCAAGGATAAATAATCTGTTCAAAGATTTTTATAAGTCTTTGTATACATCACAGACTACAGCTTCTGATCATGAGAACCTATCCTTTCTTGATAATATACCCCTACCCACTATTTCAGACACAGAGAGAGAAAATCTTAATGCTCCTATTTCCCCTGATGAGATCTGGGGGGGCAATTCAGTCTCTGTCTTCTAATAAAGCACTGGGACCAGATGGTTTCCCAATTGAATTTTATGAAACATTCTGGCCAGAACTCCAACCTATTCTACTACTGGTTCTGCAAGATCTGTTATATCAAGGTTCCATTCCAGAGACTTGGAAAGCAGCTTCAATCTGCTTAATCTTAAAAAAAGATAAAGATCCCAAAGTCTGCTCATTGTACAGACCTATAAGTCTTCTCAATACGGACTGCAAGATATTCGCTAAAGTTTTATCAAGAAGACTTGAAAATATTTTACCTCAAATTATTCATGCTGATCAATGTGGGTTTATCAGAAAGAGATACAGGTCTGACAATATTCGCGATGAGCATAAAACATCTCTCTATGCTGATTAGACATTTATATGTCTAAACCAACCCAGTCAATCCCTGTTCTTTTAGAAGGCCTCAACCAATATGGCTGACTCTCCAGATACAAGATAAACATCTCCAAATCATCGGCAATGCCACTAAACATACATATAATGGATTGTTTTAATTCTATTTGCCCTTTTACATTAGTGCAAAATGGTTTTAAATATTTGGGCATATTTGTGTGTCCAAAACTAAAAGAACTTCATAGCAAAAATTATACCCTTCTTATAAGTTCAGTTAAGGCAGAACTTAACAACTTTTGACAAGAAAATTGAAGATGAATATTCTTGTACGATTTCTTTACCTGTTCCAGTCTATACCAAGCTATCTAGACGTTTCCTTTTTTGCAGATCTCAATACATTTTACATTTTTGGCATTTGGCTGACGCTCTTATCCAGTGCGACTTACAATTTGATCATTTTACATAGGTAGGCCAAGGTGGTGTTAGGAGTCTTGCCCAAGGACTCTTATTGGTATAGCGTAGGGTGTTTGCTCAGGTGGGGATTGAACCCCAGTCTACAGTGTAGAAGGCAAAGGTGTTAACCACTACACTAACCAACCAATCCCAATCAATAAATTATTATCCAGGTTTATCTGGAACCAGAAGAGACCCAGAGTCAAATTTGCAAATTTAATGAAACCAAGAGACAGAGGTGGAGCGGGGATACTTAACTTTCAAATATATTATTGGTCTGCTCAGATAAAGAACATGTTCACTCGGTGTAATGATATGAGGGAATCTTTATGACTAAATGTTGAGTCTGGTCTTTATTTGCCTTTACTAATTAAATTCCTGACATTTATACACAATTTCTGCAGGCTACGGTGCCTCTCAGAGAGTTCTGCAGTCTCCAATACACTTTTAGCCTGGAGAGACATTAAGTTATATCTTAAAATCCCCCCACATCTTTCAGCGTTATTGCCAATTGCTTATAATCCTGACCTTCCTCATCAGCTCTTGAATGTAGGACTTTCTAGATGGAGTTGCTCCGGTATCATCCAAATATCTGAATTTATTTTCAGGCAGCATTCTGAAATCTTTCTCACAGATTCAGGAGCAGTTTGGTATTTCAAAATCTGAATTTTTTAAATACCTACAAATTCAACATTTTTTTAAATCCCTGCAAGATGCAGGTAAACTGAGAATAGAGCTGACTGAGATAGAGGAGCTTCTGAAAGGGCACTGTGACCTGAAAGGACTCATCTCAAAAATATAAAACTTATTGTCTGGTGTATGTACATTCCTTCTACCATATCTGAGGGGTATGTGGGAGCGAGATCTGGGCCTGAACATAAGTGATGATGATTGGAAATTTGTTTGGGAAGGCTTACAACCTAGAGTATGCTCGACATCCCTTCAAGAAATGAATTTTAAGTTCATCAATAAGACTTATCTTATGCCAGTTTGCCTCCATAAGATTTCCTCAGATTACTCAAATCTTTGCTTCAAATGTAAACAGGAAAGAGGTACATATATGCACTGTTTTTGGTCATGTGATAAGATACAATTTTATTGGAAGGGGATTCACCATGAACTGGAAAAAATACTGAAGATTCGCATGGTCTTCTCTCCTGCTATGTTTCTTTTAAACCTCGGTATGGAATCTGTACTTGATTATAAAACAAAGAATCTGTTTTTTATATTAGTATCTTTGGCCAAGAAATGTATTTGACTTTTGTAGTGAACTCCTCACATTCCATCTGTTGATCTATGGCTTTCCCAATTTATAACAGTGCTTCCATTAGAGCAACTGACCTACAGCTCAAGTCAGAAAATGTATAAGTTCTGGCAAATTTGGCAATTGCTAATGTCTTATCTTGAGGCACAGAATTAATCATTTAATCTTCTCCCATTTTTCTTTCCTCCCTTTTTTTCCTTTTTTAAATTAATGTATTTTCCCCTCCCTTCTTTACTTTATCATGCCCACTGTTAAGCATGAGTATGTACATTCCAAAGTAACTGTAACTGCAAACCTGTATGTGCAAATAAATTGTTAATTGTTAAAAATGTATCAGTCTATACAGAGCCAGTTATTCTTGAAGAAAATTACAGAAAACCATTTTTTATCTGACCTGCAAATGTGTGTATGTGTGTGCTTGGGCCCCTTTGTGGGTCCCATCTCTCGTAGCATGGGGTCCATACTTGGCATGCATGAGCGATCACCTCCCTTTAATGTTCTGGTGATAAATGTTGGCACGCTAGCATGGTGATGGATAGGGCACATTTCCCCTTGAGATCTGAACCCTTCATTACATCTCTTATTACTGTTCCCTTTTTGATGGCTTAATTGATCCTCATGGCTTTTCGCCTTGGTCTTATAGTGACCAAAACCGAGGGAGGGGAGGCTTTTACACTGTGAAAAATGAGGCCCTTCATCCACAGATCCCAGCCTTTGATAAGAGACGCTGAGCAATGTTCAGGACCACCCCAATTCTACATTCAATCACCCGCCTGTCAGACAAACATAAATCCAGTGCAGATTGGATGCTGCGAGGCCACTGCTGTTTGTGTAACATGCTGTGCTACATTTCCATCCCTTTTCTTCTTCACTTTTCAACATTATTAGATTGTATCGACACAATAAATAACAATATGTATTCATGAACTACAGAATTTCATAATGGGACACCTAGTAAGAGCAGGAGTTCCAGCTTGCATTGCTGTGGTAGGAGCTGAAATAACCCGTGAGTGTTTTTTACGCTCCATCTAAAAGCAGAAACACTAAGTATGTGAAAACAGCCCTTTAAACCAGCCGCAACAGTGGGGCAGTGCTCCCGTGGTGTTGTGCGTTTTCTAGCTTTCGTGTGCTTTTCCAACATATTTATAGCGCAGCTGCTTGATTTAGACACTCCATCTGCTCTTTCAGGATGAGGATGTGTGCTGAGGCGCTTTCTTTGACTGCCTGCTCCTGTAAGTCTGGCTTTTAAGAGAGAGAGAAAGACGGCAGTGCATTATTCATCTCCCCCACATAGTCTTAAAACAGATCTGTGTGTATGCGTATGCTTGTGTGTATATGGTTAATTTGACCTAAAGCGATAATGTAGCCTGCCTCTACAGCCTTAGACGTTAATGTAAAATGTAAAGTGTGCTTTATAAGATAGCACACAGAAGACTCCCCAAACATATTTACCATTATATGTGAGAAGACTTGTCACATGAACGATCACATGGAGTGTTGAGAATGTTCTTCTTAGAGCTGTCAAATGCATTCATGAGCCAAACTACAAATTTTTTAAAATGTAGTTTACACAGCTTTCTTTGTTTGACCCTTCCAACCATCCATAGTAATGCAGGCTGAAGCCCAGCTTCTCACAGTAATGCATGTATAGTAATGTGGGTTGAAGCCCAGCTGCTTGCAGTAATCCACCCATAGTAATGCAGGTTGAAGCCCAGCTGTCTGTAGTAATGCATCTACAGTAGTGCAGACTAAAGCCCAGCTGCTTCTGCAGCCCTATCATTCAGACACAGCTTTTAAAAAAGGTTCATTGATAGTTGGCTCAATGAAAATGATCCAGCTGCTGCCATAGTTTGACACTAAAGTACATCAAGACTGAAGTATCATTTACAAGCAAATCTTTCTTTATAATGAAATTTGAACAAATAAGACAAACGTGATTGATCAAAACTAAATACACAAAATAAGGCAAAAATGTACACTTCATTGCTTGAATTCAAAAATCAGCACAAAACCTGTCATCTAAATTGGAAAGTTTTATTCATTTTTTATAGTTCTGTTATTTTTATAATTCTGTTACTGTTATAGTAATAATACTATCCTCTAAACTACATCAACAAGTCTTAATGAAGACCCGGATGCATTTCAGTGGGTTGAGAGATGCTTTGGGGATATATTTATGGAAAGATTTGGAAAGTATATTCACTTTGTTATATTTTTCTATCATAGTACATACAATTTGACATATTATTGCTATTGTTTGTTAATATTGTTATTGTGTTTTTGTTAGCTACGCAGGCCTCGTAGCCCCTGCATTAAACTAAAGAAAAAATCTGGGGTAAGTGGAAAATGGTTCAAAGTAGCTACATTGATTATTTAGAAGGCATGTCTGGGTACTTTTGGACATAATGTTTGGACATATAAACACTGACTAGGAGTGGGTGATATGGAAAAAAAATGCATCGTGATATTTTGACACACAGACAAAATACACCAGTTGGGTCACATTTAAAAACTGCTATCAAAACTATAAATACAATGATTTTTATTTATACTATTTTTATATATACTATTTTATTTATATCATACTAAACAGATCCAATTAAAGAGGACTAATTATCCTGCCATTGGAATGAAATATGCAGTTGGTGTCCTTTAAGTATGAACGTTATCCACAATATGCTCCGAAATGCGTATTGTATGTCAAGATAAAAAAAAAGGATCATGATAATGATAAAATATCATCATGTTGCCCACCCTAACACTGACACACTGTCTCTCTCTCGCTCTCTCAAACGCACACTACCCTCAGGCTCTGACACTGCAGATCCTCGCTCTGCCTCTCCTGACACTGCCCTGTGTTAAAGCCACTCCTAACTCAGATAACAGCTATGTTGAGTGTTTGAACAAGAAGAAGGTGTGAGTGTTTATTACAGCCTGTACACTCCACTGTGAGTGTAGTTTATGTAAAAGCTTATGTTTATGTAAAAGTCTCCACACTCTCTCACACATACACGACTAAGCTCAGAATCATGTTGTTGATGATTTATGGTGTGAAGTCTTGCCAGACTGGCACCCAAGTCTGCAATATTGAGATTATATATATATATCGTATGTATATGTATTCGTAAAGTGGACATGAAATCTTCTCTCTTCTAAAACACAATTTATTAACGTTGTCCAATCCCTGGAAGAGGAAAAGTCAATTTTATGAATAACACAGCTTTAACTCAAACACAACACCAGAACTCAGACATGCATTAGCATTTTTAAAAGATTACACATAAGCTTCAGAGTGCCACAATCTCCCCTCATTCCTCTTCATTAAGGAGTCCCCTCACCAAATCAACCGCAGTAGAAGCAATTTCTCTTGGATAACCACTCTCTGTGTTCAGTAGCATGAAAAATCAGATTTTTCTTTCCTTCTCTGTACTTGTGCAGTGATATGGGCTTTAGCTCCAGTAGTTGACACTTCCATCCTGCAGGAACAGACGACTAACCAAACTCCTGTCAGAAATGAAACGCCAATCAGTGTGTTACATCTGCTTTGTGTAGTAAACAGCTAAATACAGAGCTCATCTTCTAAAAAAAAAAAAACAACATGCCTTCTGTGAACCTGCCTAGCTTGAATACCATATAAAATACCATATAAGAATGGTCATCGGCTCTGCTTCTGACTTACATATGCCAATGGACATGGGGCTGTGAGTCCTTAACCCTAAATGAAACTTCCATTGTATCACACCATCGGTTAACAATACGTTCAAAACATTTCCCTGTGCTTAGAGAAGAACTAGCTCCTGTTTACTCAATGCTCACTTATAATAGAAGCTTGAGTTGCTGAATTCCTTAAATAAGCATTTGAAATAATGCTGTGCAAACATTTTAGGCTCCAGAGAAAATTAGATTTAAAAAGCCATTCACTGGGCAATAAGCATTTATTTGCTCCAAAAACAGTAACATTGGAATAAATGCAAATAATATTAACACATTAAGTTGCAATGTAACACCAACTTCCTCTCCTCGAGAAAGCCCAGTATTACTTGTAGATGCCATCCAACACCTGGTTTGGCTAATCAATGCTTCAATTCATGTTAAATCAGGTGTGCTGGTGATGAAATTTAACAAAGTCATGTGATGGCTGAGGGCGGCAAGGATCAAATCTGGAACCAAATTCAAACTAGCAACTACTTGAAAAAAATATTGTTACATTTTACCAAATTGCTTTTTTTTTGGTTTTTATTCTAATGATGTACATTGATTTTAAAAGCAAAACTCATGCATTGGCAAGACAAGTGCTTTATATAATGTACCTATGTGCCTAAACCTTTTGCACAGTACTGTATGTAAGGCTATATTATGCAAAATCTAAAATTTTCAGCATGTTATATTCTATCAACACAGGTCTTCAGAAGAGACAGCCAAAAGAATGGTCTACCTAAATTTTCAGAAAGTCTGGAGAAACACTTTTACTTTCACTTTCTCTAAGGTTTTCTGGTAGCCATGCTCAACATCTTTCCTCTGGAAAACTAGTTCCCTCAATGAAAGCAAAACTATGATTTGCAGCTACATTTACAAATACTTGATTTACAAATTTGTAAACTGGCATCGATTGTATGTGAGTTTCAAGATACATTTTATAATAAGTATGAGAAACACATCAGTTATTGTCCATCAACCACACAGTAGAAAAGGAGTGCGTCTTTAAATCTTACAATGGTGATATCTCAAAAAAGTCCTCACAGCATCACATAAGTAGTATTTCAAACCCCAACAATTTGTTCTGCCTTCTACATTTACTAAATCGTTTGCTTCAGAACCACATTATAAACCACTGACCTGTTTGACCAGTGCACTGGTCAGGGAAATATCCACACATAAACTATCTGTGCTTCCCATAAGCCTTCATTATCTAAAAACAAAGAGTAAAGAAATGGCTAAACAGAAGATAATAGGGGTCTTTGTTTTCCCAGTAGCACAGCATAATGGAGAACAAATAGGCTGATGCCTAGCTTGAATACCATATAAAATACCATATAAGAATGGTCATCGGCTCTGCTTCTGACTTACATATGCCAATGGACATGGGGCTGTGAGTCCTTAACCCTAAATGAAACTTCCATTGTATCACACCATCGGTTAACAATACGTTCAAAACATTTCCCTGTGCTTAGAGAAGAACTAGCTCCTGTTTACTCAATGCTCACTTATAATAGAAGCTTGAGTTGCTGAATTCCTTAAATAAGCATTTGAAATAATGCTGTGCAAACATTTTAGGCTCTAGAGAAAATTTGATTTAAAAAGCCATTCACTGGGCAATAAGCATTTATTTGCTCCAAAAACAGTAACATTGGAATAAATGCAAATAATATTAACACATTAAGTTGCAATGTAACACCAACTTCCTCTCCTCGAGAAAGCCCAGTATTACTTGTAGATGCCATCCAACACCTGGTTTGGCTAATCAATGCTTCAATTCATGTTAAATCAGGTGTGCTGGTGATGAAATTTAACAAAGTCATGTGATGGCTGAGGGCGGCAAGGATCAAATCTGGAACCAAATTCAAACTAGCAACTACTTGAAAAAAATATTGTTACATTTTACCAAATTGCTTTTTTTTGGTTTTTATTCTAATGATGTACATTGATTTTAAAAGCAAAACTCATGCATTGGCAAGACAAGTGCTTTATATAATGTACCTATGTGCCTAAACCTTTTGCACAGTACTGTATGTAAGGCTATATTATGCAAAATCTAAAATTTTCAGCATGTTATATTCTATCAACACAGGTCTTCAGAAGAGACAGCCAAAAGAATGGTCTACCTAAATTTTCAGAAAGTCTGGAGAAACACTTTTACTTTCACTTTCTCTAAGGTTTTCTGGTAGCCATGCTCAACATCTTTCCTCTGGAAAACTAGTTCCCTCAATGAAAGCAAAACTATGATTTGCAGCTACATTTACAAATACTTGATTTACAAATTTGTAAACTGGCATCGATTGTATGTGAGTTTCAAGATACATTTTATAATAAGTATGAGAAACACATCAGTTATTGTCCATCAACCACACAGTAGAAAAGGAGTGCGTCTTTAAATCTTACAATGGTGATATCTCAAAAAAGTCCTCACAGCATCACATAAGTAGTATTTCAAACCCCAACAATTTGTTCTGCCTTCTACATTTACTAAATCGTTTGCTTCAGAACCACATTATAAACCACTGACCTGTTTGACCAGTGCACTGGTCAGGGAAATATCCACACATAAACTATCTGTGCTTCCCATAAGCCTTCATTATCTAAAAACAAAGAGTAAAGAAATGGCTAAACAGAAGATAATAGGGGTCTTTGTTTTCCCAGTAGCACAGCATAATGGAGAACAAATAGGCTGATGAGGTTGTTTTTCATTTGGCCAGTGCCTGTGTGTGTGCTTTTGTATTTGGGACCGCATCATCATCAACAATAAATGAAATAAATACATAAATAAATAAATAGGCTAAACTCTTTCTCAGTTTATCTGTCTTGTTTCCATCAAACTGACACATAATGATTAATAAATTTGATATGATGATGTAACGACAGAATTTCTTGCAAAAAGCTGCCACAATAGTTTTGCTTTATCACATAAAAGAGACACTGACTTGCTTTTGTCATGATTTTCTTGTATATCACACATACAATTGTGTACACAATTTCTTTTGTTTGGCTTCCTTGAGTTTTCCATAGTCTATTGCTGCCAAAAAGGACAGAAAATACAAAGAAAAGTTTTTTATAACATTTCTTACGTCTCAGCTAATCAGCATAATCAGCAACACTGGCAATCAATTTATTCTCTAAAGCAAATCATGAAAAAAACATTTTGCTGAAATTTATGTTACCACTTCAAGTATATCATTTATGCTTGGCTATGCTGCAAGTTGTTTTTCACATTTAAGCATTTTTTGCATAAAATTAGATACACATCTGTCTAAGCACTGGAAACTTCTGTTTTTCATGCATATTGAATTAAATATGGCAGCATGGGATGTGCACAAATGCAGCTCAGTTCTACTGTCAGTCGCTTCAGGTAAGCAATGGTCAGCAATATTTGACAGTCTGTCCTCTAAACTCCAAGGACTCCCTTGTGTGCTGAAGATAGATGGAGTAATACAGAGCAGCCTAAGGCCACCCTGGCCCCTCCAGGGAGCACGGCCCCAGGCTGGTGGATTAGGCTTGGATCACTGCTGACAAGACCAGGAGTGGTTGAGCGTTTCAAGGGGTCTGGGTGGGGTTACTGCTGGAGCAAAATGTCCCAGTGCCCCACAAGGACAGGTTTTAGTGGAGTCTAGTTGGGGGTGTACATCTCTGACTTTATAGTGGTTCAATTCAATTGTAATCTTTAGGAAATGTTTTAATGCAAAATGCAAAAAAATAAATAAATCTATTCAAAAAGTTTCAGATGCATTGCTTTTGCACCATTTACTGGCTCTAACTTCAGGTTAGGTGCTGCTGCCACATGAACACTGAATAATGTTGCATGCACAGTGGAAAAAATTCACAATATGACATAGAACCACATATGAATCTGATTTCTAAATATCACATTTGCATGTGTACACAGCTCAAAGAAATCAGATCTGTGATTTGTGCCACTTAAGTCTGATATTGTGAAGACAGACTAAGACACACACACACATAAAAGAACTAATTAAAAAATATCCTGTAACTTTCAGTTTGTCTAAAGATGAGCATGTACATTATTGAATATTATTATTACTGCAGGCTGATGCACTGATGCATTTTTACCCTCCTATAATTCAGAAATGCTGCCATTTGCTTGCAGTGAAAAATTTTAGCAGGACCTTGTGGGAGTGAAAGCTGAAAGAATTGTTTATCCTTTCTTTTTTACAGAAACAAAAGCTGTGCCTTCTTTTCTCCCATTGAGTTCAATTCAGTATCAAACCATGCTCCTGCTACTAGAGCTGATCTACACCTCCTTGTGACAAGATCACTTTAATGCTCAGCCAGGCGTTTTTTTTTATTCTGTAATTCTGTTTCCCCTTCCCCACGCATGGGTAACTAGCCATCAGCACTGCTGTAAATCACTGCAATAACTTCTACACACGACATCCGCCCTTGGACTAAAAAGAATTAGCATTCCATGCCGAGCTGACGGAGGGCTAATTGCTGTGGACTGTGGCACTGGAAGACAGAATGGACGCCTCGTCTGCTTGACCCAGACATGGGCCAGCCTCCTATAATAGGACAGAGACACACAGCAAGAGCCATCCAATTAGGAGGCCAAGGAAGTTCATTGGTAAAAGCAAGGTGAATGGGATGAAGGTTAATTGCCATTTTGCTTGATAAAAGAGGTGGGGAGAAGTGCAAACCAACAGCCTTTCACACACATATGAGTTTGTTTTTATAGAACGGTAACTTATGGAGTCAAATTCACCTCCCATATGTATTTTATACTCATATATACAACCCCAATTCCAATGAAGTTGGGACGTAGTGGAAAACATAAATAAAAAACAGAATATGATGATTTGCAAATCCTTTTCAACCTAACAACACTCAATAAGCGTTTGGGAACTGATGGCACTAATTGTTGAAGCTTTGTAGGTGGAATTCTTTTCCATTCTTGTTTGATGTACAACTTCAGTTGCTCAACAGTCCGGGGTCTCCGTTATCGTATTTTGCGCTTCATAACGCGCCACACATTTACAATGGGAGACAGGTCTGGACTGCAGGCAGGCCAGTCTAGTACCTGCACTCTTTTACTACAAAGCCACGCTGTTGTAACACGTGCAGAATGTGGCTTGGCATTGTCTTGCTGAAATAAGCAGGACGTCCCTGAAAAAGACGTTGCTTGGATGGCAGCATATGCTGCTCCAAAACCTGTATGTACCTTTCAGCATTAATGGAGCCTTCACAGATGTGCAAGTTACCCATGCCATGGGCACTAACACACCCCCACACCATCAGAGATGCTGGCTTTTGAACTTTGCGCTGACAACAATCCAGACAGTCCTTTTCCTCTTTGGCCCGGAGGACACAACATCTATGATTTTTTTAATGCAGTGCCGCCTGAAGGATCGAAGGTCACGGGCATTCAATGTTGGTTTTCTGCCTTGCTGCCTACTTGCAGAGATTTCTCCAGGTTCTCTGAATCTTTTGATGATATTATGGACTGTAGATGATGAAATCCCTAAATTCCTTACAACTGTATGTTGAGAAATGTTGTTCTTAAACTGTTGGACTATTTGCTCACGCACTTATTCACAAAGTGGTGAACCTCACCCCACCCTTGCTTGTGAATGACTGAGCCTTTCAGGGATGCTCTCTTTATACTCAATCATGACACTGACCTGTTTCCAATTAATCTGTTCACCTGTGGAATGTTCCAAACAGGTATTTTTTGAGCATTCCTCAACGTTCCCAGTCTTTTGTTGCCCCTGTCCCAACTTCTTTGGAACTTGTCGCAGGCATCAAATTCAAAATGAGTGAATATTTGCAAAAAACAATGAAGTTTATCCATTTGAACATTAAATATCTTGTCTTTGTAGTGTATTCAACTGAATATAGATTGAAAAGGATTTGCAAATCATCGTATTCTGTTTTTATTTATGTTTTCCACAACGTCCCAACTTCATTGGAATTGGGGTTGTACACTGACTGACCACTGTAGTTAGTATACCTAACATCTACACTTATTGTCCATTTTATCAGCTCCACTTACAAAATAGGAGCATTTTGTAGTGCCACAGTTACAGACTGTGTGTCTGTTTCTCTGCATATTTTGTTATGCATAAAATCAAAAGTGTCACTGCTGGACTGAGAATATTTCACCAACCAAAAATATCCAAACAACAGCGTACTATGACTGCTGATGAAGAACTGGGGGATGAGGATGACTAACACAGACACAAGGAGATACAAAAAATGTGGGAGAGTGCATGTGTCAAGAGAATGGTACAGGCCTGAATGCTTGCCCACTTCATAAAGTCAGGATCCTGTTTTTGTCTTTTTCTCTAAAAGCAGGAGATTTTTGTCCTTCAATGTAAAAACACACACACAGACATACATTCCTCAAAGTAAATGATGGTCAGAAGTGTACATGCAGCACTCCTTTGTGAGGTAGAATGAATAACCACTTTCCCAAAGTCAAAGTTTTGCAATGTCACACCAAACAGCATGCCTGATGTGGATGGCATTTGCTGTGACTAATAGACACTGTCTCTGTCTCCAGAGAGAAGCAATGTAGGGTAGAGCACTTTTCAAAGATTATTAAGGCCTGAAAGTGACTGCATAGCAAGAGGAAAGGAGGGACCCTTAATGAAAATGCACATTTAGATTTTTCACATGAGATCACAAAAATATTATATCACAGGCATGTCTGAGATCACGTATGAAAGTCACGTGATTGAATTTGCAATTTCAGAACATAACATGTCATGTGATCATGATGTTATGTGTTGACTTGTGGCTGAAAAGAGTTCACTGAGAAGGAGAGAATGCTTCACTCCTGGAAGTGAGCACTATTCTCAGTGGAGATTCTGACTGGCAGAGGGTGAGGGCTTTGATAGTGATTACACAGCCTCAGGCCTAACACAGGTGTCTCTCTCTCTCTCTCTCTCTCTCTCTCTCGCTCTCTCTCTCTCTCTCTGAATCTCTTCTCTTTTCCACAGTAGGGCACTAGGGAAGCGCCCCATGGCTCTGCAGCATTTAGTGGGATGGGGAGAGCATTTAAAGCCTCTGACAGGAATTCTCATGACTGGCAGGCCAGTGTGGTTTCAGGGTTTCCAGTAAAGACCATTTTTTGACTGAAAAGAAATTCCAGAAATCCAGAAATTTAAAATCCCACTGGACACGATATCCACTAAAACTGTTTACACAAAGTACATACTTTCACTGTGATAACAACACATTTGAAATCTCTGAAAAGGTAACTTTAAAAGAGAAGTATACTAACTTTTAATATACTGTTGTCGTTGGGCAAAAGCCTTGTATCTCCAAAATGATAACATTTCAGTAGACTGGAAATTAGCTTCAGAGTTATTATGAAGATATTTTATTCCATTTAATTTTGGAGCATTTCTCTTCTTCCATTCTTCATCAAATTTTTTTTTTTTTTTGGTGAGTCAAACGAACATATCTTTAATGAAACAAGACAAATAATACATATATCTACAGTTTCACAAGTTTAAAAGGACAGAATTGTGACAGTGGGCAGTGGGTTATGAAGGGAGGCTGTGCAGTGTTCGCTATGCAATAGCTCTACAAGCTGGTGTCTGCACTTCAGCACACTGCAGTGTGGACTGTGGGAAGAGGCACTGGGGGGTGTTGGAGGTAATCTGGGAACAGAGAATCTATACACCATACAAGTGAGTCATTGGTAACACCAACTCTGCACCCCTTTACTGGTCACTAGTCATGTTGGAGAGTTGGGGTAAAGATGACAAGCTGGGTTCCATCAATCTCCAAACCTGTAAATCTCCTCCAAACATCACTCCGTGCCCCTCTACTATGTCCAGTCAGAGATTCTTTGGTTCAGGCTCCACCACAGTCTGCTGAGTTTCATACATCTTTCGAATGGACACCTGTCTCTGGATGATGGCCAGGCTGTCGCAAGCTTTATTCAGGAGCTGCTCCAGAGCTTTCGGGTCTTCCACGCTCCGGTTCTCCCTGAATGCGTCACGCACCCTGCGCAGGGCGTATGTCCTGTAATTATAGGGGGGGAAACTCCTGCTCTCCTTCAGGAGTCTCCGGTAAAGCGACAACACCTGAGCTCGGCTGCTTCCTTCATCAAATTTTGACACATTGATACAAGATAGCTACTGCTTCCAAATGATGTCAACAAATTAAAAGCAACAAAAAAGAGATACAAAGTTTTGCTCTGGCAGTGATGATATATTAATGTAATAAGATTTTATCCCATGTAATTTTGCCCCATTTCTAGTTCACACAGCATAAAAGGCAGCTGGGGTGATTCAAGTGGTTATTGCATGCGAAATGTGAATGTACAAATGTGCAGCTGAAAAAGAAATGTTCTAAAACCTGATGCTGATAGGGCTAGTGCTAAAATATCTTAAGGATTCTAATCAATTTTACTTGTAATCACATCATCCATCTTAATCATCATGCCTGTGGTAGCTTATGACCAGAATCTTACCTATTTGTCTGGCAAACTAAATAAAAATACAAACTAAAACAAAAACAGCAATTTGCCTGCTTAAAAGTGTATTAAAAATGGTGACCACGCTTTCTATTCATAAATATACTGCAGGGGCAGCTGGGATGCTACTTCTGAAATCCATCATTTGGATGTGGAGCATTAAGCATGAGATGAATATTTTCATAAAAAGAGAACCGAATTATAACTGAAGTCTAGACAGCAAACACACTTTATATTTACCAGCTAGTCCCTAAAGCTCCAATTATGTCCTGCTGAAAGACCAGGGATTAGATCTGTGTTTATTACAGAGAGGACAGTAATGATACACACTGCAGAGTTTCAGCAGCTGTAGTCTTGTAGTGCTGTTATTATCCTGAGGCCTCTGTCACCACAACACCAAAAACCAGTGAGTCAAAGTGAGTGCTGACTGGGACTTAAAAGTGATAGCTTGGCAAATGATCAAATTTGCACAATTTTCCCCTTACTTCACATGTAGATGATCAGCTAAGACATGTTTGTGAAGTTTGCACTGAAGCTATAAGGTTAACGTAGCTAACAAGCAATGAAAGTGCATACCCTTATAATTAGCATGAAAAGTTCATGGTTAATACATTTTTCAAACAGTGTAATTTATCTCAAACAGACTTGTTTATGTGGTTGCTAATGTGTTTTTTGTATGTCACACTGTTACTGATGTCTAAATTAACTGTCAGAAGTACAAACACAACAGGCTGTTACACTTGCTTTTAGCTATGCAGTGTACTATTGTCCGTTTTTACACGAAAATCCTCTGCAATTGGATGTTGGTTTGTCGGGCAGACAATTTGAGCACAAACCACCCCATTCAAGGACAAAGACAAATTTTTTACCCAACACTTCCACAGCAACATGCTCACCATGGCTTTACAGCGCCAAGGCCCTGAAAATTACGTACATCACTGTCAAGATGTGTTTTTCTTTACAGCCAGAATGGAGGCCTTTATATCATATTTTAGATCAATAACTTTAGGTTATATTTTAGAGCAGGAAGCTCATGCTTGCATAGCTGAAATAGCTGGTGGAAACAAATCTGTACCACACCTACAACTCCTTTTGCCACAGTGTGCCTGCTTCGCTCATCAGGGACTCTGTGGATTTCTTTTGACTTTTACTGACTGACAAAAAGCAGCACGTCCTCTGGAAAACTCATCAGGATGCTGCTATGGTATGTTGTGGCCTAGTATATATAGCATTTCAGGTACATTAGGCTGTTAAAAGACTCTACAGGGCATTCAGTTGAAAAGGTAATGCACTGAATTTACTTGACTCAATTCAAAACAAAATGAAATATTTAATCTCTGTTTGTTGTAAACAGTATCAAAATGATACATATCAAAGTTTCAGTAGGCATGGTCATTGCAATGTTATGATCCCAAGACTTCTGTTGTTGCAGTACAAAAAAGAAAAACAATTAGGCATAATTTTGCTCCTTTAGTTTTTCAAGCTAAGAGGCAAATAAAACTAATGAGTAATGGAGATTTAAAGGGACCAACTGTCATTGTGAAAACTGTAGACCTAAATTATCACACACTTGCTTCAAATTGTGTCAGGATATTAAGGAGAATAGAGGGATGTAGTTGGATACCAGCAACGATTGACAACTAACACATCAAAAACAATGTTCACTGTGTTAGGAAGCAGGACAGACACAGAACTGGAGAGCACTATTTATTTAACTTTAAACTATTTGGTAAACAATTTTACATAATATGCACATTTAATATATTATTCCTTTCACTGTTAAGACCATTAATTATTATGGGTATTAATTAGCCATTACACTGTGATTCCTTGTTGTCTCTGCTGTAGGTTTCCACAGTGTGTGACATACTTACTGTCTCTCTTTCATATTCCAAGAATATTCGTAACATTTTCTGCATAGCTTTGGTCTCCTGATGGTTCAGATGGTAGAAATGTGGAAATACAACACTTCCCAGGCTATAGTTGATCTCCTGAACACATTTTCTATAATGATGGAAATATGGAAATCACATGGCTTTGGAACTCATTCACTCACTTGTGCACATGCAATAGTCTAAAGTTTGTCCACAAGATGGAGAATGCAAGTTGCTTTTGTGTGCATCATTTAAAGAAAAGAAACAGTAATGGACCCACACCAGCACAAGCTCACTAATCCATATGTTTGAAGTGAAACAGTTTATGACAAAATGATGTTGAGTTATAGATATGGTCCAAACTGGACCATAAAATCATGTTACATTAACTTACATCAAAAGTTAAAAACCTTTTGTCCCTGTCCTGTAAATTTACTCTTTTGGACATTGTAGGCATTTGTTCTGACAGCGACGACATGGAAATTATGCATACATTCAAATAAATAAAATTCAATGTATTATGTTTTCCAGCATTGATGTACATGTGTGGAGAAGTGGCCCCACTTTAAATGAGTTTTAAGAAGTTTAAACGTCTTTTCTTTTACTTTATCTTTTGTCTCACATGACAGCCTCCTTTTGTACCGCATAACATGTGAGGTAATTCTAAACAAAAACCTGATCTTTTCCTTCTCCCAAGCATTGTTCACAAACTTATTATGGAGGGTTAACAACAAGGCTTGCGTTTCAGACACAGCAGAAGTGTGTAAGATGTCTGGCTCAGTCACTGCTCATTACATAAACACTTTCTCGAGTCGCAAGAATGATGAGAATTTGAAATCCAAACACTGCCGCGTTCAGAGATCAGGCTGGGTCCCTAAGCTGAAATAATAAGCTGCCAGACTCCTCGCTCTAAAGCCTCTGACACTTCATTCACTTTTGTTTCCATTTCCTGAAATCGCTTTCTCTCTTCTTTCTCTGCTCTGAATGTGAAAAGGCTGAAAAGGTCACATTAATACTTAACATCACTCATTATAGCGTTTTTAAGCTGTTTTTCTATAAATTAAAGGTACATGTGGTGGCCAGGATAGACATGTGGTCTGAGGAAGAACTGTGGAGAAAAAGAGCATAATATGTAATCTGACATTTCGAGGCCATGTCAAACACATAGCCTTGTTTAAGATGTCAGCATTATTGCAGCATGAAGTGCTGCTTCAGTTGTCTTGTACAGGTTGATAGACAAAGAACAAAAAAACCTCTTTGCCACCTCTCCAGCGTCCATAGTCACATTTTGCTTGCAACTTCAATAGAGTACACTGAAGTGCTTTAAGCTAGAATCTTTGCACAGATGCTGCTACTCACATTTAGAAAGTAGCAGAAGATCAGACACAATACGAGCCTTTAGCCAAGTTGTTAACTCTTTCACACCTGCTAATGGTGTCTTCTGCCTCTTTGGATTGGATTAAACCTAATCTCAGACAAAATTGCAGCACCAATGGTGAATATTCATTGAAAATTTTCTTTAGTCTAGGTTTAGGCTTAATCTGGGACTGAGAAACTGGCCTTTAGTTTAAATGTCTAGAAGTTTGCAGATTTTTGCTATACTATTCAAATACAATTATATAATCATAAACCCTCTCAAACAGTATGAGTGGAGAAAATAAATAAAATGAGTAAAATGAGAGATATTGCTTTTTTCTCCTTCAACAGCCTTAAATAATTACAGTCGTATGCAAACGTTGTCAAACGGCATGTTTTGCTGATTTTTTACTCGTTAACATGCTCTACAGAGGAGACATTTCTATACATTCTAACATACAATCACTGTTTATTGGAAGAAAACAAATATGCAAACAAATAAACAAAAAATATCTTAAATATAAAAATTTTTTCCAATAAAACAAATTGAAACCAAGCACTAAAATTTGCGGAAAATGCCATATATAAGTGTGTTCCCCGTTGATGTAACAGGATAGTGATTTAATTTAACTGGGGTATTAAAATTTTTGCATTCTGTGATACCATGATACATAAACACTGTCACAACATGGGAGTTATATATTCACAAAGTGTTCTACAGAACATAATTGATAGTGCACATCTGAGAATATCAAATGAGCCTCCATGTGCACTTCAGTAACTGCACTGATTACACCACATTGCATAATAAAACCTGCATGCCCGAGGCTCCCCCTCCCTCTGCCATCTGCAGTATTGCTTATAGATCACTGGAATAGAATAGAGTAAAAAGAAGCTATCTGACTTTATTTGTCTTGCACTAGCTCAAAGAAAAATCAACAAGCTCGGGCAATATAGCCAGAATGTGCCTGGGGAATAACATCCCACAGCGGAGTCTAAGCACATTCAATATGAATAATGCTTGTTGTACTAATAAAAGCCAAACTCTGGCCTTCCAGCCTGCTGTTTAGTGTTGACTACTGCATTGTCCAAGTACATGACATTTTTTACACAAACCTATCAGCACTAACTCACTGAAAAGCTCTGTAAGCAAACGGAGGAACCTTGATTTGTCTCAAGTAACTGGGGGCAGTCGTGGGCTGGAGGTCAGGGAACCAGCCCTGTGACCGGAAGGTTGCTGATTTGATCCCCTTGGCCGACAGTCCATGACTGAAGTGCCCTTGAGCAAGGCACCTAACCCCCAATTGCTACCCGGGCGCTGTGGATAGGACTGCCCGCTGCTCCGGGCAAATGTGCTCACTGCCCCCTAGTGTGTGTGTTCACTAGCATGCATGTATGTGGGTGTTTCACACATGTGGGTTAAAAGCAGAGGTCTAATTTCACAGTGTGCAAACACAGTGACAAATGGTTGTTAATTCTATTCTATCCACCTCAGTAATTAGCTTCCAGCTAACACTTAGTAGTTCAATGACACCTGACCAAATGTTTTTTATGTTTATTTACTCACTCTAGCAGACCTAGACATTGAGAGCAGTTGACACTGTTGGAATTACTTTGAAAGTGGAGTTAAACTAAAAATTCAGGTATTTCATTAGACAAAATGAATGAAATCAGTGCAAATCCAGCATTTTTCAGAGTAGAAGTGATAAGTGCTAAGTCTATTAGACCTTCACTTCAGACCATAAATGTGAACAAAGAGGAAAAAAACACCTCTATAACAATGGTAATTTCTGCTAGCACCTGAATGGTATTTCTCATAGTACAATAGTGCTACAATAGTGATGTACTTATCTATATCTATATAGGATTTCAATAAAGTGATGCTATCTCACAAAAACAGTCCCATCCATTGTCAAACAAAACCTGAAGACCTAACCAATGCGAGAAATTGCTTGGCTATATCGACCCACATACACCAAGAACAAACCCTATTTGCACATTTTTTGGCCATTTCAAGAATTTAACCCTTTGTTTCCAAACAGAACTTAACAATGAAGCAAGTGTTACTGGAGTACTTTCAGGGTTTAAATACAAAAAGCACAATGAGTATATTAAACAAAAATGAACAAAAACCCTAAAACTGTAGGTTTTTAGAAATCATTAGGCCTTCTCTAGGGGCCTTAAGGCATAAAATGGCATACCTGAGCAAATAGTTAGCTCTTTATGGTATACAGGAAAAAGAAGTCACTAAACTATTTAACGCTTGAAATCACTGGTGACTACAGTACCAGATGGATATAAGCTAGTGGCTAACTCTGTTGCAATGCATATTTTCTCACTTGTAATCAACGCTTATGTTTTAATGGTGGATAATGTGGCATAAAGGCAATCACGATACCACAATATTTTTATATAACACACACAATATAAATATATATATATATATATAGATACACACCCACACACACACATTTACGGCATTTGGCTGAGCGACTTACAATTTGATCATTTTTACACATGTAGGCGAAGGTGGTGTTAGGAGTCTTGCCCAAGGACTCTTGCTGGTATAGTGTAGGGTGTTTACCCAGGTGGGGGATTGAACCCTAGTCTACAGCATAGAAGGCAGAGGTCTTAACCACTACACTAACCAACCACACACCCACACACAAACACACATACACACATACATACACACACACATACATACATACATACATACATACATACATACATACATACATATGTGTGTGTGTGTGTGTGTGTGTGTGTGTGTGTGTATGTGTGTGTAGGTGTGTGTGTGTGTGTGTGTGTGTGTGTGTAGGTAGGTATACATATTTTAATGCCACATTTCAAAGTGCCAATAAAATCTATGAGCAGTTTATTTTATTCAGCATTTCAAATATTGCACATCATTACGATCAGGACCCATTGGTTGTGACATGCCTGATCCATGCTAATATGCACAAGGCTAGCAGGAAGAACAGAATGCAGATTTTTTTAAAGAGTGACAAGCACTTCAGTCAACCTCTTCTCTCCCACGCTCTTTGCAAAACTGAATAATGAATGAAAACTCACTCTTTGAGAAGTGCTTTGACAGAGTGAAGGGCTTAGGGACTGCAGGGGTGCAGGGCATGCAGGGTGTGTAGAGCGGCAGGCAGGGCTATAGCTTATGGCTGCAAATTCCCATTGGGCAAGATATAAGGTCGTCTTCCTCAGTTTTCTGTCTTTTTTTTTGTACTTGCACACTGGTTGCCATCTCAATGGTTAGACTTTGAGTGTTCTGAACAGGTGCAACAGTCTCTGGTGGGTAACAAGTCTATTTTACAACCCTGGTCACTATGCATAGTTTTGTTCAGCACAATGCTGAATCTTGCCACTGTAAAGAAAATTACAACTGACCCACTAAATGCACAAAAAACACTGCCCTGTCCACAGCCATGAAGCAAACAATTTCATATCTGCACAGTAACAGCTAATCCTTTCCTCCATCATAACATTTTATTGTGTGCAAAAATACACACATACAATGGATGGAGAGAATGGCTAAAAAAGAAAGGAGTATGGCAGATTGAAAAACGTATAATGATGGGAGATTTGCTTTCATAATGCCTCGGAGGCCAGCCCCAGGCATTATCAGTCGCTCCAGGAGCCTGAGTGTGTTCTTAGCTCTCATTATCAATCTCTTAGCACACAACTGCTCATTAAGCCATCAGTGGCCTAGTCTGATAAAGGACTCTGGATTTGAGCGCACAAAAAAAGTCTTAACCCCAGCTACCTTCTGCCTCATAATTATCACTTAGTGTATGTGGATAATGCAAACTATTATCAACAACCTCTGAATTTAGCACAACAAATGGACATTATACTGTAATAAGGGTTACAATAAAAAGTGCTTAAAATCAAATCTGGTCACTAATCTGGTCAGTAAATAATATTATTGCCATATTATTATCCCTTATGTAATTATATAGTACAGTATGCAAAGAAATTACAATTACATTTTATTCATATTCTGTATCCTCAGGTTAAAGTCTGCACAGACTTTCTTTCATCTGTTTCAGTGACAAGCAATGTGGCCCCTCCCGGTCCAACATGTGCTTTTGTTTTGTTTTGGTCTTATCCATGTGATTCCTTGTTCTGTTTCTTCCCGGTCCTGCACCCTTGTTTCCAGACCCTGCCCCTGTTTGTACCACCTGTTTTAACCACCTGTGTCTTGTTAACCCTCATTATTCCTTGTATTTAAGCCCTGTGTTTTCCCCTGTTAGTTTGCTGGTCTTTGTAGCGTCATTCTTCCGGCCTCTGTTGTGTGTTTTTCCTGTGTTCATTTTCGTCATGTCTGTCCCTCGTTCTCTCCGTGTTGGCTCATTGACCCTGGACCATTTTGACCCTGATAATGTATTTGCCCTTAATAGATCTCGCTTCTCTTTGCATTAATCTTATTAATTAATCTTAACATTACTATATTATTATTACAGTAGTCCTTTGACCAAACTGAGCTAACAGTAAATAAAAGCATTTAACAAAATAAACTTTCAACATTATTACAGTATGTAGGCCAAGGTATGTACTTCAAAATTTAATGTCCTCAACAACAGAGAACAGGTACTTATCCACTGTTGTTTGTGTTTTAAATTCAAAAACAGTGGATACAGATGCTGCTTCTGTTGTTTTGTATCATGCATATTGAGTAGGATGTTGTGTTTCCAGATGGTGTATTGATAAACCTGTATTAAAAGATTTTAATGTGTTGTTACTTGTCTGAACAGTGATTACAAATTGCTTGTCTGACGTCCCTCATAGAAACCATGTAATAGTTACACCCAACTGACATTTTCACTGTTAATCTGCCAGTGCTCACACTATTCAAACACATCTGCATTGACCAGAATCATACATGCATGGCAAACATGAAGGTAAAGAATGTTCTACCAGCATAAATCCACACTGCTGCACTGGCTCTGCAATCATATGGACCAGACTTAATGGACGTAATTGAAGAAACTAGCTCTAAGAAGAGATCAAGAATGATAACATTTGTGGACAGCAAATCATTCTGCAAGACGTCTTTATGTCAAGTCAAGCCATTAAAACTCTGCATCTTTTATTTATTGTCCAAATTAATCAGCGACATGTCCGATATCCCTCTCAATCCTGATTCCTATTGTGGAGTGTCAACCCCTTGGTCAGATGATGGATGGGCTGGTGTTCAAGCCTGCAGCAGTGGAGTGGGTGGGTGAGAATGGGCTCAAGAGGTAGCGGCTCTGAGCAGAATGCTAAGCATACTAAAACACCACTAATGAAATTCTCATCACAGTGACAGATTAGCTAATGATCCAGTCTTCAGCCATCTGAGTGGAGACAGCAAATCAAGCACAGCCACCACAGTACATGAGACAACGAGCCAGATAAATAATAATAACATAATATATCTCCTGCTCTCCTTAGCATCTTGACAAAGTATAGGAGAGGCTGATAGCACCTCACTACAAATAGTACACAGTTACATTGTTAAGAATAAAGGTGGCAAAAGGGGTTATTTGGAGTAATGCCATAGAACAGAAATGCCCAATCCTGATTCTGTAGATCCACCACCCTACAGAGTTCAGTGCCAACTCTAATCTAACACACCTGATCCAGGTAATAAACAGCCAGGTGTGTTATGAACTGTAAAGGACCATGACTGGGCACTTCTGCCACAGAAGAACCATTTTTGGTTCTCTAACAAACTGAGTGGTTTCCACAGAGAAATAAAGGGTTCTGCAGGGAGCCAAAAGTGGTTCTTCTATGGGATTGCTCCAAAGAATTGGTTTTGGCTAATTGTTAATAGTCTAAACCATTTTATCGTGTGCCAGTGGTCCAATCTTCAAACTCCACTAGCTAGGCCACACTTTTCTTCTATTCTAGCTTCAAGCACATCTAAGCCAGGTAATGAGTGATCTACAGCCCTTGATGGTCCTTAAGGAATGGGAATGAGAGTCCATGTGCTACAGCATTTTAGCAGGCTTTTCATCTGACTACTTTTGGGGAAAACACTCTGCATCAATAGAGTTGATTATAGCTGCATGTAATGGAGGATGGAGATGAAAAACAAAAGTGGATGTTTTCATCAGCAACAACACAGTGTGCCGATACGCTGGGGATTTTCTTTGTGTGTCGCACCAGGCTCCAGAACCACAAGCACTAAATTAAAACAAGGGAAAACACTTCAGCTGGAGTGAAAGCACCTGGCTGAGCTCGCTCACCAGACTTCCAAATAGCTCTCAATCTGCTCTCAATCTGACTTTCCAAACACATGTACTGTGACAACGAGAGACACTTTAACCATAGAAACAAAAGTTCTTCAACTCAGAAAGCACACTTCAAAAGAACACAACAGTTCTGCAGCAGCCATCAACTTTTTAAAGGGCTTGTTCAGTTATATAACAATAGGCATACATGAGTTTAACATTCAGTCAGGGTTAGGACTGAAGGATTTTGGGGAGACATCTCATTGTGATTTTTCTGAACAATATTGCAATTGATTTGATGATTTAAATGTGCTTATTTCTACAAATTAAGCCTATTTTTATCAAAGAAAACCAGCACACAATGCTGAATGTAGTATTCCAGACTGCCAGTTCACCAGCTGTGCATTATTGGGTTAAATGTTAAGACAAAAATGAATAATGTAGGACAGTGGATGTCAACCAGTGGACAGTGGTCTGGTTGCGAGCACTTTTGACAAATGTAGCTGACAACTTCTGTCAGTCCTGCATTGAAATTTATCCAATCATATGCATTTATGTAAACCAGTTAGCCAAAGACAATTCAACAGATCAGCTCAGAAACATATTTTCATAGGTTTCTAATTTTATTTACTTTTTCCGGTCTGAGTAGTAAAGCAACAACATGACTTAACCCCTCAAAATCTCAGCCTTTTTACATACTAAGGTATATTATTCAGTAACTACGGGGACTTCAGTGCAGTCTGGCTAAGCTATTCTTAGAATATAGAAGTGGCCACGTAAGGGGTTAAAGAAGGAAACCCAATACCAAAAGTGTTTCAAAATGAATTAAAAAAGAACTGTGTGCTTTTGTCCCAGTTTTTGAGCATTTGTGGATATCACCAGTACTTAAAGAACACTGACCAATAGCATATTTCATCAAGACCATAATTCAGAGGCATAGTCAAGGGGTGGCCAAAGGTGGCCAGTACCACCCTGGAAACAAGCATGGGCACTCTACTGGCCTCACCAATTATGGAAAGTGAGACACTGAGCCATCATTAGTCAGCTATCATTAATAAAGCATAAAATATGCTTTATAGTGAAAATCTGCCCAATCAGTTATGAGAGTCTGATGATGCAGCATATCATGCTGTGATAGGCTAATTTACTCAGTGTAACGTGGAGCGATGAGGCGGACGCATGCGCTGAGAAAAGAGAGATTTATTCTGGGCAAATCCATAATCAGGGTCGTGGTTGAAACGGTCCAGGTTCAAATAGCCAATATGAAGAGCAGGAGGGACAGACATAACGAAACAAAACACAGAAATCCAAACAATACACTTCAAACCATACAAACATACAGCACAATCAAACATATCCAACAAAGACCAACACAGACCAGGGCAAACACGGGGCTTATATGTCACAGCGATGACAAGGGACAGGTGGGAAGCAGGTGGAAACAATCAGGGGCAAAGTAGCGAAACAAGGGGGCAGGACATGAAAGAATCAAAACAAAGAGGCAGTAAACAGAAAAGCACATGGAGGAGTGGGAGGAGCCTATCATGACTCTCAGCAAACAGCAGAGTGAATGTGTCCCATCAGCAGTGCTACTCTGTCATGAAGTAGGCAAAGCGATGGTAAGATGAGTTACCTATCAAACATTTTGGAGGCTGTAGGTTACCTTAGACAGCACTGACGAGCTTTCGAATCATTTCACTTATGTGTAACCTGTAGTGAATGTAACCTAAACGAAAAAGTTAACCTTGACATCACGCACTTTGGTTTACTTTTGGCAATATTTGTCTTAATATAATATTTTAACAATGTGGCAATGATAGTGTATCAATTTCTATGTACTTCTATTACAGTAATTATATTTTCTTAGTTAGTTTTTTTCTTAGTTGTGTGCCACTTCAATAGAATCTCGGGGTCATACATGGCCACTCTATTCTAAATGTTCTAACTATGCCCCTGTCATAATTAGTCCTGTCTCATTTTGTACTGCATAATGTAGTAATAACACTCACTTCACTCACAGAAAGGAAACATCAGTCACCGTGCACTTCTATGGCTTTCTATTGTCAGCATTTAGATGGTATGGAGGAAATGTGTCAGAATTTGCATTATATCAGTGTTCTCCATGTCAGTCTCTGACTGCCAACAGAAACGCTGTAGCAGTTAGTGTAGTTAGCTTAACCACCTACAACCTGCACACCATTACCTCTCTTTGACGGAAACTGCTTCATAGGCAGTGACAGTAATTTTCTGCATGCTGTGTTTTGCTTGGGTGATAGCATTTTCCTTCACAATGCCGTAAACAGAAAGAAAACTGTCAAGGAACGATCTAGTCTGGCCTGCACTTCACTTCAGCTTGTGCCTGCATTCTCAACACAAAGTCTCAACTAGAACAATAAAGTAAAAGTGAGAAAAGTGTACTAAAGAAGCAGATATAATATGAGAGATCTGAGAGAAAAAGTGGGGCGACAGAGAAGGGAGGGAATAAACGATAGACGGGTAGAGAGAGAAAGTGAGAGAGGGACAGAGAGAAAGAGAGAAGGGGGGAGTAAGTTGGGGGACAGGTAACAAGAGACAGATGAGGAGAAAGAGAGAAAGAGAATCTGTGTTCCTTCTACTCTGATAATATCTTTCTTCTGTTATTTCAGCAATACTCAGTCAGCCTTGCAGACACTTTACAATAACTGGCGACTAGTAGTGCGGAGGGAAAAGCACACGGTTTGATGTAGTTCACAGAGAAAGGATTAGGGAAGATGAAGGGAAAAGAGTGGACAGGGGCCTATGGAAAAGGAACATTCAGCCAGAGTGAGCGGTTGCGAAAGAGAGAGAGAGGGGTGTTCGAGCTCCTGTCAGTTCTTTAGACAGGTGAAAGAGGGGAGGGAAGAAAGGCTCTGAAAGAGTCCCGGTTTCAGCTTTCACTCGAGCTAAAAATACAGCCTGTTCACAAACTCTGCTGAGGGAGAGCAGTTTGGAGCTTTGAGAGTGAAACCAAGGCTACAGTCTCAGTCCACTTATCCTTATATTCCAGTCTAAACTTCTCTTTTATATTGTGATTCCAAGTATTGATCCAATTGATCCAATAGTATTACACTTTTAAAAATAAAGGTTCCTTAATGGTTCTAGGGCTGTGCATTTGGTTGCACTTATTTCCCTTCAAAGTGTTCTTTGAGCGATGCCGTAAAAGAACCATTTTAATTCTCTAAAGCACTATGTTTGAAAAAGAGATTTTTCAGTGTGAAGAACATCACATTATGTACAGGTGCTTTACCAAATTAAGAGTTCTTTCTACACACACCTTCTAAGCCGCTTCTCCCTCAGGGTCACGGGGGTGCTGGAGCCTATCTCAGCTGTCATCAGGCAGAAGGCAGGATATACCCTGGACAGGTCACCACGCCATTACAGGGCAGAGAGACAGACACATTCACTCACACCCAGGGAAAATCTAGCACGTCCAATTGGCCTGGACTGTGAGAGGAAACTCATGCAGACACAGGGAGAACTCCACACAGAAAAGACCCTGGTCGCCTGGCCAGGGAACCGAACCCTGGCCTTTTTTACTGTGAGGTGACAGCGCTATCCACTGCGCCACCGTGTTCTTTCTAGAACCGTTATATTAAGTGGAAAAAAGGTTCAAAAAAGGTTTATCATGCTCTTACAATTCAATGATAAACAAAGAATCATCCACTTAAAGGTTCTTTAGGGAAGCTAAAAAGGTTCCACTATGGCATTGCGCAAAGAACCTTTTCTGGCACCTTTAGGAAAAATCTTTAAGTGACATGTCTTTAGGTTTTACAGTGGTTCCTAAAATTGGTGTAATTTAATATTAATTATCTCTCACTCATAGATTTCCAAGACAAGCTGAGAAATTCTGTCAAAACTGCAGACTATATTTATAACCAGTACACATTTGTGCTCACAAAAAGAAGGGGAGGTACATCCTTTACATGGGAAAAAGTAATTTTTTTTTCTGAAAATGTTGTTGCACAAGTTCTGTTTAGTTGGTGAGTTGAATTTATGGGAAAAAAAAGTTTGGATGCCCAAACTTTTGCATTCGACTGTATAGTTAATTGTGTATTGTGTATATAATTAAATGCAAAAATGCCTAAACATTTAAATTATATAGTAACATGAAAGTAATAACTCTTTACTTCTTAAAGTTAACAGTTGTGGTTTAAACATTTAAAGGTACATTGCAATCACAATGTAATCAGGATATTGTATTCTGTCTGCATTGTGCAGCCCTGCTTTGGCTATAGAGAACTAAGGAGTCATACTAATATAGTAGGTAGGCCTAGAGTTTCTGTGTGTTTACTGAGCATGCTGAGCTTCAGCTCTCATGTAGCGTTCCACAGCTCTTGTGTTACAAGTATATAGGTCCCTACAGAGGCTGAGCTTCAAGCTATTACTGCTAAGTGTCCACGTGCTCCGCCATGGTGGGTGGTCAGACCAAGGGTCAGTGACTCAGCCAGCAGTGCTGAGGATATCAATATAATCCGAGCAATGCCAGCCACATGCACATACCAGCACACATATTAACCCATATGTTAGCCAAACATATGCTCCATTAGTGGGTACAGAAGAGATGTAAGTTCAGGAGTAACTTTGCATACACTTGCCCACATCTTATTCCATGCAGAAATGAGTTTCCGCATCAAAGCACTAAATTCAGCTTAACTGATGAAGAAAGTGATGCTCTGCCATTTCACTCTGCCATCAGCTTTGCTCTTTGATGCGTTCAGTGACCAGTTTTCTAAACCCACCTGTTCTGGATCATTTTGGCACTTCAGGATTAGGTCTCCTTCTTATCAGTCAGACAGTGATATGAAGCCTCTCAATTTTTATTTATGTGTACAGATTTTTGGCCAGACACGAGCCGCTCCACCAGATTGTATCTTCAGTGTCTCCATCAGATATAAAGGCAACAATAACACAAACCAGCTGAGCGTATCAGCTTCACATTTAAAAGGGCCCATATCATGGAAAACCTAATTTTCATCACTTGTCTGGAATAAGAGTGTGATGTAGTATGTAAACACTGTGAAAGTTTCAAAACGTACCACTCACTCAGTCCATACAGTCCCTATACGAATGCTAAGATGAATGCTAAACAGCTTATTTTACGTTCTCGATGTCATAGATGAAACAACCTAGTCAAACATATCTGTCTATTTGGCATACAGCAGTATAGCAGTAAAATGAGTCTTTTAGCCCTGACTATTTTTTAATTGAGGCCCAATATCCTAATAATATATGTAACATGTAAATGACCTCTGCTCTGATTGGCTGCCCTGTATTGTGTCTCACTGAAAAAGCATTCCCAGCTGAAATATTCCATTTAACTTCACCATGAATGGGTGAATAGGAGAACATGCAGGGGCCTCAGAGAGCTAATTAGTTAGTTAAGCAAAGTTTGTAATTTAAACCTTTTGAGAAGCTTGAGCACAATTTATATAGATTGTATATAAACTATATAAACCATCAATAGGGTTCAGAAAAAAGTTACAGCAGACATGTTTAACAAGTCGTGGAGTAGTTTGGCAAACTGAATGCTAAAGTTTTGAAATGTTAAGCATTTTAATGTGTTTTATTCTTGTAATTTTTTTATTGTATTCTTTTTTATTGCAGTCTTGTATGTATTTGTATTCTGCTGATGAAGGGTACATTTATGCTGACCTGATCCCTCACCCCTCAAATGGCTCCTCTAATGCACTTCAATTGAACTAATACAGTAATGGAACGGCCCTTAAGATGATGTTGGGATTCCTCTGGGGGGAAACGCTGAGGCCAGGTCAACAAGAACACGCTCTAAGTACTGTAATAGAGGGAAGGTTTCTCAGTAGTCCTCACTATGGAGGTTTCTGTCTCTGTCTATTTCTGCAAAAGTGTCTTGGTTGATGGGGCAGTTATTGATAGTTTGTTGGACGTGGATGCAGATCTGTTCAGCTCCAACTGTTGCACACCCACTGTGGCTCAAGACCCCGTGCTGCCATGGAAACAAGATCCCATAAAACGGCAAGCCCACCCAACTGCTGTCCGACAGAGATTAAACTTTCCAGGACTGGCTGAGGAAGAAGAAGCTGAAGAGAAAAAAGAACTCACCCTACATTCCTCTCCTCCACTGCCATGCAGTTAGTTTATGGTGGGGATTTGTGAGGAGATATCCGCTTTTCAGCTTAACTCAGCCAAACTGCTGCTTCAAGAAAGTAAGCAATCAGGATTTCATGCCCAAACCTAGTTTTCTTTAGCATAGGAACAAATGAATTTGAATGATGTTTTATTCACTGAGGTATTTAAGCTATAGCTACAGTATTATGAATGATGCCCAATTAATATGAAGTTTAGATAATATAGCAGCAATTGTTACTCAAAGGGCTCTTTTAGTGTTTGGTACACAGAATTTAGCAACATAAAACATTAAAATGAATGGATAAATCAATCCATTTTCAATTATTTGCTAAAAATTTGAGTGTACAATTTGACTTATTGTGTCTTTAAAACTCTATTCCCTTTAAAAAAAATCTAAGCAGCTACTTCCAGACATTTGGTTTTACAAAGGCCATGGCTAGGTATCAAGGGGATCAGACTTTAAGCTCCATTAAGTTTCTGTACAGTTGACTGAGAACTAAGAGCAAACCCTATCCAGCATTTTCATACAGCTCCAACACTCTGTGGTCCTCTTTCAGCATCATTTAAAGTTGAACGTATAATGTATTATGAAGCAGGAGCGGGAAAGCAAGCATGCTCTGGTTTTATTAGCATGAGCTAATTCAATTGTAGAGACTCAGCAGACTAAGAATCTGCAGCATTCTGGCACTTATAGTGACTGCGTCATAGTTATGCACATGTTTAACAGTGCACTTGAGTAATACTTACTTCAAAATGTCATCCACAAGAACACTTACGCATACAAACTAGACTTTATCTGACCTACAGAAATTACAGTCGCCTGGGTTCATTCTTACGGGGATAGATGCACTGCAGTGTTAGTTTATGACAGACTTTGTTCCATTTCACAAGAAAACATCACATCTTTGCTGTCATAACAAAATCCCATATCCACAAAACAAGTAAGTACAAAACAAGCAACTTTACAGGAGAAGGAACAAGCTTTCATATTTCTTCTAGTTTTTCTCTCTACTTCAGGCATTTGTGGGGGGTTGTGTTCCAATAATTAATTTGGAATATGATCATTTTCCAACCTCTATTTATACCTTAGAATTATGCAGGCTGTTTTTGCTACTGTGCATTTGAGGCTGATTTATGTAAATGACTTCAATTCTGATTGGCTGCTCTCATTTAAATGGTCTGGGCTGAAGCACTCATAACTTTAACACAAATGGGTGCTGAATGGGAAACTGTTGTAGGCTGATTAGTAGAACTCATGTAGATGAGTTTGTTTTTGTTGCTCGACCCCACAAAAACAACACATTCAAAAGAGGCTGTATCTGCAACTAAGTTTTAACATATTTAATGGTTGGACTGGGAAGTGAACAGTATATTTGAAACAATGTTTACATCAAACTATTTCATTTTTTCCACAAAATATGCACTTTAATGTAAGTTAATTGTAAGGGAATTTTATTCTAATCAAATTTTTAATCTCTTCTCATACTCACACAAGGTAAAGCAGAGCTGGCATATTCATTATGCTCAAGCTTTGTGTTGACAGCAATGACATACTGTTTAGACTACACTGACAATAGGGATCTGGGCATATCAGCTGGATCTTGAGTGATAGTGAGTGAGTGATGATGTGGAAGTAAAACTGTGCGAGTGAGGTCACTGAGTCAGCGCTTACAGTTCAAAAACTCAAAGTTAAAACAGATGCTTGTTTAGCATAACAAAGCTGCGCAGCATTTTAAGGAACAGCTACTGTCAGGAACGACTCCATCTGGAAAGTTTTCATTTTCTTTGCATTTTCTTTGAGGCTGCTGTTCAAAGACTGTACTCCTTCACATGCTTTGTCAAACACACGCCTGTAACTCCAAAGGGCAGAAAAATAGTTGAAAGGCAGGCCTGGAAAAAACAGCTGTTTGGCAAACTTCCTGTGCAGCGGGCATAGCACACACTCCTCTGTTTACTCACCTGCCTCACACACTATCTCACCCCCAAAGCCAGGAACAATTAGCCGCACAGGCAGTGTACATTCTAACCACGCACAGGAAATAGTAGCGTTAGGTCCATTCACCACACAGACTTATCTGAATCAATCATAGTTGTTTTGTCTGGTTACAAAAATGCTTAGACAGGAAGAAAGTTGTCACAGCAGGTATGTGTCTAGCCATAGATTCACCAGCATTTTACTAGGAGTGGCCAGTATGGCAGAAAAATGATATGAAATACATAAAGTTTTCATGCTACATTTTGTGAGGGTTGACAAATTGGAATAAATCAAAAAGCTCCACTAGTGCCACTTCATGGGTAGTAATAATGGGTCTTATTTGTGTGGTTGGTAGCCAAGTGGTTGGCAAGGTCAGCAATCTGGGGGCTGTGGGTTCAAATCCCAGGACTGACTGGATATTCCTGGCTGTGCCCTTGGGAAAGGCACTTAACTCCCCACTGCCCCAGGCAGTGCTGCTCTGCTACTGATTTTGTGCTGCTCCCAGACTGGCTATGGTTAGGCAGCAAAATGACAAATTTCATCAATAACAGAAGATAATGTTATAAAAAACTATATCACAAGCTATGAATACAGTGACTTTTTCAGCATTTATCACACTGTGCTGTAGGGTGATGTCCTATTTATTGTCATAAATTACATCACATTACATTTCTGAACATATTGTGCAATCAGTGCTTAAAGAACACTAAACAAGCACCATGTTTCATTACAAAGACAGCATTATTGTTTCTTTCACGGCTGTGGCAGGTCTGATCAGCAAGAATGATAAGTCAGCATACAGAGAGGAGGTGCTGCGGCTAACAGATTGGTCCTAGCAACCTGTCTCTGAATGTGGGGGACTGTGGAGAGCATCCTGACCCTACAGCATATAATGAGGACAGCTGAGAAGATCATTGGGGTCTCTCTCCCCTCCATCATGAACATCTATACCACATGCTGCATCAGAAAAAAGCCACCAGCATTGTGGACGACCCCATCCATCCCTCACACAGACTTTTCTCACTGCTTCCGTCTGGCTAAAGTTACGGGAGAATCAATGCCATCACTGCCAGACTCTGCAACAGCTTTGTTCCTCAAGTAATCAGGTTTTTGATCTCACAGTGACTGAACTGAAATCCCCCCTCACACACACATTCTACACTCACACATTCTCCTCTTTTGATGCACTTTTGCATCCGGAATTTGCTGCAAATACAATGTTTACACTTTGTCTACTCAAATACAGTGTATATCTTACCTCAGGAACTGCTGTGGTCACGTATTCACAGATCACAGCATGTTAATTAATTTTGTACCTTATTTCACAACCCTACCTCATGCTCAGAAATGAGCGCTGTGTTGGTGCTGCACTGTCCTGTCTGTTTAGTGTGTCTGTCTGTTTTATTTATCATATTTATTGTATTGTTTCTAGTCCATTTTTTTGCACACTTATGTCTGCACATGCAGTTTGTACTGCTTATTCTGTTTCATGTTGCACTGTGTTGTTCCTTGGGGGAACGTAAATTCACTCCACTGTGTAGTTGTACATAGATGGAATGACAATAAAAGCCTCTTGACTTGACTTGACTTGTTACAACTGATCAAACCTCAGAAAAACAAAATCTTGTGGTACATATTGTAAATCATGGTGTGCTGAGGTATCATTACGTTATATTTCTGCCATCGTTCACTCAGTTTTTCAGTGTTTAAGTACTGATGATAATCACAATACACCCAGAAAAGTGTACTGTAACTTAATTTATCACTAAAATATTGTCCTATTTCCCATCCTTATAAAAGCCAGTTATAACAAAAGTGTGATGTAATTTTATATTCAGTATTTCATTCATAGGTTGAAAGTGTAGATCTGATACATTTGTTTTGTAAGTAGTTCATTATTATTTGATTTTTGCAAAAAAATACGGTTTACAGCAAGAAATAAGATTTTTTGTCTTTTCTTAACATTGAAACAAATGGACTCAAAGTTGTCCATCCAGAACATACATTTAGTTTATTTTGTAAATAATGTGTCAAGAAGTGCATTTACATTTTTATTGTTATATAATTCAAACTGAAGGCATAACAAAGTGACACTGAAAACTTAAATATATAAATAAAGCATAATATTCTAATAGATTCTACGGTAAAAATGTTATTCTGTCTCAGTTGGAAGGCAACTGAGCCAAGAGACAACACTGTGTTTTGTTTGGGGTTAGTTCGTGTTTGAACATCCTGGGATGGTGGGATTCGGTGTGTAAACGAGGGGAGCTTTACTCTGATACATGACTGACTGGTTTGGCTTTGCTGACATTTCACTGCCCCTGAGCAAAACCAGATATGAATGCAAATGTTCTAGTGTTGCTTCTGCATATGTTCTGATTCACATGCATTTAAAAAGCTCTAGCTGGTTCCAGTAAGCAGACACTTTCTTCCATAATAGTAACCATCAAAGAACAGTTACACCGGGCACCAGAATTTTCCTAAAACCCTGTGATCTTAATCCTATTCTCAACAGTCAGAATTCCTTAATGTCTGGAAACAGTCATTTTACACATAACGTGTATTTTATACGGTGGTCGAATAGTTATCAAGCCTGCGTTAACATCAATCACTGACTAGACAAAAGGTTTAATGATTATATAAAGGATTTACATCAATGCCTAAGCACTACTGTATAAGCCTATATTATGTAGTTTTGTGAAGCACAGGGATTCAATTGAATGAGGCTGAGCTGAAGTGTGTGAAACTCTGAAATCAACTTAGTTTTAATGGATTCTACCACACACACTGGCAAGATAGGAACTCCCCAGACACAATTCTTCTCCCATGGATTTTGAGTCATCCCACCTATGAACACCAGACATACGTTTCTCTGTAAATCTTCACATTTCCAACAGTTCAGTCCGCAATAGCAAAGGTAAACCCCATTACCTGCTTCACTCTCAAAATCACATGCTAGTTTCACACACTGTAAAATGTGTTTCGAAATCTAAAATGCCTTGAATGAATGACTCTTCATTCAAAGCAATTTGTTGCATTGAGTAACACTAGTTCAGGTGCTTGTTACAGCATGAAGGGACTTTTTTAGGTTGAACTATGAAACAGTCTTTACAGTGCAGTCGTTACTAAACCATTGTAGTGACTAAATAAGTCTTTGGATGACTTTACATAGAGAAATTAAATTTTGTCATGTCTGTTCCCCATTTGATCCGTGTTGGCCATCTGACCTCGGACTGTTCCGACTACGACCCTGGATTTGCCCAAAATAAAACTCGCTTATCTCAGCGCATGCGTCCGCCTCCTCGCTCCACGTCACAGTTTTACTGAAAATGATATACTTTATCAAAAAATATATATTTTTAAACCTCAATAAAACAACATATTAATCCGTATTAATATCATGTAAAACATCTATATTGTATAAAAGTTGATTTAAACATTCATTAACATGTTATGAACTGTTTATGTAAGATGTTATGACTGTGTTATATAGATAACCTTCAAGTAAACTTACTGGAATTGTCATGCAACTACCTGCACTATGAAACTCAATCTTTATGTGAACAGGCTAGAACGGTAATAACCTCATAATGTGAAAAAAGTTAAAAGCTCTATTAAACTGAATAAAAAAATAAATCAAATGTAAACATCAACATTATTGGCATAATACATTTTGTGAATCATTACTCATTACTTTACCAGCTAGGTTGATCAAAACACAGCAGGCTAACAAAGCAGACAAAACACTGGCACAACCAGCCATTCAAACAGCTGCTATGTTATCATTAACCAATTAGTTAACCAGCTAATTAATCTAACTAGTTACCAGCATACAAACAACATTATTCCAAGAGACCGCCTATTGTCTTGATTTCTTGTTTATGATATGTTGACTAGTTGAAATTACATCCTTTGATGTGATCTGCATTTTGATTGGCCGTTTCATAAGACTTGTTTCACAAATTTGAGATGGTTGCAACTGTTGTGTTCCAGTGAGTTGCAGGGGACTTTATGCAATAAAAGTTTCCTGTAAGTTTCTAACAACTAAATTTGTGTGAATGCTTTTCACCTTATAAAGCCAGCACTAACATTAATAACTGAATGACAATCTTCTTCTTTCGGCTGCTCCCTTTAGGGTCGCCACAGCGGATCATCTGCCTCCATCTTGCCCTATCCACTGCCTCCTCTACGTTCACACCAACCATCTCCATGTCCACCTTCACTACATCCATAAACCTTCTCTGAGGTCTACCTCTTCTCCTTCTACCTGGCAGCTCCATCTCCAACATTCTTTGCCCAATATATCCACTATTCCTCCTCAACACATGTCCAAACCATCTCAACCTGGCCTCTCCAAACTGCTCCACCTTCGCTGTCCCTCTGATCTGCTCATTTCTAATCTTTAATAACTGAATGACAATGCTTTTTCTTAAGGGTTAACGATTCACCTGCGTGTTGGCAGTTCTTGCTTTCTAGGCAACTTCAAGTTTGCTAACATAAGCCTTTCAGACAAAAATCACAACCACAGCTCCCACAACTATGCTCAGCTATGAAACAGTTTCCCCCACAACTGCTTCCTAATTTGAAGGTTTGCTGTGCAATAACAATCCCCTTACACTGGCACGGTTTATTTTGAGAGGATTGGTGCAGTGGCCACGCAGCTCTTGGCCCTGCACTGCTCAAAACAAGGATTTAACCTCCGAATGGGCTGAAATAACATTTCCTGTCTGTCCTTTAGTGCTCCAGACTTCCTGTTTGACTGAGACAAATCCCTGCTGAAGCTGGACATTCCGCCCCGCACTGGCTCTCCATCTGTCTGATTCACTTGCTCTTTTGGGACCCTGTCTCTTTCTCTCTCGCCTTCTCTATCTATCCCTCTCACTCATACTCATCTCCCCTCCATCTCATTTTCATTCTTTCACTGTCCATTCCATTCTCTCTCTCTCTCTCTCTCTATCTCTCTCTCTCAGTATCTCTTTCTCTCTCTCTCCTTCCATCACCTCCTCATCCAACTCATTTTCATTCTATCTGTTCATCTCATTCTCCCTCTTTCTCTCACACTTGTCCATCACATTTTCACATAATTTACTTTCAATGCCCCATCCTCTCTTCTTTCATCTCTCTCTCCTTCTCTCTCATTTACTTTCTCTCCTATTTTCTTCTCTCTTTCTCCTCTTTGCTTCTCCCTGTCTTTTTCTCTTTTTCTTCTCTCTCTCATCATTATCCTCTTTGCTGCTTCTGCTTTCTTACTCTCTCTTCTCTCTCTATCTCTTTTCTTCTGTCTCTCTTTCTTTCTCTTTTTCTTTGTCTCTTTATACCTTTCTCTCTCTCTCTCTCTCTCTCTCTCTCTCTCTCTCTCTCTCTCTCTCTCTCTATCTATCTATCTATCTATCTATCTATCTATCTATCTATCTATCTATCTACCTATCTATCTATCTCTCTTATCCTCTGGTGTTCTCTCTCTCCTTTTCTTCACCTGACAGTGTGTGGACTGAAGCAGTGAAAGTAAATTAGGTGAAAGGTGAGTTGGAACTAAAGTAGACGGCTTGAAATAAAGATGGACAGTAATAACCGCAGGCGACTGAAACTTTACACAGAGCTGAGGCAGACGGCGAATGGGTGAACGAGTGCGAGAGAGAAGCAGGTGGAAAAGTCAAATGTCAGGAGGAAAACTTAGCTTGATAATCAGCATTTTCTGGACACTATCTCAGCGTCTCGCTGTGTTTAAAGACTCAAACCTTTGTTTGTCTTCTGCTGTGCTGTCCACGTTCTGGAGGACTTGTATTTCATTCCTCACTCAGCAGACAGCTATGATGAGAAGAGGCCTTTGTACGTCTTTGTAAGTCTGCCTTCCAGAACGTTGGCCACCTTCATCTTCCCATCTGCATTACAGATCTCAGTACCACCAGAGCTGAGCCCAGTAAATGTATTCAGAAAGCACAGAATGCGCTTTCATATGAGCATCTTAATAATTCTTCAATTTTGCAGCCTGACAGCTGAAAGGTAGGAGTGTGGACAAGCAAATTAATGCCCAGCATAGAGGCAAACTTCAGCTTCACATCAGCCATAAGGCGAATCATTCAGAAGGCTGTTATAAATAGGACAGTCTTGCTGGTGACCCAGACAGGCACCCTCCATAGCAAATGCATGGCTAAAGTTTGGACTGATTTCATAGGATTTTCATATGCAATAACTAGTCTGAAACAACTCAGTGGAACCTCCAGCATCACTAAGCCCAGGCGTTCATGAGCTGGATAGATTTTACATGATTAGTTAATGAACTACTCTGCCTTCCACTACACACACTGAGATTACCACCAAGCCCATGTTTCAACAAATTCAGGCATAGAAACTGAAATCACCTGCAATTCAAATCTCATTTGTATGATACATTTAAGTCATTCAGAAAACAGGTCATAAGAGACAAACTGACATAAATGTACAATGAATATGATGCAGGGAACATGAAAGTATGAAAATTAAAAGTATATATCAAACCTGTGTGTTTGACTGTACTGAATATTGCAACCATTAAACACTGTTTAATACAATATATGTCCAAAGGTTTGTTGACACCTGCTCATAGTGTTTCTACTGAAATAAAGGATATTAATATCGAGTTCCCCCACCTTTTGCATGATATTGGAACACTGCTGTGAGGTTTTGATTGATTTAAACCACAAGATCATTAATGCGGTCAGCGACTGATGTTGGATAAATAGTTCTGGATCAAAAATGCCACTCTAACATATCCCAAAGGTGCTGGATGAAGCTCCATTACTCCAGAGAACACTATTCCACTGTTCCTCATCCTTTATATCCCTCAAGCCATTGTTTGGCATTGAGTTTGGTGACCTTTAGCTTATGTGTGGCTGCATAGGAATAAACAGCATAAACATATATTGTGAAAATATATAAATGGCCACTTTATAAATAGACTTTCCATGAGGGGACCACCCAAGACCTCCACCACAATTTGAACCCTGGGTAAAGTATTAATCTATATCACATCATCAGTATTATGTCATCATAGCATACACTGAGTAATAAAGTCAGCTGTTGCTATGTGCTATATCATTTAACCCTAAAAAGTGTGTCAACTTGACATAACAATTGACAAAAGTCTTTAAGACAGACAATACCAGTTGTTATGACAAGCTTACATACATATATAATCATGAACCCTGTCTACAGTAAAGTGTCACCTTTCAAATTAAGTCCAATTCCATGAGAACCACAGCAAAAAAATTTTAATTTAAAAAAACTTTTAGTAAAGAACTGTTGGAATAAGCTTTAATAAACATTTATGTGGGTTTATATCAGTTAGTTTGATAAGCTTATGTAGGTATCATATAACCTTATGAACCCTACAGTAAAGTGTTACCAGTCAGACTTACTCAGCTTCTATGGGAAGTTCAGCAAAAACTGTTTCACTAAACCCATTCAAAATATTTACATGGCCTATCATAACCACATAACTGTTAATAACGCAGATTCATTTTGGAAAGGTGATGAAACACATATACATGCATTTGCAGACATACAGACACATACACACAAACCCCTTTCTGGCAGTTCATCTTGGTGGAAGAGCAACATTTAGTTACAGCTATACCCCAGGGTCATAATGTGCAGGCTGTGTGAAGAAATGTTATTGCATAACTCATTTACATGTTCTGGGTTTACGTTGTCATCTCATGGCAGTTACATTCATTCCTAACCACAGCAGGAACATAAAACTGTTTTGCCTTGAAGCGATCTTGCTATATATCACACGCTCCCCCACTCCACCCCCAAACTGAAAAGCATCAGTCATTTCAGACAGAACAAAGAACGCCCTTTTAACAACAAGGGTGAGAGGATCTCATCCAGGCCATTTTTCTGATGAGACGTGGAGGAGTCATCAGTTATCGGCGAAATGAACAGCAGTTGAATAGAAGGAGAACCATGGGGAAGCTCTGTCGTTACCATTGCTGCCCAATCCACCAGACAGCCAACATTAGGAGAGGACAATAGGAACATGGAAGACACAATGGTTGAGCTTTAACATGAAGGTCACTTTCTCTCTCACTCATTTACACTTTGTTTCACTCTGTGGATCACTCTCTCTTATTCTCCATCTCTCTCTGCATCATCATCCTCTATGCTGGACACTTTAGGTACCTTACTGCCTCTATCCATACAGCATTGTTTCAGTGTTAAAGTGGTAGTTTGGTTAAAAATCAAATACACACCGTTTTCTTCTCAGTCCTATTGCAGTCAATCAGTTAAAGACATTTGCTTGTTTAGGTTGGTGCTGGAGCTTTGACTTGTAGCTAACATGTAAATGTAGCTAACAAGTAACGGAAGCTTATTAGCACTGTGCAAACCTCCTACCTATATCAACACATTTGCCTCTAAATGTTTTAAGTTGTTAAGTCATTTCAAATAACATTTATTATCTGGGTTCTGACACTGTCTGATGTTCTGATATCTATAGCAGGGAGAAAGAACATGTGTTTTAATGTAACTTCTTGTTGTCCTTTTAAGTACATTTAGTAAGTAAGCATACAGTGTTGTGTTATAAAATGTAAAAGAATCCCCCTTGAGAGAATCTCCTCAATGCAATGCAGATGTAATAACACAAACAAAGCATAACAGGTGGTGGTAAATGGACAAGAGGAGACCCAGACACCAGGGCAAAGAATATTTTTTCACTGAATTTAAAGGTAAGGCAGTATGCCTGGTATATAGGGATAATGAATTCCAACAATTCCAAATGACAGGAATCAATGGAGTCAAATACATATGTCATCTTTTTACAGTACTTTTCATGACAACATGTAACACTAAGCGCTTTAACAGGCCATGGCCCAACATTTTATTAGACTTCTACAATCTAATAAGATTGCTAAGAATCAACGAGTTTGCACTTAAGTCCCTTTAGTCTTAGTATAATAAGCTTGGGATTTTAAGAGGTTGAGTACATTTCTCATTAATATGATTGATGGAATGAATGAAAAGTTATCTGACACGTTAACTCCATGTGCTACAAGCTCTTCAAGGACACAAGATGTAAGTTTAATTATATGACCTATTTTACATTAACATGGTAGTTTGCAGAGCTAATGCTAGCCAGATTAACTTTGCTATCATGCATTGGCAAAACATGTACCTCCATGACTCTCCATGTTTCAGCACTGGTGAAGTTGTGCTTTTTTTATTACAAATTTTATTTTGTTTTCCTCTTTGTCCAGAGTAAAATATGGGTAATCAAGAAACATGTGGGTAGTGGAAAGACACAGTTTTCAGCCAGGTTGCCTACAGAATTCAGATTCCTTTATTGATCCCAGTGGGAAATTGCAGTAATGGGAGCTGCTGTAACAGGCAGCATGCACGCACGCGCATGCGCACTACAACAGAAAGCAGAATATCTCACACCCTGTGTGCATGTAGGAACTGGCAAACATGAACATCATTGTGTGGAATTGAGCTCAAAGCTTAGGAGTCAACTCTCGTGCCTGGAAGTGATGAATCAAGTTTTTTTTCTGAGATCAACTCAGTAGGTAAAGAAGCTTTTAGAGGATTTTAAGAATGCAGTTTCTCCACGTATACTGACAACATGAAAAACACATAAAGCTAAAAAACTGCTGTTTAGTGTAAACATAATTTGGTCCACCAAGTCAAAATGTTTGATCAGTCCGGATCTTTACAGATGAAAAAAGTAGACTGTCGTGTATATTACGGATGGCTAATAAACTGCAGTAACTGAATATCTTTCTGCACTTGTAAATTTTTTATAGATAAACCACATAAGAATATGTTTTTATATTACTTACAGAGCTCATGTCCTATATGTTTCTTGTATTTCCTTTTTTCTCTGAGCTGCACGTGTCATTTGTGTGGGTGTATGTGCCAAAAACAATACTTTTATTTATAAATGAACATTTCTTATATTTTTTTTATAGATTAGAATAAAACAGGCTGTTTCTGTTCCTGTGCCTTTAAGACAGATATATATCGCTGCTTTCGGAACAAAACCTTGTATCTCCATTTTTGTCATTTTTCTGTTTTTGACATAACTTGAAAGTACCCATTATCCTTCACATTGTGTGTAAATTTCATGATGAATGGACTGAAAGAAATGGACCAAAATGACTTGGAAAAAATTCTGGTTCCATTGACTTACATTAAAAGTAAAGTAGGTTTTTTCCTTCTCCTGTACAGTTACCATTTTGGAGATACGAGATTTTCTTCCAACAGTAGCGATATGTAAAATGCCATTCTGACTGTCCTGTCTTGTGCCTCATTAAAAAAGTAGTTTAGGATGAAATGGTAAAACCTCAGTGTGAATTGTAAAAAGTGGCTGGTCAAACCTACATAAAGAAAAAAAATACTTCATGTGGTAACAAGTAAATTAGAAGGGTTTTTTAAACCTAAATAAACACTGTGAATGAACATATAGTTCATTTTTGCAGTGTAGTTTCTATAAACTATATAAACTGTTGATTAAGTGGTGTGTTTTGAAACTTTAGCAGTGTTTACATACTACAACAAATACTTTTAAATCCAAAAAGTTAGGAAAATTTGGTTTGAAAGATGCTAATGATTGGCTTTTGTTACCTTCGTTAGCTTTGTATCTCCAACACAGAACTAAAGCTATAAACTTTGGACAACAAATATATCTTGCCTAATCAACCGTTTGGGGTTACATGAAAAGTGTGTAGATTTGAATTTTTAGGCAAACTAACTTTTAAGAGAATGACTTTATCTCCTCATGTTTCCTCCAAACACAGAGAGGAAAACCTCTTTTTCCATACATACTGCACAGGGTTTCCCTATTTGAAAGCCACATCATGTCAGATGGATTTCTCTGGCATTTGAGCTTTTGCATTAAGCGTAATATACTAAGCATGCACATGACCATATCTCCCTTTTTGCACGCACACCAGATATTCAAAACTATACTCATATGAACTACTGTAAAGACAAAAGTGTGCCACATTAATTCAGAAGCCACATTCTGAAGGAAGCAATGCCTAATTATCTGCTTGAACAAAGAGACTGATGAACATTTGCTTATATAAGCCGACTTGCCACATTATGTGAGTCAAGACCCCCAACAGACTTCATGATAGAAGCAGTTCTATTATTAGCATGCCATAATGATGTGTTCCGCAGTCTTCCCCTTTGTCTTTTTCTTTTATGGTGGTTCCTTTTCACTGTCAGGGAGAAATGACAGCTCACACTATGCCTGTAAGGAGGAACCAATATTATTCACTTGCTCATTTGAGTTCAGGTGCATCCTCAGCTCCAATAGACCGGCCTGTATGACAACAGTGCAATCGGAAATGAGGGCAAACTTCAAACGCCTCTTCATGGGATTAATACACAAGGCTGGCATGTCAAGCCATGAGCCGAATAATCAAGCAAATGTATGCAGCTTAAGGAGCTGGAGTGGTGGAGCAGTAAAGCAAAAGCTGTCAGTAGTCATCTGCCTCTATTTAACACAGCTGTAAAGTGACTACCTAATGGCAGGGTGGCAAACCACTATGTGTCTGCAAGCTGAGTTAGAGTGAAGCAAAGGCAGCATTGCTAAATGCGGAGAAGACATGCTAGGCACAGCAAGAAAGAGAGAGAGAGAGAGAGAGAGAGAGAGACCAGTGTAATCGGAAAGATGAGGTTGTTCTTCAGTTTTCCAGAATTGTGTTACTGTAGTGGTTCTCACATGTTTTCAATCTGTTTCAATCTGTTCAACATGTAACTTAATCAATTTAAAAATCTAGAGTTAATTTTGTTAAGTTAATGCTATTTAAATTTCTATATTTAATTAAATGTATTGCATAGTTCCATATGATTCTGTAACACTACTAGAACCTTGCTGCATAAAATTCATATAACCCTGCCATAAACGTGTCATGGCATGTCATGTCACATGCTGTCATGACACATTATGTCCAGTACCACAACAATATATGACAATGATATTACCGTTACCGGTAGTTCTCATAATGGATGTTATAATGTTTGCTGTCATTACATTAACTAGAATGCATTTAGCAACAGTTAGAACACATGCTTTCATGACATCAAACCTTTCAATACCAATTACTGGTAATGATTACATGACACTGTTATAATGTAATGGAATACATGCATTATAATGTAATACATGTAATCTTTATTGACAGATTTGAACTTCTGTCTTCTTTCCACCTGTTTCAATGTCAAGACACGCTACAGCAACCTTCTTCACATTTCTCCACACTCCGTCATATTATCACACGCAATGCATGGAGGTACAACAACAATCAAACAACAAAAACTTTGGCTGTAAATAGTTTTAAAATGTGTAGTGACAATTACAATCATCCAACAACTCAGTTATTCCAAAAATAATCAAGTAATGCTGATAAACATAAAAGGTTAGCTGCTTTGGCTGTTTCTCTGCCCATTTCCATCAATTAGATGCCTTTTTATTACAACAGTGAGTTCTATCATATGGTGACATGGTGATTTTATGGAAACGCCACTCAAAAAGTGTGTTATCAAAAATATCTGTCTACATACCTTTTTTCTGACAGCCAAAATACCAAAAACAAACATCATAAACTTTCTCAGACATGCAATTACATGATCATACCAGCCTGGGTCATAACAGGGAGAGTCCACATCTTACAGAACTGATCAAAGCCGATACCTTTCACTTTCATCACTGAGGTCACTGCCCAGCTTAGTTCTATGCAGCTATCCAGACTGCCAGACTTTATGATTAGTGCACTCTACTTTTCAGTTCTGAACCCCAGTTGTGGAAAGAGAATAGAAACAAATGTCAGCATTCCTCAAAGACACCCCACACAGTCTGTTTCAAATCTGCGATTGTGCACTAAGAATTGGCCAGGCAAGTGGAGGGGGCTAAAAATAAAAGGCTATTATGTCACGCTGTGGGCAGGACCCTAGCAAACTGAGTTTGGAATTACAGCCCTGAGCTCCCAGTCTGAAATGAATCAGGATCCCTCTGCATTGTCCTTAATATGATTTGGAGAAAAAGGCACCCTGAGCAACAGGAAAAACTGTGGAATCAATGCTCTTTGAACCAGAGTGAGAAGTAAAGGTGGAAGGGCAATGCAGAACAGCCTTTTATGCTGGATGCTGGATACCCTTTTATTACAATGCAAACAATGACTTATGAGAAATGTGATATGTTGCTTACTAAAACATGCTTTTGTGAGGTTTATAGACTAATTTTTAAGGAATACATAGGCAAAATTATCCCTAAATAAGCCAGAAAGGTCACAGGTTGTTTCAATTGTTGCTAATATCAATAATTTATACAATCAGTATAAAGTTGTGGAACTCAGTACAGTGAAAAAGCAAGGTCAGATCATATGGGGGTCAGTCTGGATGGGCCATTAGCTTACTCACCGCCAACAAACTGGATCCCCCCTGCCACACGTCCAATGGCACGAGAGATGAGCTCAGACACGCAGCAGCCCATGAGCGCTGTGAGCGCCACCAGCAGCAGCAGGCCACATCCTGTTCCCGTCACCACTGTACACACACGCCACTCCACGCTTGGGATGCCCTGGAAGGTGGCGTAGCGGCCGCACTGCTCCAGCATTACAGTGGCCTGCCTCTGCTCATCCCGTATAGGGTAGGAGCAGCGCCGGAAAGTGCCGAAGGACACCGGTTTGCCCATCTGTGATCCCAGCAGCCAGTAGGGCATGAAGAAGCCCACACAGGACGCTGCAGCACTGAGGAGAGACACCAGGGCCCAGAGTATCCCAGCACAGGTTAAACTGGAAGCCATGGTGAGTGAAGTGGGATCTGATATAATAGGGAATTCCCAAAAGACGTGTTGTAGACAAAAGCTTGTATTCCTTTTTCTTTTCTTTTGAGAATAAAGATGATGTCTATCTCCACACAGTTCTCAACATGGTCGTCCTGTTAATGCCTCCTGTTCCCTTTAAACAGACACAAGAAAAAAAGGCAGTTCAGTTCTCAGTACTTTATTAGTCCCAAAAAGGGCAATTCATTTGCAGCTTTCCCCGTCCATATGTGTAACTATACATGTATATATATATATATATATATATATATATACACATACACACGCAAACACATATGAACACGCATGTACGTACATACGCTCATATACATACATGCACATACATACACATATGTACATACAAAAAAAATGTTTAAATTGTATGCATGTCAGAGACACCAAATCCACATACATAGATAGATAGATAAATAAATAAATAAATAAATAAATAGTCAATGCAATGAGACACCAAATAGCTATAAAAGACTATAAAAGACTATAAATAGCTATAAAAGACTATTATCCACATTTAGTAGCTTGATAGCAGAAGGAATACAAGACTTAGAAGAGCATTTTGTTCTACTTAGGGGCACAATATAAGGCTGACCTGACAGCATTACAGTCATTACAGAATTCGCTGGACAAAATATGATCAGATTGAATGATAATTCCCTTTTGCTGTCTGAGTCACTTCTTGACACATTAAAAGTTGTTAATTAAAGTTTCAGTCCTCTCTTGCCTAGACTATTTATTCCTTAAAAAGACTTTTGACAGGTTACAGCTTGTACAAAACTTGCACCACTAAAAGGTCCTGCTTGTGCATCACTTTGCTTGCTGCGTCTGGAATTAACTTATTTTGCTTTCAGGCCTTTAATTAGTTGTTAAATCTATGAATGCTTTGGCACCCTCATACATTACAGAGTGCTGACAGACTGTTCCAGAATGGATCTTAAGGTCCTGAAATGCTTTTATGCTGGATAATCCTCCAGTAAAACACAAGAGAAGTGGTGAAGCAGACTTTTGCTGCTATGCTCCGACAGGCACGACAGGCACTTTCTGCTGACAGTCTTAAAGTTTACATATTCACTTCAATTCAATTTGTTTATGCTTGTCTGATTTTTTCCCGTGAAGCACTTCGAGCTGCCTCTCCATGCATGAGAGTTGCTGTAGAAATAATTGTACTATTACTCTAACCTCAGCGCGCGACTCTTCCGTAATATATTTATGCATGCAACATTCTTATATATGCAAATTAGACTGCCGACGTAATCGCTCCACACTCGAGCGCTGAAGCTGCAGAAGTCTTAAACTGCGTCTGCTGCACAAGACACGACATCTTATAGACGAAACGGAGACTCAGAACAAATGATGGGTGTCCGATTTATGACATTTCCTCCGAGAGCCACTGTCCGATGCTCGGAGCGGGAATATAAGCAGCCCTGCCTTCAGTCCAGTGTGTGGAAACAGCGATAACAACAAATATTCAGGAACTCACAGCAGAAAGAGACTCAGAGGGTAACTTACATAATAAAGGGCGCCGTTTGAAGTCTCAGGTAAAAGTCAGCAAAGCCATGTCAGCGTACAAATCCAAAGTTTCCCTCTGATGAGTCCCTCTGTGTTCGCTTCAGGACGAGCGCCCCGAAGACGGGCAAGTCCCCCAGAACGGCTTCAGTCCAGAGTGAGAGCGTCCTCTGCCTTAACATAAGCACATGGAGCTGGAGCACAGCAGACTCTCTCTCTCTCTCTCTCTCTCTCTCTCTCTCCCTCTCTCTCAGCTGCTCAGCTGTATGCTGCTCTCCCGTCCACACTCAGTGAAGGAGTGGAAGCTGAAGGGAGCAGGAGGGAGGTTCTCAGCCTGCTGGGCCATCACTCGCACACATCTCCGCCCAGTGGGGGCTGGACTAGTTCCTCAGACTCACACACAATGCTTCTCCCCACATAGTTTCAGGAAGTGTGGTCATACATTATCTGTTGTGTGCCCCATGTGTGTTTGTTACACACACACACACACACACACACACACGCACACACACACACACACACACGAACACACATACACAAAAGTACGGAGAAATATCCCATAGAAAAATGTATTATTTTTAAAATGTATTAATCAATTTACGCTTTATTAATGAGTGGAAACGAGATCCTAATGCATGGCAAGACCTCAGCAAGTCATGGGAATGAGATAATTAAGTAGTGGCCATGACTTAGTAATGCATGGGAACCAGCTCATACCTTACTAAGTCGTGGCCATGCATTTGGATTTCGTTCCCACACCTTGCTAAGTTGTGGCCATGCATTAGGATCTCATTCCTATGCCTCACCAAGTCGTGGCCACCACTTAATTATCTAGATAGATAGATAGATAGATAGATAGATAGATAGATAGATAGATAGATAGATAGATAGATAGACAATATTATATATATATATATATATATACATATATATGTCACAATTGTATCTATTTGTAATAATAAAGTATCCCATATGTGTTGCATACATACAAGTACCTATGTAATGAAAATCTGTGTCATATGTATTATATATACATATACCTATATAATAATCATATTTTTATAATAAGATTATAATATAATATTCTAATATAATAATATATTTATAATTTTTTACTTTGTCAGAACTGTATTGTAGGTTTTGACATTGAAGGTTGTCCTGAATTTGTTGGTTTTAGTTGGTTATTTATTGGTTATTTATATATTTGTTTGTTTGATTGACATATTTTAAGACATTTAGAGGCATTTTCCTCATACAGACATTTACATTACATTTACAGCATTTAGCAGACGCTCTTTTCCAGAGCGACTTACAAGAAGTGAAAAAGAAAGTATCTTTGCTAGTTACCTATATGTTAGAGAGAAAGACAGTCCTGAGCTCAGGTACTGCTAGAAACTTAAGTCACTGTAGATACAGAGAGAAAAAAGGAACAGAGTTGAACACAGAACTGCAATTCAATGCAATACAATACAATGCAGTAAACTACAATACACAGCGCAATACAATAAAATATAATATATAAGTGCAGTACAATGTATCGCAATAAATACTCAATTCAGTGCTCGTTTAAGTGCTGTGTAAAGAGATGTGTCTTCAGGCTCCGTTTGAAGACAGCAAGAGACTCTGCTGTACAGACAGCCAGTAGGAGTTCGTTCCACCACTTGGGTGCCAGTACGGAGAACATTCTCGACGCTTGTCTTCCACATGCCTTGAAGGATGGTGGGTCAAGCCGAGCTGTACTCGAAGCTCAAAGGGCTCGTTTAGACAAGTTTAATGTTCACAAAATTTTGAAACGTCATTTTATCGTCCTGGTGACTGTTGCTGTCAAGGTATAAATCATACATGCTCACACAGCTGGGTTTGTGCAAGGTAATAAGATAAGTGTAATAATGATGTGTCTAATACGTTATTATGTATGTGGAAGTACCTTTATGTGTGACAACAGATTTCTTCTCTTTATTATGCCTGGTATGTTACAGATACAGATACAGATGAGGAATGTGTGTTGGTGAGTGCACACATGCGACAGCCCGACAGACCAGACAAATACACCATATTATTAACAAATATTCCACAGAAAATATGCCATAGTGACTAGGGGGAAATCAAATAAAACCACATTAAACAGCCCATGACCTACATTTATCTTGTATTTTAGTTTTTTTACTTATAACAGTAACATTTGTGCAGGGTCTTACAATATAGTCATTTTTTTATAATACATTATATGACAACTGCTAACTTTTGTATAATCAGTATCTTGTGTAATTACCAGCATCTCCTTCTAGTCACCACATCACATCCACCTCCTAGCAGAATGTTCTCTTCATGACCAATTGCTTAGTAAACTAGTTAGTCATGCAGGCTTTGTCAGGGCTTGTGGTCAGCACTGCTGAGTGAGATGAGGAGCAGGAGTGCAGCGTGTTGCTGCAAGATGGAGACTGAAAGGGGAAAATGCTGTGCAATGTAAAGGTTATGACATCACACATCATGAGTTTATAAGCATTTGAGAGTTTGTTGAAAAGGGTAAGCTCACTAGTCTGACTCTCATCTGACTAGGCAGGGCTGCTACTCTGAGAATCAGTGTGTGTTCGGCTCATGCAGAGTGAAGTTACTTTAAAAACTCATTTTTACTCTGTTGACATATTTACTTTGGGCTTTTAAATATACTTGAGTTACTTGTTTAAATGTCAATGTTTTTTGACTTTCACTTATATATGATCAAGTATCAAGTACAAGTATTTCCATTTTGTTCTGTCCTTTTCATTGCATGAAAAATTAATGATGAGTGGACCACAAGAAATGTTCCAGTGTGGAATAAATAAGTCCTAAAATTAATAATTACATAAGTCTGCAGTTTAAGAGTGCTAGATTATCCAAATCAACAAAAATAATAATAAAAAATCTGAAAATAATTCTTGAAAATGTAACATCTGAAAAAGTAACAACAAATCGAATGCACATCATTGCTGAATAAATAATAATCATTTATTGGAGATTGAAGAATGTTTTGTATATGGTTCTATCGAGAGCCTTTTTGAAAACGGTTCTACCATTTTCTAGCACTGAAAAGGGTTTGGCTGTTGTTACGATATCAAGCTGATAATAATAGAAGAACCCTTTTTGGTGTTATATAGAACCAATTTCAAAAACGATACATTCTCCATCAGTCCGAAGAACCATTTCACCATGCACAGAACCATTTAAAAATAAAATGGTTCTATATAGAACTCAAGATTCAGTATAGAACCATTGCCTTTGCTAAAGAACCCTGGATAGGCTATCTTTTTCACCCCTTAAAATACCAAGCTTGTTACATACTAAGGCTTTTTATTCAGTAGCTACTTCAGTGCAAGAAGGCTGAGCTACTATTAGCTTAGAGAAGTGTGTAATAAAACTTTGGGCCCGCTGGTGGGTCCTGGCCATTTAAGGAGTTAAGTGTGTAAGGGTTGTGTGTGGGAGCGTTTGTGTCTGTGCATGTCAGGATAAAAGCAAAAACAAGCCAGCAAAAACAAATAAAAAACAAATCATTTCAATCGACTAAAAGACAAACTCTGTGTTTTCATTTTTATAATCGCCTTATCTCTGACCTTCCCTAGCCTCAGTTATTATGACTTTGCATGGGCCATCTGCCACGTCAGAACTGCTGCTGGCATCTACAAACGCACTGAAGTTCGGTATGGGATATGAATTCCTAATCTGAGATCAGCTGCGTGCTTCACAGTGATCAAAGTATACCATTCAGAACCGGGTAATGGCCCTAAATCAGTACAAAAGCAGTGAACAACAGGCCAGCGAGAGGGCAGGCAATCAGCTACTGGACTAGTGAGAGGCCAGAGTTTGTCAAGAACAGTAGATAAAGAATGGGGGTGCACGGCGGGACGCGGGAGTTTATAGAAAGGGCGCACTGCTGTGAATTATTCAGAGGTGCCTCACAGAGCTATATCCTTCTGTGTTTCCTTTACTTTGTATGTAACCTCTTTCTAAGATACACTTGTGGACCTACTACTGGGATTTCATTGCCTTTTATTTCACTGTAATGCAATAATAGGAATGAGCGACATTATTAAGTGTTAAAGGTATTTTCCTTTTCACTCATGCGACGTCAGGTTTACAGCTACAGGCAGGGGTGAGTTTAAAGTTAATTTAGTCAAACTAAGCCAGAAAATCTTTGCAATGGCAAAGAAACAAATTCACAAACTATTATGACAAATCATTAAAAAAAAAAAGACATACAAAAGGATGGATGGATGGATGGATGGATGGATGGATGGATAGATGGATGGATGTTTACGTGAACACACGTGGATAAAGTGCTATCACATGCAACATTAAATGATACATGCAGTTTTTTCCACATGTGAAAATGTTTTTACATGGAACTATTTTGTTTGTGTGTACACATTTTGTTTCGGATCATGGTTTTTTCATGTGGTATATGTGTGTATGTGCTTATACGTTTTTTTTTCTGTAAGTGAGAGGTTTTTGAGTGTTTATTACAGAATGAAATGAAAGAAATGAAAGAAAGAATTTTAGTTTTCTATCTCACTTTCACTATAGAATTTCTTTTGAAGTTTAAGATCATATTTATCATATTATAATGTTAGAGTTTTGATTGAGAGAGTTGTGAGAATAATTTATTACATAGTGCAAAAATAAAATTCTTTGTATTATTTAGCCTGTGCTTTAAGGCCTACATGGGTTACTCAAAGGGACAGGTTCCTACACATAAGTTAAGCATAGTCCTAAACTATAATGTAACATCAATGTTAATATACCACTAAAATGCTTTTTTCAGTCTAGGTTTTAGCTTGAAAGTCAGATCTGAAGGAGTTTTAGACTGAATCTCAAATGGCTCTTACTCCATATCCAGTACAGTCTTCTAGCTGAGTTGTACAGCTTATGGCTGAATATAAACAGCTTTTTCTTCGACATATAATGCACTTTTTGAGTGTAGAAGCCATTGTTTCATGGCCTTTGTTGGGGACTACATAGGGAAAGGAGAGCCATTTGAGATTCAGACTTAGTCTGCTTTCAATCATCGTTTCCCCTTCAGCTTTTCTTTCAAAATTGAAGACTAAATTTGTGTTGTTTTCTATTAACATTTTGTTTATAACATTATGAAAATATTGCATGTAAAGAAAATGATTGGGAGTGTCTTTTTTTCCTATAATTTTAGGCCACTGCTCTCAGGCCGGAACCGATTTGGAGTAGCGGTGTGTTGCAGTAGGACCGCATTACAGCGCTGGCGGCTGGGTGACGTGGTTTGTTTATAATGGCGGACACTAAAGCAGAAAGTTCAGTTGACAGTTCAGCTCTGATCCCGAACAGCGGGAATGTCTCCTCTCAGACAAACAATCCTCTGGCCAGGAAGCTTAATAAGATTTTGGAAACCCGGCTGGATAATGACAAAGTGAGTGAGAGTCTCATTTACAGCTCATTCAAAAGTGCTCAGCTTGCTAACGTTAGCCTAGAAGCTACTTACAACAAGAACATCAGATGCTGTTAAGATTTTTCGCGATGTCATTAAGGCAAGATTGCAGTGCCCGGGGATCAGTCATGCGATGTAATTCATAAGTAGACAAATAACTATTTAAAATATAAGTAAACTAACTCACGTTACCCCTGTGTGTAGTTAGCAGGTATCTTACATCTGATTATGGATAAATCTCAAATGGCTCACTACTCCCTATGTAGCTAACCTAGTGTACTAGCTACCTAGCTATGTGAATCATGAGCAGACGACTTCCACACCCATATAATATGCTTTATATGCTTAATAGAAAGTCCTTGCTGTTCAGCCATAAGCTGCACGAATCCCCATCTATCATTTAGTTCATTGTGTAGGTGTAGAAGCCATAGTTTCTTAACAGTTGTAGCTAGTGCTTTATATAGGAAGCAGGAAGCCATTTAAAATTCAGTATATCTTGATCTTCCTCCTGGAGATCTACTTTGTTTTATACTTCCAAGTTGCATCTGACATCCCGACCCCTTACCTAAGAATAATTCATCGGATCCAGCCAGTCCTCCTGAGGGGGAACAGGTGAAGCAGATTGTGGCTTGAACTAGGCAATACAGGAAGGTAGATCTCCAGGACCAGTGACCACTGATCTAAATGTCACATATCGTCACTGTTTTTTGACATAAATTGCAACTGGCTTTTTCAAATTATGTTGGGTCAAAATTTTGTAATGATTGGACTAACAGGAATCATCCAAAATTACTTGGAAAAATAATTACTCCATGAACTTCCATTACAGGTCAAGAATGTTTTTCCTGTATTTTTCTCCTTTTATCCTGTAAAGTTAACTTTTTGGAGATACAAGGTTTTGTTCTGATAGCAGAGTTGTGTAGTTACAAAGTGTAAAAGTCTCCACACCTCTTGCCAGGTGGATAGGTAAAAGGATATCCACCTGTCATTCACATCTTCCTATAAATATTTAATTAAGAGACTGTGCAATAAATTTAGCCACACTTGAACTTAAATGTGAAGTGTGTTGAAACTACTACTGGAAGAACAGACACAATATCTTAAGCTTCACAGCTGATAATTGTTTAATAAAGGTGTTTTAGCTATATGCCTCCTTTACTAAAATGGGTTACTAGACTGAATGATGCATGTTTGGTTTTCATCTTCATCTAGAGAGAAAGAAAATGGATACACAACAGTTTAGACTGCTGTATGTTGGCAGCGATTTATCATTTCCTGCCTTGCAATAAATAATCCAGACTAATAATGAAAATAATGAACGCATCTCATGCTACACAGTATTACTGATAGAGTTGCATCATTAAAATGGCTCATCTATAATACCCTGCCATTGTTGCAGTTTTCATTCTCCATCATTGTCTGGGGTCTGTCTGGGCTGGCCCTTTAAAAACACGGATGAGCACCAACTAAAATTAAATTTGAAATAAACCAAAATTCTACTCATTGGTATATGAAGTAAATCAAGATTATGCTAATTGGTAAAGGTGGTATTGATCAAGCCCCTGTCTATAATCTTGATTTTATTTATGATTCATCTCGTAGCTTTAATGCCGATATCTGCTGTACTAGAGCAGCACAGTGTACCTTCAACCATCACTTTGTATGCCATATGCTGAAGCATTTTACATGCATTTGTTTCTTCCAGATAGACTCATGTAGTGATCTATTATTTCATCTCCTTCCTAATAGTAAGCTTCAGTATATACAAAATACGGAAGTCAAGGTCCTAACACACAAAGTATGTTGCATTATCACTGATTGCATGCTGTGTACAAAGAGTAGGTAGGCTGCTTAAAGTTCCAAGATTTAGCTTGGACTGCCTGGGTAGTTGATAATTTCAAGGCACCATGTGAATTAAACTGATGATGATGACGATCAGAAGTCATTCTGATTACGGTGCTTACATGCCTTATTTATAAAACACAGTGAATATATTTTAGTATTACTGAAAACCTTGATAGTAATGGAATTTCTTTAAAAGGTTTTTCATACAGTAGCAGATTTAATCACTGGCTAATTGTGACCAGCCTCTCTGAAAATGTTTGCTGGTGCTGCTGCTGTATTGGTGATGCAGACGAATGCACATCTCCGTTTATGCTCTATCTTTGTTCTTATAGGAGATGCTGGAAGCTCTGAAGTCACTCTCGGTTTTCTTCACTGAGAACAGTCTACGGACACGAAGGAATCTGAGGGGCGACATCGAGAAGCGCAGTCTGGCCATCAATGAAGAATTTGTGCGGATATTCAAAGACGTGAAAGAGGTTCAGCTAATATGAAAGCTCCTTATTTTCTGATTGCTGGGACAATATGAAGGCAATACAATAGGCCATACAAGCCCATCATTTGTTTTTTATTTTGTGCACCTAGGAGCTGGAGAGTATACATGAAGATGTCCAAGCCATGAGCTCTTGTTGTGAAGAAATGACCAATAGGTTAAAGGTCTGTTTTTCTTTTGGCTCTTTCAATCTAATCTTATTCTGTGACCTATAGGACAGTTTTTCTGAACTCCAAATTGAGTCAATGCTTGTATTAAATAAGATAAGTTTAATTTACTTCAGAGAAACTGACACATAAAGCTAAAACCAAGAGTGTGCCTGAGTTATGCAATGATCTTAACATTGGCTCCATCCTTAGCAGGTTAGGTTTGATCCAAGAGAGCGTAATTACTGTCTCTTTTCCTGAAGGGGTATGGTGGTCCTCTCTCTCCAGTATCAGTATGATGCTAGCCAACGTGGGTGTTTGTTAGCTGAAGTAACAGAATTGGCTATTAGCATTCTTCTCAAAGCACACTGAGCCAACTGACGTTGTGCTAGTGGCAGCTTGAAAAGACGCAGCGGAGCTTCATGTGTCTTTGAGAAAGACATGCTTGCCTTCACCCTTACAGCTTAGTAGCATTATGTTATGGGGGAGAACTAGCAATGAAATTGGCCATGATTAAATTGGGCAGAAAACTTTATTTAAATAAAAAAAAAAAGTTAACACCAAGAAAATTGATCACGTTAATGTGTTTTTGCGGTTGTTTTATGGCTTTCTTTATCATAACTGAGGCCTCTTTGTTTTAATAGGCAGCTAAAGAACAAACCCAGGACCTGATTCTGAAAACCAACAAACTACAAGGAGAAAAGTGAGTTTAATTAAATATTACGTATTGTTACAGTATTGAGTTATAAAAGCATGATCTGCTTGCTCCACGAAAATGGGGTACAGTTTTTAACATGCTGTTATCTTTGTGCTGATTTGTCAGTTCTGTATAATAATTCAGCTTGAATGCTGAACACATTTTGTGATTTGTTTTTGTTCTGTTGGAGCTTGTGACCCAAGTCATTTTTTTTTTAATTTAGTGGTATTTGCTACATACTCGCTGAAACCTTAGCTTCAATCACAGCCACAATGTAATTTCCCGATAACACACTACCTCTCAGGTTCAGTTGCTTAAATTTAGGATGAAATTAGAAAGTTGATTGACTCTTTGCTTCTGATATGCTAAACGAGTTTGAATTATGTGCAAATATGCCATGAAGTTGATGTGCATCAAAGGGTCTAACTTTAGACACTTATCCTCTGTGTGTTGGCAAACTGAGTTTTGGATGTTTGTAAGTAAGAAAACAAACAAGCAAATCTTAAAGATATATGGATGAGTAAAGTTGGTTTACAGTCCTTTCATTTACAAGCCTATATTTCCCCTGTCTTGGCTCAAAGAGGCTTTTTGATTATTGCCCAGAGATTTACTGCCTCAAATTCTCTCATCATTCACAGTTAAATGTTCATTAAGCCTGATTGCCAGACACTTAGTCAGTCCTTAATCTTACTTCATGTGTGCTTTATAAATTGTCTATCATTTGTTTTTAACTATCGTTTCCCCTTTAAAATGTTATCATGTTGCGTAAGGTTTTAAAGTTTCTATAAGTTAAAAAAAATCTTACATAGATTTAAGTGACCTAAAAGCAGAGGTGGGTAGTACCTAGTGCCCTTTTTTCAGTTGAATGTACTCTGATGTATTTGCAACAGATAATACTTTCTACTGTATTTTTGAGGAAAGCACTGTACTTTTTCCTTGGTTCCATTTCACACATTAATGTTTAGTTTATAACTCCTAAGTTGTGCTGACATCATCTGAATTGCTTTGCGATTGTAACGAGGTATAGCTTTTTATTTTAGACTGAAAGGATCCCAAAAATTCCACTGCTGTTCTTTAAGTTACTCATTACTTAAGTACATTTTGATTTTTTTTTTTTTTTTGGAAATGTGCTTTAATTTGAATTATTATTTCTCAAAAGTAATACTACTTTTGAGTATGAGTTTAGAAAACTACCACCTCTGCCTTAAAAAGGCTGGCCTTTTATCAGAAGTTTGTTTTAGCGCTGAGCTGTTCAGATGTTCACATTCCATGCTCGTGGTCTCTAACTCTAGTCCTAATGATCTACATTCCTATGGAATGTGGTTCTAATCACTGTCACACCTGCTTCAGCTAATTAACTTCAGAAGTTCTTGATTGCCTTGATCACATTAGTATTAGGTGAGTGGGGGCAGCATAATAGTACAACAGACATTATTGGGCAGGATTTACTTTAGAATTTGTTTAAGAAATTACATTAATTATTAATGAATAAACACGGCTAGGAAGAATGATATTGACAAATTTTATTACTGTTTACCTTACATTTGTGGTGTGAAAAATGAATCAGTAATGCTGAGGAAGCTTGTAGGAACTGTTTTATTGGTGTGGGGCTGGCCAGAGGACAGATTGGGATTTCAGCTTTTTTAATCACAAAGGCAGCAGCCAGGAAGGTGTATTTTGCCACATATGCATGTGTGAGAAAGTCTAAGCCTATAAAATTATCAGTGAAGTGCAAAATATTCATCAACACATGCCACAGGTGTAGCACTTTATCACCATCTGCTTAGCATTAAACAGCATTACAAGGCAGTGCTGCTGCAAATATGTAGCCAAAATGGCAAGAGACTGCAAATACACTACAACGGAGAACTAAACGATGTCTGGAAATAAAACTAGCTCAAATACACAACTTACAAGGAGTGTATATGCCTTAGCACCTACTTCACTCATGCATGCAACAGCAAAAAATAAGCTAAGAAATAAAGTGTACTATCATGTGTTTCTTTGTGATGCACATAACGTGCCAGAGTGAAACGCCTTCATCTCTTAACACAGATATTTAAATAAGTAATCATTCTTATTACGCATTATCAATGTGATTATCAGTAAGAGCTATTTCTATTTGCTCAAGTGTGCAAACTTTAGAAACTTTAAGCTGAATTGCAGTTTTAACTGCAGATCTGCACATTACACAAATAGTAATCACTTTGATGCTTGCGTGTTCTATTTTTGTTGTTGGCAGAAATACAGAGCTGCGAAACTCTCTTGAGGATAAGTTTTCTATTTCTAGAATCTAACATGAAGTGCTATTTGATACTGATTTTGTCCTATTTTAGTCAAGCATTTTCTCATATCCTTTGTCAGCCTTTGGTCTGTTCCAGTCTTGTATTTGTTCGTGTGAGGAATATGAATAAGCGTCCATAGATTCATAGATTAGTAAGAAATTTGAGTGTTGATGAGCTCTGATGAATGATTCATAAGCCTGCGCTCGAAGTTTCATTCCCATCTTACTTCAGTGCAGAATGGGTAATTAATACTCTCATATCTCCTGTTTGCTGATCATTTTGAATTCGACTGATTATAGACTCCAGAAGATAACAAAGACAATGTAGACACTACAGCATTTTCCCCTCAGACAGCAGAGAATGGAAATGGGTCTTTGTGGCTGGGATCTGTGTTCTGTTGCGACATGAGCGGTTGAATGGCAAGCTATTAGAAGTATTCCTCTGGGGCCTGAGGACATGAGGACAGAGCACAGAAGCAGCGGGTGATGAATTGATGTCCTCAGCCAGGGCATTTCCATCACCTTTTGCCACCCACAGATCAGCTTTATGGTCCTCACTGGTGTCGCACTGTTGTTTATGACCATTGAGAGGCTGCCAATAAAACTCATTTGGGCGGAATTGATAGGAGAGTGGGGGCTGTCGAGGAGGCGACAAGAACGCTCAGCAGTGTCACACCTCATGATCCACTGTCACGCCAGCGTGAAAAAGAGAGAGAAAGAAAGATGGATTGAGTAAGAGAGAGAAATAGTGGTCTATGCAGAGAAGTAGTGACTGACAGAAAGTTGGGCAGACTAAAATAGGCAGTCTGAGTGATTAAACCAGGCCGAAAGCGATGGAGATGAGCTGAGCTGGGCATTGCGGGCCTCTCTGACCCTGTGCAACCACTTCTCCTGCTGGCTTCAATTGTGTCTGACAGCTGTGATGGTCAGCTGGTAACGCCATGCTCTGGTGCCTTGGCCTCAGACCTTGAGCATGATCCACCAAGAGTCTTTGGTATCTCCAAGCATGATATATGGTGCTTGTAGACCGATAGAATTGGAACAAGTGGTGATTTCGCAGGCTGTGCATTTCTTTCAAACTCTTTATGCTTAACTCTTCTAGGTCCCCTCTGGTGAATAAACCTTGAAACGCTTTTGCATTTTTATTTAATTCATTTGCCCTCATAGCTAGAGATTTAAACAAATTGTGACTGTTTTATTTATTTTGTTCTACTACCATTTTTTTCAAGTTAGACGTTGAGGTACTCATTTCTCAAACGTTGTAATTCAATTTTTAAGAAGTAAACAGTCATTCAGAGTGAGATTGTGTGCATTGTGTATCAGCTTTGAGTTGTTTACAGTGGTGTTGATAGGAACCAGAGGTTGTGATGACTACAATGCAATTTCTTTTTTTGGGGTCATTTATTTATATACAGGGTGGGCCATTTATATGGATACACCCAAATAAAATGGGAATGGTTGGTGATATTAACTTCCTGTTGTGGCACGTTAGTATATGGGAGGGGGAAAACTTTTCAAGATGGGTGGTGACCATGGCGGCCATTTTGGATCCAACTTTAGTTTTTTCAATGGGAAGAGGGTCGTGTGACACATCAAACTTATTGAGAATTTCACAGGAAAAACAATGGTGTGCTTGGTTGTAACGTAACTTTACTCTTTCATGAGTTATTTACAAGTTTCTGACCACTTATAAAATGTGTTCAAAGTGCTGCCCATTGTGTTGGATTGTCAATGCAACCCTCTTCTCCCGCTCTTCACACACTGATAGCAACACCGCAGAAGAAATGCTAGCACAGGCTTCCAGTGTCCGTAGTTTCAGGTGCTGCACATCTCGTATCTTCACAGCATAGACAGTTGCCTTCAGATGACCTCAAAGATAAAAGTCTAAGGGGGTCAGTTCGGGAGACCTTGGGGGCCATTCAACTGGTCCACGACGACCAATCCACTTTCCAGGAAACTGTTCATCTAGGAATGCTCAGACCTGACACCCATAATGTGGTGGTGCACCATCTTGCTGGAAAAACTCAGGGAACGTTCCAGCTTCCAAAGTGGATTAAAAAAAACTAAAGTTGGATGCAAAATGGCCGACTTCAAAATGGTCGCCATGGTCACCACCCATCTTGAAAAGTTTTCCCCCCTCCCATAAACTAATGTGCCACAAACAGGAAGTTAATATCACCAACCATTCCCATTTTATTTGGGTGTATCCATATAAATGGACCACCCTGTATATGTGGGTGGGTGGACAAAAATACTATAAAGATAGATGTAAATGTACTGTCAAAGGTACAGCAATAGTTTTGGTTTGATTGTATACTTAAATTGAATTTTAAAGGTTCACTATATTAATTTTGTCAAAGGAAAGCTGCATATTTGCACCTTTTCATAACTTAACATCTTCAAATAGAAAAACAATGTAAAAGGCTGGTGTCTAGACAGGGTGTATGGAGTCCTTCTAATTTAACATAAACATAAGTGCAATAGATGGTGTCCTAACTAAAGATACTGACAGCCACTTCTTTGACAGTTTGATGTCTTTTTCCTATGAAAATGCATGTTTTAGGTCATAACTATCAAAAAACAATGTCTCAGAGGTTAGGCAACATATTCACAACCATTTTAGTCAAATTACATGATTTTGTAACTGAAAGAATGTGCACATCCTCTACAGAGAACACATTTCTGTATGTTTTAATGTATAGTTATTGTTACTGTTTGCTGAATTATATTATTGGGAAATGAAATAAATAAAAAAAAAACTCAAAATACAAAATTTGTGCTTTAGATTTAGATTTATTTGTTGTTCAACTCAGCAAGTAATTAGAAATTGTGCAATAAAATTTAGCAGGAAAATGCTATATTCTCCTTTGTTCCCTGTAGAAGATTATTGAAGAAGTTATTTTCACTTCAACAGAACATGCAGTTTGGGGAGTTAAAACTTTTGCTTGACTATTTCCTCTTTTAATTCATTAAAACAAGCCAAGAATTCTGTTGCAAATGCAGATTCCAAACTATTAATTGATTTTGATATAATGTTTTAGTAGAATACTAGATTGTACTATGATTTTAATTGGGTAAAAGGTTTTGGTTGTGTGAATTGTCTTGTCTTGCAGAAAGAAAAACCGTCCTTTGCATTTTGCCAAGTTTTTGTTATTGTTTTTACATCAGAACTAATTGAACAAAAAAAAAACAAAAATGCACCCTTGTATTTTTAAGTCATTATGTACTTGCATACAAAGAACGTAATGCAAATCGAACACCTAGCTTACTCCCATACTGTGTATGTGGTACACACTTTCTTCTTAGTGGAAGACTTACTAATAGCTATAACAAGTAATAATTTTGGTGCAATGTCCTCTGCAAATTGAACTGGGTGTTCTATGAATATAGAGTGCATACTCTGGGTCTGTTGCCACTGTCATTTTGTCCTACAGTCCCTTTGGGAGCAGTTCTCTCTCAGTGATATTTTTGTCAGTGCCTCCACAATGCAGCGAGCCAGATGGGAGTGTTCCTGCCAGTCCGGCTGCTTTGTAACCTTCCCTGACATTTCTTGCCTCAAAGGGGGGATGCTGTGGGAGAGGCAGGACAAGGACACAGGCTACTCATTCACTTAGTAGGAAAAAAGAACCAACAGAATGTAGGATCTGAAATATTAACACCACAGGACTTTTCCAAGCTGAATCACTATTCCAGCTGACCTTTGGGCCACGCTTTGTGATGGCTCTTATGTAGGAGTTGATGATATAGACCAGCTTGCTGACCTTTTTATTTTGACCCCACTGGACACTTGCAGCTTATTTTGAAGAGCATGACATGGCATTTCCAGGACACAAAAAAAGCTGAGCAGTGGAGGTGCATGGTAAAGGCTGGCAGTGGTTGCGTCTTCTTTAGCTTGTTTCAGTGAGAGCTTTTCTTTTAGGACTGCTTCTGTTTTATTCTGGTTAATAAGAATGTGGTGAGGTGAATAAAAGTGTAAACTTTAACAGATAAAACAGAAAAAAAATTCTTTTGGAGGTATTAATTACAGTCTTTGGCAGATAATTGCTTAAAAAATGATCAGCATTGGACTGATGTTTAGGTTGATAGGTTTGACCAGTATAATCATATCATGGATGAAGTTTCTCAGCAATATCATAGTGTGCTGCAGCTAGCGACTCCCACCCCTTTTTAAGAGCATTTTAGTGATAAGAGGGAAAACACTTAACCTAGAGTTCTCCAGTCAGTGAAATTCATAACAGTAGTTGGCAGTTTGCATGGTGTTAATGAATGTTTTAATTTTCCTTTTGATGTCTCTAATAGTAAGAAAGAGAACCTGATGGACACACCTATTTGTATACCTTTTCACAAAGGCTTTATAATAGGCTTTCTAGTTTATCATCTTCTATTTAGGTGTTTTGGAATATTTGAAAGGCCAGGCATCGATTATTGTTTAGTTTAGTCCATTTTTATTGTTTGGCCATTTCCTACTGTCGTTACTCAATTGCCAAAATAATCGGTAGACTACTTTACTGCAAATATAGGTGATGGTGACAGGCCTAGTTCTCACTTTCCTTTAACTGGTTAGTTTTATTCATATAGTAATTGGTCATATCACCTATTGTCTTTATGTTATTAGAGGACTTTTGTAAGAGTACCTTGTCTGTTTCCTCCACTGTTTCATGGTATTTATGTTCAGATCGTTTCATGCTAAAAGATGTTTTTCCTCATCCTATCCAAAAGACAGCAAACATTTCAGACAGGCCTGGGCTCAGTGACAAATGAGCATATCAGTTTGATGAGAACATGTCTTGCATCCTCTGTCTGCTTCCCACCTCCCACCTTTTCCCCATCACTCAGTGCCAGTGTCATTTGTTAGCGTTTAGCGCCAATATTTCACAAAAGAACACAAAAGCTCTGGCTTGTGATGAGAAGGGGGAAAAAAGCCCTGAACAAAGAAGACAGAGGACAAGCAAATAGACAGGCACCTGATAGCATTGATTGTCTGCCGCTTCTGCTTTTGCTTCTCCTTTGAAAGAAGCTTTCATGGGGGGGTGGGGGGGTGGGATGAGTGTCTCAACTGCATACACGTGCTTGCTGATAGTGCTTTGACCTTATAGTGTGGGGTAGAAATGTGCACGGGTACTTGGGTCCTGAGTTATCTGTTTGAGGTGCCAGTATTTGAATACTATACTAACTATTCAGGTATTTTGTTATGTTTCATAATGGGAGAATGCACAAAATATACAGGCTAATAATTCAGTGAAAAGCTAATTTTATATTTTACCAGAACTGTGAAGATTTGTTCACTTTTGCAAATACATGTTCTACTTTACTACTCAAGAAACAGTGCCTTAACATGAGTGCATATTCAAGTACATATTGTTAAGGGTGTGAGAAGGCAGAGATTGCAGCCTTAATGCACATTGTGATGTTAGCTAACAGAAACAGTGAAAATATGTTCCTCCTACAAACTGACATACTGGTACATTGTCCACTGAGGAGGAAAAAATACCTGTAGAAATGGTAAGCTGTAGTACCCTAGTAGCTCATCTGATGTGACACGAAAAGCTAGCGGTTTGCCTTTGCCATTTTTTAAAAATAATAAAACATATTTTGAAATCTATCCTTCTGCCTCTGCAGGCACATAAACATAAGTTCCTGCAACCCTGGACAAATTTCGGCCAAAGTTTCTTTTCTTTTCTTTTCTTTTCTTTTCTTTTCTTTTCTTTTCTTTTCTTTTCTTTCTTTCTTTCTTTCTTTCTTTCTTTTCTTTCTTTTCTTTCTTTTCTTTCTTTTCTTTTCTTTCTTTCTTTCTTTTCTTTCTTTCTTTTCTTTCTTTTCTTTCTTTTCTTTCTTTTCTTTCTTTCTTTCTTTCTTTCTTTCTTTCCCCTTCATGTAGTTAAACACATTTTTGTTCATTTAACTCTTATCAAAATGAGTCAAAAGGCACATCCCTTGGGTGGATCCAATGCCATCTGAAGCTTTAACACTTTTCAGACCATGTCTGGAAAACAGCAGATGTTAAAGTACCCAGCTGAATCTAGCTAAGCTTTGAATTGCTCAGCAGTGGTCCTCTGGTGCCATATTTCTATACAGCAAAATCCAGAAGATCTATTTTTAAGTCTTAATCTGTTTGCAACTATCTACATTATACACTCACCGGCCACTTTATTAGGTACACCTTGCTAGTAAAAGGTTGGACCCCCTTTTGCCTTCAGAACTGCCTTAATTCTTCATGGCATACTTTCAACAAGGTGTTGGAAACATTGCTCAGAGATTTTGGTTGGTAATTTGAGTTACTGTTGCCTTTCTATCATCTCGAGTCAGTCTGCCCATTCTCCTCTGACCTCTCACATCAACAAGGCATTTTCGTCCACACAACTGCGGCTCACTGGATATTTTCTCTTTTTCTGACCATTCTCTGTGAACCCTAGAGATGGTTGTGCGTGAAAATCCCAGTAGATCAGCAGTTTCTGAAATACTCAGACCAGCCCGACTGGCACCAGCAACCACGCCACGTTCAAAGTCACTTAAATCCCCTTTCTTCCCCATTCTGATGCTGTTTGCACTTGAGTAAGTTGTCTTGACCACTTCTACATGCCTAAATGCACTGAGTTGCAGACATGAGATTGGCTAATTAGCTATTTGTGTTAAGAGGCATATGAACATAATAAAGTGGCTGTATACTGTATAGAGTGTATACTGTCAATGCTATTTTAATGCTTATTTATAGTATGATGGAACAATTATTGTTTCCGTTCACTTGATGGTGCTGAGGTTTCTTTTTTTCTTTACGATGAGAACAAAGCTTCTGTCAGTGGGGGCTTTGATAGGAATGGTTGTTTAGCATAGTTGATGAAACATGTAATGGAGGGAAAGATAAATTAATGTAAAAAATGAATCGGAACGTGTGCTTTTTATGTGAGAAACATAGGGAAAAAATATGAAAAAAAGAGAGAAATGTGCTTTTTATGTGGGGAAAAGTATAACCAAATCTTGTCTGGTCACTGTGGGGAATGCAATTTAGTCAAAAATGTAAATATCATAAATAATGTTATCACAGTTCTTAGTATATGATAAATCTTCATAATTCACCACAGAATTGTAGCAAGGAATTATTGTGAGGATATTATGTCATGGGGTGTCTAAGGACCCAGTCACCCCCGCCCCCCTTTTCCAGAGGGTACAGTGTTCTTGAGCAGAGAGGGGACATTTGAACCTGGAGTTTAACAGTCTGTGAGAATCATCAGACTAAGTTTAAAAGTGAACGGACTTGCTATTTGAAGAATGATATCTTTGTTTGGCCATGGATGACTGATCGGTATATTTCATTGCGCTGTGTCTGAGTTCCTTGTTTGATTCTGTGGCATTGTGTCCGATTGGGGATGCCTGAGCGAGCAGGTTCACTGAAGCATAGGATAGGAAATGTATTCCACACTTTTTCCATGACATGAAGCTAGACTTTTCCATTACTTCGATGGACAGAGCAAAAGAATACAAAAGATAAAAGGGAGAATAGTTTTAATCAGTTAGAGTTTTGGAATTGCAATTGATTGAAGTTGCAGCAGAATCTTTGGGTCACTGACGGTAGTTAATGAAACCATAGGATGATACAAGCAGCCAGTGAAAATTCCTGTCATATTGGTCAGAAGGACAGGTAAGTGAACATCCTTCAGGGGCATTGACGTGTGACTAACTAACTGCTTTATGACTGCCAAATTTTCCCAGGATCTCTGTGAAACAGCTGCTGATGCCATGGGTTCAGCTGGATGATGGTGTCAAAATGAGCTGGCTAGGACTCTGAACAGACACCATGAATTAATTTTGATTAAGCTATATGTCAGCCCTGCTTAATTTTAATACCTTTGGATTGACTTTGAATGTTTTATGTGTGTAAGTTCTTTTATTTGCACACTGACTTACTTGCTGGCATAGTACGAGAGTTGTGAAGAGATTAATTTACCTTTTGTGCTAGTAAAGCAAACAACATCAAACATTATGGCAAAAGGAGACACCAAGGAAAAAGTTGAGTGAATATTGAATGAAAACCTGAGAATATTGAAATCTGAAAAATTGTATACAAAAACTTTGGAATATAAAATATACTAAATGAATGGTTGGATTGAAAACAAATTTAAAATTTAATAAAATTTAAAATTTATTAAAATGTAATAATAATAAAAAAAAACACTGACGTTGATGCCATGTAGTGCCATCTTGTGTTTAAACACTGTGTATAGACCCAAATGAATAATATTCCCTAGTGGGCTGTGAATCTGAGAAATCTCAATGGAAAAATTGGCTAATGAATGTGTAGCCTAAAGTAAAATAAGCAGGAACTTTCTCAGTTTCATCATGGTAATTCTGGTCCAATCTATATAGCATTGTTTTTTATAGTTATTACTCTAATAAACAAACAAAGGCACTCTATAATGGCTTTGCAAGCACTTTACTTTGGAGTAATTTCCTGGACCTCTTGGCTGCTTGCAAAAGACTGTGTACCTAAAGAAGAAGAAGAAATATTCCAAATAACATTTTAATAATAAAAAAGAGATTGAAACTATACTTAATTTAAAATTGTCCAAGATAATCTTGAGACTCCCTTTTTAAGGAACCTCCACTAATGTCATACCAATATGACCAAAAAATGTACATTAATTGTGAATAGGCTGTTTTTTTTTCTGTTTGTTTTTTGTTTGGTTTTGGTCCCATACTTTGAGGATAATTTGATTTTCTTGAATGCTGAACGTAGTATACAGTTAGTTATGGTTGTGATGACATGTTCACAGTACATGCAATATATATTCTCTATAGTGTCAAAAGAATTCGCTGGTCTCTCTTCACATACATATGAACTTGAGTGACATGCTGATGATGATACTTCATAGGGTTTAATGATGTCAGCCCACCCTCTGCAGGTATAGCAGCTTCAACTCTTCTGGGAAGGTTTTCCACAAGGGTTAGGAATGTGTTTATGGAAATTTCTGACCATTCTTCCAAGTGCATTTGTGAAGTCAGACATTGATGTTGGACGAGGCTTGGCTCGCAGTCTCTGCTCTTCTTCTTCTTCTTCTTCTTCTTTCGGCTGCTCCCTTTAGGGGTCGCCACAGCGGATCATCTGCCTCCATCTTGCCCTATCCACTGCCTCCTCTACTTTTACACCAACCATCTCCATGTCCACCTTAACTACATTCATAAACCTTCTCTGAGGTCTACCTCTTCTCCTTCTACCCGGCAGCTCCATCTCCAACATTCTTTGACCAATATATCCACTATTCCTCCTCAACACATGTCCAAACCATCTCAACCTGTCCTCTCTGGCTTTATCTCCAAACTGCTCCACCTTCACTGTCCCTCTGATCTGCTCATTTCTAATCTTGTCCATCCTTGTCACTCCCAATGAAAATCTCAGCATCTTCATCTCCGCCACCTCCAGCTCAGCCTCCTGTCTTTTAGACAGAGCCACAGTCTCCAAACCATACATCATAGCAGGACGCACTACTGTCTTGTAAACCTTCCCTTTCACTCTTGCTGCTATCCTTCTGTCACACATCAGTCCTGACACCCATCTCCACCCACTCCATCCTGCCTGCACCCTCTTCTTCACCTCTTTTTCTACACTGTCCATTGCTCTGGATGATTGACCCAAGATGTTCGGAAGTCATCCACCTTTACGACCTCTACTTCTTGCATCTTCACCTTTCCACCTGCCTCCCTCTCATTTACACACATGTATTCCGTCTTGTCTCTACTGACCTTCATTCCTCTCCTCTCCAGTGCAAACCTCCACCTCTCCAGATTCTCTTCCACCTGCTCTCTACTCTCACCACAGATTACAATGTCATCTGCAAACATCATGGTCCATGGAGCCTCCTGCCTGACCTCATCTGTCAACCTTTCCATTACCATTGCAAACAAGAAGGGGCTCAAAGCTGATCCCTGATGTAACCCTACCTTCACCTTGAAACCATTTGTCACTCCAACTACACACCTCACCACTGTCTCTCTATCCTCATACATGTCCTGCACCACCCTAACATACTTTTCAGCTACACCTGACTTCCTCATACAGTACCACAGTTCCTGTCTTGGCACCCTATCATATGCCTTCTCTAGATCCACAAAGACACAATGTAGCTCCTTCTGACCTTCTCTGTACTTCTCTACCAACACTCTCAATGCAAAAATTGCATCTGTGGTACTCTTTCTGGGCATGAAACCAAACTGCTGCTCACTGATCTGAACCTCTCGCCTTAGCCTTGCTTCAACAACTCTTTCCCATACCTTCATGGTGTGGCTCATCAACTTTATACCTCTGTAGTTACTGCAGCTCTGCACATCACCCTTGTTCTTAAAAATGGGGACCAGTACACTGCTTCTCCACTCATCAGGCATCCTCTCACTCTCCAGGATTTTGTTAAACAACCTGGTTAAAAAGTCCACTGCCTTCTCTCCTAAACATCTCCATACCTCCACAGGTATGTCATCTGGACCAACTGCCTTTCCATTCTTCATCCTTTTTTAAAGCTGCCCTCACTTCCACCTTCTAATTCTCTGCACTTCCTGATCCACTATCTCTCCTCACTCACTAGTACATTTCCCTCTCTATCCTTTATCAGCCTAACCTGCTGTACATCCTTTCCAGCTCTATCTCTCTGTTTAGCCAAACGATACAAGTCCTTTACTCCTGTCCAGCTCCTGTCCAGCCTCTCATACAGCTCATCATAGGCCTGAGCCTTTGCCACCATTCTTTTCGCTATGCGACTAGCCTCACAGTACTCCTGCCTACTTCCTTCATCTCTCTGGTCTCTGCTCGAATTCATCCAAATCAAATCACGTTTATGGTCACGTCACATTTACGCAGATGGAAAGTAAGTGAAAATCTTAGGTGCCTAGCCCCCTTATAGAATTTAAATACAAAAAAATGGATCTATATATATATATATATATATATATATATATATATATATATATATATATATATATATATATATATATATATATTACAGCTATATAGCAAGGTTATTGCTATGGTACAAAAGAGGTTTTAGGAAGGAGAAACTCATCTGCTCGAATGTTTGGAATTAATGTCCACTTTAAACTTGTTGAATTGTGAAAATATTACATTATTAGGAGCTTTTTGTTTGAAAATTAGATAAAGGATTTGAATCTGGCATATGAAATGTCCTGTTTCTCAAGAAACTCTAAGTAGCAGTCTGCAGCATGCAAATGATCATATAAGCGATCACTGAATGGTAGATGTTCATCGGTTGTTTGGATGAATCAGGGAATTGACAATCTCTCATTAATGTGTTTTTAATGCATTGCAAGGTATATTTCAGTCACAGCATGCTTTTTATTTTACATATTGTTTGGTACATACATTGATATGCAGCTGCAAGTTTGCAAGGTTTAAACAACCTGGTCAAATTTTGTTGATTTTCTAAGTGAAAGTAAGCTAACACAGGCATTTTTATGTAAACTTTAGTGTACACTAGCTATTTATTTGTGGAGTCTAACATATTGGAAAAAAACGTGCCACAACCTTTGAACAAGTCACATTTTATGTTTTATTTTTTCCTCTAATATGTTAAATTAGGCAAATAAACAATTATGCGTTAAACTGTGCCGAAGTGTGTTCTCTGTAGGGGATGTGTATATATTTTGACTTGGAAAATCAACAAAACATAATATTGACTTGGGGGTCCAGACTTTTGCATGCAACTATATATAATATTTCCACTATAGTACTCTCATAGGTAGTAAATTTTAATTGGTCTCTATTCTTCTAATTGAATCTAATTTATTTGTAAATAAATATGTCTTGTATTTATTTGGACATGAAGAAACGAATGCAAATACAGAAGTAATAAGTGGTAAGTTTAGAAAAGGTCTCTTTAAAAGCCCCATGGAGTTTTTAATGAATATCAGCCATAAAGCAAACTTGTTGGAACCGAATTGAGTTCTGTGAGAGGGTTTATCTGTTAAGCTGTCTGAGTAGATGAGCTGATTAACCTTTTCCCTTCTTATTTTCATCATGCCCAGAATGTTGAGCTGGATAATTACTGTGTTTGATTGAGGAGGCTCAGATACACAACTCTTTAATAGGTTAGACTCAATGACTCTGCCCTCACTGATTGTAGCAAATGTATTTGGCATTTTTCCTCTGCGTAGCAATGACTTTATCTGAGACATCACACTCTCAGACACTTAAAATGAATTAATTACAAACACTGATGGCAACAGAAGGCCGTAGTTTTGCAGTGTGTAATTTAAGGAACATCTACACATGTGACTATGCTATTTTTATTACAAAATAATATCAAATGATTTGAAAACTATGCATCAACTACATAGCAGCCCAGTGCATTTTATTGCAAAGCCCTCAGTATTAAAGCCTAATCAAAGGATCAAGTCATATGCAGCAGCCTTACCAGAGCAGAAAAATAGCTTGAGGGTTGTTCAACCTTGTGCTTACAGAGCCTAGTATTACAGTTCATTTCTTTTTATAACAGGCAGTTTTCAATCTGTGAATCTCCAGAGAGGAATATGAACATAGTTATAGCTACTAAGCCATGCAGTTGAATTCAGACAAAGAGAACAGAGTATAGTTCAGGTCCCCTGGGAACCTAAATCTGTGATGCCTTTCTAAGTAGGTTAATCTTGTTTTTGTAAACATGCAGTATACATGCAAAGTATGTCTTGTGAATAACTTTCCTATACCCACTATCCACTAAATGGCCAATATATAGTGGAATTTTTCTTTTTCAATATATAGTGGTAAGTCCTAATCTTGGGCAGTGCTTACATAAGTTGTACCTTCACCAGTCACAAGGCTGATGTAGTTTGTCCCGCCAACACAGCTCTGTCAAAAAGATATTCCTCTACATTCTGTCTGTCTGAGTCAGAGAAACGAGCAGAAGCTACTGATGAGCGAAAGCTAACCTAGCATGATCATGCATGACTGAGATATCAAGCTAGCTCATCTCTCTGTTTGCTTGTCCATTCGCCTGCCTGTCCCTCAGTTTGCAATATGATGATATTCAATAGTTATTGTGATAAATTGTCTTAATGCGCTTTTCTAAGCATATTGTGGATATTGTCGGTGCATGAAGAACGTAGACTAATTTTCATAAAAAGTGGACAACTTTGATTTATGCCTAACTGACTAACAATATGACTCTGGCTGCTTAACTGACTTACAGACATCATTTCAGATAGTTTTACCCTTTTTTATTTTAAGCACTGTGTTTAGTTATGTTCTTCAGATTGAAGCTTTTTCTGTAATGAAAGGCTCGTTGTTTAAAGGCATGTCAGTCCTGACAGATGCAGCCAATAACAAAGACAATAAGACTTAGGACTCGACTTGGACTCGCATGAAGCAATTGTGAACATCTCTGTTAGGTGTTCTCAATAGATTTTTTTTCTTTTTTCTTTTTTTCATTCAGGCTTTGCTGGATATTTAACATAACAATCAACTTTAGTATCATACAAAGATTTGTGATATTTTACACTTATTTATACATGTTCTTGATGTTCAAAGAGGAGCTGCCTTCACGATATTGAAATGTTCCTGCATTTGCGAAGTGATTTATACTGTAGTTTAGGACCAAGTGCTTGTATTTTCTCCTTAATAGCAGAAAAAACAAAAGAGAATATACAAACTTTGGCAAAGTTTAAATGGAGCCACAGACTAAACAAAGTGTCTCTCTCCGTCCTGTCGTTGGCTGAGGCCTGCCTTTTAAACAGTCTAGGTGCTAGGCAGCTCATGAACCCTAGCTAACTCAGTTAGTCTGCTTAGGACTGATATACCCATCACATCACTGGAATGACCTTTACCTTGTAAGCTCCAGGCAGGTGCTGTTCCACCCAAGCATATCATTTACATTATGATTTACATCACTGGGTGCCATTTATGACTTCTTCATCCCAGACAGTTGGCGTAGTGAGCCTTTGCTATTGGAGAGTTAAAGCTATATGGCACCCTACATACATGTTCTTGTTTATACGAAAGCCTTTTTTTGTTCTCCCAGAGGTTTTTCCTCTTCTTGTATAAGTTCAGGAATGATTTGCATCTGCTCTCAGGCGAGCAAAGGATGTCATACACTCCTCTTCACGCAGGAAATGAGGGATGTTTTTCTTGAAAAAGCGTGCATGACTAAGCACATCCCTTTGTCGCCTGTATGAAACCATAGAGGCTCAGAGTGTCATGGCCAGTCATCAGGCACAAGGCAGTGTGGAGAATTAGAATGAGACTTGGGGGTTAAATCTAGCAGGAGTCAGAAGCATGAGAGGATCTGCCTCAGGCTTACTGAGCTGCGCTGCCTAATGGCATGTGAAATGTAGGCTTGATTAAGTTAGTTAGCTGTTGTACCAAAAAGCAATATAATCAAATACTCGTGTCTGATGGAACAGATACACTTCTTTTATAATAATATTTCAGTTCACACCGGCTGTGCAGCTTATGCCCATCAGAACACAAACCTGATTTTTCACTTCCACATGAGTTAAGCATAAGCTCCATGTAGGTGCCATCAAATCACACTCTTCTACTTTATAGAAGAATATATCCAAAAGAATATTAGTGGGTAAATTAGGAAACTGTGGAAATGTATCTCTGGCAAAACTGTGGATTTGTAAATATCTGAAGAAATGGTTTTGAGGGAGAAAGAAGTTGGCAACTTGCTGTTGAAAGGAGGCATTTTATTTTCAGTATATAATTCTTTAAATATCTTAATATCCAAATAGTAACAGGACCATCTGCCAGCAAAGGTAGGAAATGTAGGATGAGTCCATAATTTAAAAGAGCTTTTGACTATTTACTTTTTTACATAAACAACACTCCACTACCCCACAGAAAGAAATGAAACATTTTTTCTAGGTCATTTAGGTCTCAAGATTACAATTCTCCAGTGTGAAGCAGTATCATGAGGACCGTAGTGCATTATAAGGGAAGATGACTAAAGGCAGGAAGGCTGAAGAGGAGAGGTCTTTCTTCCATGAGTCTGTGCTGAGTTACCTCCCTGAGGAGGTTGCTTGTCAAAGCCACTATTGTTCCCCTGCAGGACAGCTCACACTTACAGATGTACTGGCCTTGCAGTGGAGCCAGAAATTGCCTACAGCTAGGTTTCTGTGCTACTTTATTCGCTCATGTACTCGCTCATCCCTTTCCTTGCAGTTTCATCTAGCAGAAATTTCAAGTGAAAGTTAGGAATAATGACACTTTTCTTTTTTCTTGTGGACAGTCACTGCTGCCATCTAGGGTTGACTTTTATTTAAGGTCACCATTGCCATCTAGTGTTGAGGAAAAAATTTTTAGTTTCCAAGCAAACCATGTATTTAAAGGTTGCATAGCATGGAAAGCTGAATTTCCCTGTCTTTAATGAAGTAAAATAGTTTGTAGTGCGTAAACACAGGGGAAAGTATCAAAATGTATGATAAACAAATCAGGGATGTCCCGTCTAATCCGCAAAGGGCCGGTGTAACTACAGGTTTTCATTCTAGTCAAGCTGACACTCACCTGATTCCACTTGTTAAATTGGTCTCAGTCTTGAAACAGTTGAGCACGTGAGCTCCTGCTTCATTGGAATGAAAACCTGCAGCTACAAGGACCGCTTGCGAATAAGAATGGACATCCCTGATGTATATCCACCTATTCAGCATACAGCAGTTTAGCTTGACCCATTCTCACTGAAGTTATAAGGAAAGTATCAGACTGGATTCATTTTTGAATATGCCACTATATGGGGCAGCCTATCAGAAGGACATTTACATATATCAGTCTTGAGGGCACAGTAACAAAACAGCCTGTTCAGTTTTAAGGAACACAGAGAGGTTGGAAAATATGAAAATCAATTATAGCTGTTTTTGGTACATGTAAAACCACACACACCTTATAAGTCGACCTCAGTGGAAACAGAAGAGTGCAAGAAGATGTAGACTGCAGCCTCTTTAATAAGCTAGTAAAATGTAAAGCTCTGTGTGTGTGAAAAGTCACAAGCTGTTATTCACTTTAATTTGATGTTTACCATTATTTTTCTCTCTCGCTCTCTCTCGCTCTCTCTCGCTCTCTAGTCATCGTCTGGAAGTGCGAGCGCAGGTGGCCCAGGCTTTCCTGTCAAAGTTTCAACTGTCCAGTGAAGAAATGGCTATTTTACGCGGTGCCCGTGACGGCCCAATAACCGAGGTAACCTTTAAGATCTAACTCTGTGGATTTGTAACTATAACCTAACAGATGGCCACAATTGGCTAGTGTCTCTCTTTACATGGAAGCCATTGGTCACCAACCCTACTCCTGAAGATCTAGATTACAACCTTTTTAGCACCACTCAGGAGCTCCAGAGGTGTGATTTCAAAAAGAAAATCCACAATGTTTTACATATAATTAACATCGCTTTACATTTTGCCATAAATAACATCTGCTGTGTTCTACACAAAACATGGGCTGAACTGTCATCCACAGTACAAGATGTTAATAGAAATCTGTTTAGGGAGTAAGGCTAAAGGAGCATTGCTGGGTGGGTCAAGGTAACCCTTTCTCTGTGGACCTTTTTGACTTGCAGGATTTCTTTAAAGCTCTGACTCGGGTGAAGAGCATACATGAGGACGTCAAGGTTTTGCTCAGGACCAACCAGCAAACAGCAGGGTGAGAAAGGAGAGAGGGAGAGGTCTCTCTGACCTTGTGCTCTTGACATGGTTACTATTTCATGCAAAGACATTGCGATATAGAGCAGACTTTTATGTGACTGTTCATAAAAGGGTACATAAAGGCCATACAATGCTGTGCAGAAGACAAAGACCACCCTTTTGATAATTTAATTTCCAGTTAAAACAACCATTAAGTTAGTTATTTATTCTTCATTATCTGGAAAAAAAACAGGAAACATTATATGTTTTACAGCAACTTACACAAAAGCACAATATCTAGTCTATCATTATTTATCATCCCAACAAACGCTGCTTCTAAAGGTGTCACCAATATGTTTTCCTTCAAAGAGATACCAACATGCACACAATCGACTACTCATAGTCACCACAGCTGCCTTCAAATTTCTCCCTCTTTTGCATCTAAAATAGCCAACAATGATATTTTTGAGGAGTTCAGATATAAGATGATCCACTTCACTTTATCCTTCCTCACCCACTCGTGAAGTCAAATGAAAATGAGTTTTCAAAACTGGAATTCAAAGAATGGTCGAAAGATACAAAGAAAATAATGGAAGCTGTAATAAAGGCAAGAGGTAATCACAGTAAATACTGAAATTTTTGATCTTGTATTTAGCTGCTATTTAGACGTCTTTGTAATTTTCTGTTACATGCGTTTTCTGCTTTTTTCTGACGCTGGAAAATGAATAGCTTGCTTAATGGCCATTTTGACTGGAAATTAAATGAAAGAGTGGAATTGCACATTACTGTAGAATGTGACAGAAATTCATATAGTTAGCAAAAAGTGTTTCAAGGTGCTTTGATGGTGTTTTAACGTAGACTGGAGATCATGGAGCAAATGGCAGTGTTGCAGGAAACATCATATGAGCAACTCTACCGCTGGGCACAGAGTAAGTGTGTGTTCAGACACATCCACATTAAAGCACATAAAATGTTGCTGGAGTAGAGGCACAGATGTTGTGAGGGAGTGTGGTGACTCAAACAAATTCTCACTAACTGTTCATTTGCTGTTCTGTTTAAAATAGTCTTTAAAATCAAGAAAAAAGAAGGGCTGTGGTTTGGTTGTTACCTGGTTTTTCAAGATTTTGAGAGAAAACTTGTTCCCTATTCTTCTACTTTTTCTTTCTTCTTGTTTCTATCACGCTCTCTCTGTCATATAGATGAGTGTCGGGGGTTGACTCAGGAGACGTGTGATGTTCCTCCAGTGCTGACTCAAGCCATGGAGGCTTTGCAGGACCGTCCTGTTCTTTATAAGTGAGTACACTTTCTCTCACACACACACACGCGCACAAACCCTTTGGCCTTGTAACACAGTAGACATTTTATTCCTGTGGTTAATGAGAGCATGCAGCCCGCCAATAGAAACCATTTGTCAGCACCATTCGCAGTCATTTGTCTGACATTAGTGATGTCCGCTGTAGTAACTTATTCTCACCACATGGTGTCACCTTTGATTCACACTGCACCGTCCATTCCATTCCATGTAAAGTATTTTTGAGTGACAGTGGAATGAAAAGAACTATACCTTGCAAAGTCAAAATAGTTGCACAAATGCGAATGTGAAATAAAAATAATTGAATCTGGGATTTTAATTAATTTGTAAAATCTTTTAGTCATAAATAACAGTGTTACAAGAGTACTTTAATAATTGACAGTTTGTGGTGTTAGGCTGGCCTGCTCACTGGTTTTCACACACTGATGTAATTCCTAGTAAACATGCTGGAAAAGATTGCAGCTGGCTGGATAAAACAAAAGCATAAATGTGGCTGTGTGCATGCAGCTAGAGCTCTGCGCGGGACAGTTTTTTTCACTCCTGCTTCTGCAAGGTTTCATCCCACACCTGCCCGCTCCCACAGAAGATCAGAATAATTTCTCCTGATCCTGCCCGCAGCCAAAATGATTTGGCCCGCTCCCGCCCAAATAGTCCCACACACATCCAGTATCTGACAGGATCCATTCCCAAATACATTATCCTCTGCTGAAATAATATGGCAGTCATGGTCATCATTTGCATTTACATGCAAAGATTTTTGCCAATCCGATTGAATACTTTCCGATTACAGAGTCAGACTGAGGTGTTTACATGCACACTCTGTTCTACAGTCTAATGGAAAATCTTCGTTTACATGCTCACTACAAGTAATCCGATCCAAAATGACACGCATTTCATGGAGTACCACTTAGAGTAAATGATACCATGACAGCGAGCATCACATGAGGTCCAGTCAGCGTGAGATGAGTTTCCAGTTGGCTCACTTGTGTTTTGAATTGCTTTAAAATGATGTCAGACTCAGAAAAATGTCCTTCACATGTACTTAGAAAGGAAGTGTCTTGTTCTGTGATACATAAGATGGACGTCCGTCCCACCACCGTCTTTTAAAGATCAGAGCATAAACTTCATCTCCTCTGCAGACCAGTTTCTGCTCCCGATGTGTTGAATGGTATAAACATTTGCTATGACTTGACGCACATACACAGAACGTACTTACACGTTCTGATCGGAATGTAATTTGATTCAGGCGTTTACATGGCTATTATTCATCTATTTAACGGATTGTTTACAGGATTACCCACCTCTTTCAATCGGCTAGAAATTGTATACAGAATGTCCTCAATTGGACTAGACTGTTCCGATTGAGGTGTTTACATGGATGTGTATTCTGATTGAGCTATTAGTCGGATTATTAACAGATTATTAGGCTGCATGTAAAACGTGGCTACGGTGAAGTAACTTCACCAAATACCATTTATTCCCAGTAAACACAAAGCAGGAATTAAACCACAGAGCAAATATTTCTGGTGTTTTGCTGGGCAGCTGTGACTGTCGGACTGAAGGCTCTTCTAACGCCTGATTCACACATGTTGCCTCTGCGTGGCGTGATTGATGCGGCACTGGCCTTTCATACATACAGCATTTGTACTGCAGAGCAGCAAGACGGTTATACAGACATTCCTGTTTCCAGATGGATAAATGGTCACATCAGTCACTCTGCTCCATAGAAATATTATTTGTAAATGTACATGGTATTTTTGTTTTTCCTGGACAGCATTGTGATTAGGCAAAAGTTTCAAGCCTGCAGACGGCCAGGAAACCGGCCAGTCTGCAGCACGGAATGTTTAACTAGTATTCCGTCATGAATTACATAAAAACACCAGTAAGTTTTTATATGGCCTTTTATTACATTTTCTTTGATTTTCATGGCTAATTTCAGTGTAATTACCTGCGCGCTGAAAAAAAATCTGCCCCGGGTCTATTCTCTAAACACCACAATGCTTCAGTGCGATGTCTGGGTCTCTGAAGCTTCCATTGAAGTGTAATGTTAAAGCTACAGTGTATAAAGACATTTTATTCCAACTTTGTGGCTACTGTTTGGGCAAAGGCCTTTTGTGTTCCAGCTGGACTGTGCCCCTGAGCACAAAGCGAGCTCCATAAAGACCTGGTCTGCACACTGTCCTGACCTCAACCCCACTAAACACCTTTGGGATGAATTGGTACTTCGTACCTGACCTTTTGGTCCAACATCAGTGCTTGATCTCACAAATGCTGCTTTGACTGAAATGGTGGAAATTTCCACACATTCCAAAATCTTGCCCTTCCCAGAGGTGTAGAGGCTGTTACAGCTGCAGAAGGGAGCCAACTCCATATTAATACTCGTGGTTTTAAAATGGGATGTACAACTAACTCATATTGGTTTGGTGGTCAAGTGTCCACATACTTTTGGCCATATAATGCATGTTATGATGCAAATTAAATAACCTCCTTTTTATTGAGACCAAGCAGCATTTAAATATTTTTATTTGTATTTTTTATTTTTAAACACAAATCTTCCCAACGTTTTGATACAAAACACAATCAGTATATTAAAGTAAGTGTTTGGAACCATGCACTATAAAATCCAAAGGGGACAAAATAGTTATGTCTGAAATATTGCTAAAGTTTCTAAAATATCATTTTGTACAGTGTAGCGTAATTAATTGTTGTGATTTTGGGCTTTAAGCCAATCAGACTCATTTAGAAATAGGATTTAGAAATATTCGATTTGAAATTACTTGTAGGTAATTTGTAACAAATGTTGCATTACTGATTTTACTTACCTGTTTGGTTTATCAGTATGTGAAGGTCAGTTAGTTGTTTGAATTGTCCTGCTAGCCTATTTGTCTATTCGTTGATCAACAGAGTAGTGTGAGAGTTTGGGTGTGATTTCTAAATTCATATTAAATATAGGCAGTATTAACACAAGGCAGCAGCATGTTTTGTGGGCATGTGTAACATACAGCTTTATGGTGGAAAATTCTGTTCATGTTATGCATTTCATTCCAGTTTATAGTGTCCTGTTTTTGTGGGAGTTTGTCAGAGATTTAGAATATCGGTTTCACTTTTTTCTTAGAAACAGTAAAAACTGAGCTGTTTCCAGTATTAATGTTCTGTGTAAGTGGATTGCTATCTCACTCTTTCCAAAGACAGAATGTAAACTTGGCCTTGTGGTGAGAGTTTCTTCTTACTGCTTTTTCCCCTCATGCACAGGCCATGGGAATATCCCTCTGTCATTTCTTTGGCTGAATTGATTTTTAATTTTCTCCCAGAAGAAGTGGGAGAAACTGTCTGAGCATCAGTGGAATGTGCACTTGTTCTCCATCTATTGGGAACACAGAGGTTCAGGTAGCATCCACTTTGTGAAACGTTTGTAATCTACAAAAAATATGATCAAAAATTTTTAGAGAATTGCAAAGTGTCCGTTTATAAAAGTGATTGTTACGCTTCAGATAAACATTGATTTTATCTCTGTCTTTCTGCCAGTGTTTTCTCTGTTTTGTTTCTCTCCCACATTCTGTGCCATGGCCGCTGATTGAGGGAAGGGATGTGGGAGTCCAAGGCCAGAGCAGAGAGAGAGCAAAAGTGTGTTCCTGCGATTTGTGCCAAGCCACTCCACCCCTTTTTCTGTGGCTGCTGTAGTGGCTACTGTTTAGTCTGCTCTGGCTCATTCTCAGCCCATAGATCAAAACACTGCCGCTTCCGCGCTACACCGGGGGCCTCCACTGTTTTCGTCTGCCTATGTGACCAAGGCACTCACTAACCTCAAGCATTTTTCTATCGCTTTGATTCTGAAGGTCATGGTAAGGGTCCAGACAGAAGAGGTTTGCTTTGCAGGGGACACTTTTCAGGCTTTTCAAAATGTTTTTAATAAATGAACATGTTTTCCTGGCCTGTGGGCAGTAACTTAAAATGGGAATTGAAAAGAAAATTGTCAAATCGCTGGACCTGTTTAGGCAAAACATGCTCTTCATATCAAGGACAATACTTTGATTATCCTGAAGTCAAGTATTGTAAAATATACTCAAAGTAATAACAAAACACCTTTTTTTTTTTATTTCCTTTTGCAGGCCTTCTTATGGGCGAATTTGCTTTTGGAATGGAAGTAGCCTTGGGTACTTTAAAGTAATGTAATCAAATTAAATATTTCTTCCATTGTCAGATTAACTAGGACACTGTTAGCTCTCTTTGTGTGAAATGTTTTGACTATTTTGAGCTGCTAGTGAGTATTGAGGGGTAAAGAGAGGAGTGAGGACTTGCTGTGAAAACTATTCGCATCTCTTAACAAAGACGGTCATGCTGATATAAAATGGACAGCACATCAGCTTTCTTGATATCAAAAATCATGTACCACTGCCACAATAAAAATAATTAGCCTTTAAACACAATAAAAACACTTGTGCTTATGTCATTGCTTTCAGAATAAAATCAGAAAAAAAGTATTGGGACATGACTGGAGCAGTGAAAACATATTCTGTGGAGTGATGAATCATGCCTCTCTATCTGTCACTCTGATGGATTAGTCTGGATTTGGCCAATGCCAGAAGAACGTTACCTGCCTGACTACATTGTGCCAACTGTAAAGTTTGGTGGAGGAGGGATAATGCTATGCCTAGGCAGCTTAGTATCAGTAAAATGGGAAAGGGAAATCTAAATGCTTCAGCACACCAAGATATTTTGTGCATTTGTGTGCTTCTAACTTTGTGGGAACAGTTTGAGGTAGGCCCTGTTTTTTAGTTCCAGCATGACTGTGCCTCAGTGCACAAAGCAAGGTAAGCTGAGTGGCTGAGTAAGTGACCTCAGCCCCATCAAATACCTTTGGGATGAAATAGAATGGAAATTGTGAGGCAGGCCCTCTCATCCAACATCAGTGTTTTGCGAATTCTCTTCTGGATGAATGGGCAACAATTCCCACAAACACACTTCGAAATCTTGTAGAAAGCTTCATAGAAGAGGGAAACCGGTTATAGCTGCAAACAGGGGACCAACTCCATATTAATGTCTATGGACTATGAACGCGTTGTCATTAAAGCTCCTGTAGGTGTCCTAATACTTTTGTCCATATAATGTATCTCCAATATGGTAATTTACATGAGACAAAAAAATGTTATTAATTTTGAATTTTGAATGGTCATTTTGCCCCATTCATGATGAAAATGTAACTGTTTATACAACAGCTGATATTTTCAGGTTTTGTTTAAAAAATATATAATAATAATAATAATAAAAAAAATCACACACAAAAAAAAATATTGAGGGAGTTTTGTTTCTGGTAGTGATGACATGCTGACTTCTTCACTTGCCTACCAAGTAATAAATTCTACATGTTTTCATCATTCAAATATATTTCATCAATGTTATTGGGGGAAAAAATTGCACAGTTCACCTGAAGGACCTCCAAAATAAAAAATTGCATTTTATTGCCACCGTGAAAAGGGATTAATGAACTGAAAAGTAACAGTGAAAATCAAACATTACATAAAACATTTTATATCTCACTCTCTTTCTCTCGCTCTCTCTCACTCTCTCTCACGCTGTCTCTGTGCTTTCATGGTTGTCAGGTATACACTGGATGAATTTGGCACAGCCAGACGTAGTGCTGTGGTCCGAGGCTTCATCGATGCACTAACGCGGGGGGGTCCAGGGGGCACCCCCAGACCAATAGAGATGCATTCTCATGACCCTATGAGGTAAATTACTCTGCTACTCTACTAAACACGCACATCCACTTTCTAACCATCCTTGTATTTCCTGTGATTAGAGTTTTGAAAAGCACATTGAACATTCCAAAAATCTAATGGGTGGCTTTTTGAGCTCTAAAAATAAAACAGTCATTTCACAGCTAATTGGAGGTCATCTTGAGGGTCTTGCTGTCATTTAGCACTAAAAGCCACTCCATATCTCATTACATCACACACAGCACTCATCTCTGTACCAACACGTTCCCCCCTTTTTTTTTTTTCTTTTTTTTTTTTTGGCTTACAGCCTCTATGTGTCTAAACTGTGTCTCCAAAGTTGCAAATCCAATTCTGCCCTCTAAATACATTAAAAACAAACTGATTCTCTTTCAGAGAATCCTCAGGCCTTCTTCAGGGAATCGGTTAGCGTGGGGGGTTCAGAGAAAGGGTGGCTATTGAGATCTATGGATTTCAGAATGTTACAAGGACCCCACGTCCTGTTTCTGTTCTAACGTCTTCAACCCTTCTCTGGAAACCCACGGAGAGAACATCAGGTTCTCTGCAGGACGTCGATAAAAGACGGGAAGAGCACTTCTCAGAACCGCCTGTCTTCTCACCTCTTTTGCTGCTTTCTGATAAAGAATATAACACTAATGTAATGATAACATGCTGTTATGGCCATGTTATGTAATGAGTATCCTGTTGCTGCATTTGAGACACTCATTCTTAACATGGTAACTAAATATTCTGTTTGTTTTGTTCAGATTCATGGGCATTGTCAGTGTTTGAGAATACAGATGCAGTTGCAGTGAACTGTTTATAGGGCGCATATTCCGTTCACTGCTTTCTTTCATACAACAATCAGATCCAGCGACCCAGTCTGATTGGTTGAGAAGTGTTCTACCCGTACTGTTATTTGTGATAACAGAATGTTTATTATTTTTCACGTTAACTGTAGCAGTCTGCCAAGCATGGATTGCCAAGTAATGATTTGCTTTACACTGCAGTTCATGCTGACATACTGGCAAAGTGGATAATGATGAAAGCGATATGTACATGTGCTGTGAAGTGTAGGAGGGCAAAAAAAAAATCCCAAAATTTGATCTGACCATTCTCAGTACATATCAGATACATATACAGCCCTGTTCTACTGAAAGTGTTTTAAATTTGATTTGATAACAAAACACAAACATATCTGTGTCATTGCTGAAATGCTTATTCTTTGTTTATTTGCGTATCAAACTCTTAGGTATGTGGGGGACATGCTGGCATGGCTGCACCAAGCTACAGCTTCAGAGAAGGAGCATCTGGAGGCTCTCCTTAAACAAGTCACAGTGCAAGGTATATTCCACTACCCCTGCTCCACTCGGCCCTACTATTCTACTACTCCAAACACTGCTGCTGAGAGCGTGTCTAGAAAACGTGTAGTGCTGACAATGACTTCTGAAATTGCAAAGATTCATGTGCAAATAATTATATTATACTATTGTTATATTTTCATCAGTATAATGTAGAATTTGCATTTAAAGGTGCCGTAAAATGGAAAATCGTATTTACTTTGGCATAGTTGAATAAGGAGAGTTTAGTAAATATAGTTGACATACCACAAACCTTAAACAATTTTGTCTCTGCCTTCAAACGCAAATCCTGCATATGCACAAAGAAGGTAAAACGGGCCAATTTCAAACTCTTAAATTGTTCCATAATGGCCTTGATGTTCATCTTTAAACGAGGCTGAAGTTGGCTTCCTATTTGCCATCTTCTTAATCAAATGTTCCATTCCATCTTTAATACTACAGGCGCCAGAATGTAACTGTGGCACCATTTAAGGTGGAACAGAAAATTCTCTCAACAAGCTGGCGAATAGGAAGCCAACTTCATCTCTCGCGTGTTTAATAGAGTGATGTTAGTTTGTTCTGCACATTTAACTCCAGACAGTTTCTCAAACCTTGGACAATGTTAAGCAGGCTTTGCTCCATATTTGAGACTGAAAAGAGGCGCAGTTCCAAGTTTATTAGCAGCACAACCCCAACAGCAACCTATAAATACCTAGCCATGCCATGTGATTTTCATCTACTTTTTGACAGTTGAAGCCAGATCATCTTAATTTGAAAGTTTTATTGTAAGCAAACAACTTTAAATTACCTTGTGTTGTTTGTCAAGATAGCAACAAAGTAGCTAGTATAGGTAACGTTAGCTACTAATAAGCTCCTGGTAACTTGCATAGCTAACTAAGTAGTATGATGACCTAGCTTATTTACATGGAGGGTAATTTCATTTTCCTGTCTATGTCTAGTGCAGCTGTAACTAACTCAAAAAAGGAGTCTCATAACAAATGAAATGTAAAGTGTAGACTAGCTGTCAGCAGCATCTGTAGATATGCTTTTTATTATTTGTTTGTTTGTTTGTTTGTTTGTTTGTTTGTTTAATTATTTTTACGAAGTTTGTAAACTGGAGAGATGTGTGATGTGTACTCTTTTGACTCTGCAGGTGTTGAGGACAGCATGCAGGAAATTGTTAGCCATATAACTGAAGGGGTTTGCAGACCACTGAAGGTAAGGGCTGGGATGCATGAGCCAAGTTAGATGAAAAGGCCAGTCCCACCACATTTTCAAACTCTGTCATTACTGAATAAAGCTCAATAGACCGAAACATACTATATTTGAACATAATTAAATTAGGAACTATAATTTTTTGATTAAGTATCTCATATTCATATAATCCACTTGGCATTTTGTGTCTGTGTGTCACTCAGGTGCGGATTGAGCAGGTTATAGTAGCAGAGCCTGGCGCTGTGCTGCTCTACAAACTATCTAACCTACTAAAGTTCTACCACCATACAATCAGGTATTGTCTTACCCTCCGATGGTTGAATGTTGGGACTCATTAAGATGATGACGTCAAACTTTTGCCATTTCTCTTTTTCTCTCTCTCTCTTGCTCCTTCTCTCATAGTGGCATCATTGGCACAAGTGTTGCATCTCTGTTGATTACTATTGAAGAGATGCATGTCCTCAGTAAGAAGATGTTTTTCAACAGCCTTAGTCTCCATGCTAGCAGACTCATGGACAAGGTAAATAAGCAGTAGATGTTGAATTATACAAAATTATATATTTAAATTTCTTCAGAGTATCCCCTTCCCTTTACATTAAAGATTATGAAAATCTTTAGGTTTCCAACTGCAAAATTTATGGCATGTGCCAGAATTAATTAGGTGCATATAGTGTGATTCATAACCAACTCTACATCGACCTTGAGAGTTCAATGGGGAGTGAGTTAAAGCTCAGATCTCAGAGTTGCACAAAACCTATATATATTTTCTTTTCTGCTATTGTGAAATCCTTGAGGTCAACAAACTCTGAAGGACTTGTACCTTGTAAACAGCAGGGGTACACGCCTCCACGTAAGCGAGTATGCTGGGCTGCAAAACAGCAGCCCCACACCAGTGCCTCTTAAATTACCGCCAAAATATCCTTGAACACGGCCGGACTTCTTCGGAAGGCTGTTTCATCGAGAGGTGGATCGATTGGAACAACAAGTTGGTCTTGCTCTCTGCTCTTCAGAGGGAATTATCGCCTTAGCAGCACGTTAATTGAATCAGCACAGGCTTAGGGACGTTACGTATCAGTGCCCGATGCTCAGTGCCAGGAACGCTGGCCAGAGCTAATAAGCTCCATTAGAGGCTGCAGGGCACTACGGCCTTCTAGCGTGAAGGGCTGGAAGGAAGAGCTGAGCATTTATTAGTAAGCAGTGAGAAGAAGCAGTGGCAGTGTCACACATAGTAGGCAGGTTATTGAGCATGTGAGGAGGGCAGGCACAGCTTTGTGAAATTTGTAGAGTATTATTAACAATATTGTAGTTTAGAATTGTTTAGATGGATAGAAATGCTAATAAATTAGAGCAGTCTTGATAAAGCAAAGTCATATACAACATTCATAGCAGTGAAATATAAACCTGTTACCAGTTATGTACTTAGTTATGTACTTTGTTCCCATTTACTCCCCAGTTTTTATAGCCACTGTTTCCCCTAAATGTTTTTTTTTTTTTAGGCTGGCTGGTGGGGCCCGGTGAAGTTACCGGTATTATTGTGTATAGGTGGTGTCATCAAATAGAGCTACTTTTGATTATAGGGCTTGAAGAATGCTTGAAACTTGTTTGCTTGTGTCTGAAAACATTTAGAAGGTGGAGTTCTTGCTGGTTGTAGTCATCGATAAAACAACAAAGATGCAGCACCTTGCTTGACGTTGACATGTTTTCAACAACATATTTTATTAATATTTCAGAAAAAAGCTGTTTCTTAAGGACCAAGAAATTCTCTGATTAGAGCCTGCTGTGATTTAGAGGCTGGGAGACTATTCCTAAATAACCAGTGCTTCTCTGACGCAAACTCATATATGAGACCGCTTAACTGAATTAGTTCAAACTGCAGTTCTGTAGTAAAAAATAAAATAAAAAACAATGATGTTTTCAGACTTTAAATAAGGATTATATATTAATTTAAGAGATCTCTTTGGATTCTTTTAAGGTGGAGTTGAAAGATTTTAATTTGAGTTTGATTTGTAATTAAACAAACAAAAAAAAAAACTCTATCTCTCTATCTATCTATCTATCTATCTATGTATATGTGTGTGTGTGTGTGTGTGTGTATAGATAGATAGATAGATAGATAGATAGATTGGGTTTATTTTATTAAAATAAATATTTGAACATTTATTTCTTCACTACACAACAGTAACACTATATATATGTATGTATGTATGTATGTATGTATATATATATATATATATATATATATATATATATATATATGTATATGTGTGTGTGTGTGTGTATGTATGTATGTATGTATGTATGTGTGTGTGTATATATATATATATATATATATATATATATATATATATATATATATATGGTTGGGATAGTGTAGTGGTTAACACCTCTGCCTTCTACACTGCAGACTGGGGTTCAATCCCCACCCTACACTATACCAATAAGAGTCCTTGGGCAAGACTCCTAACACCTAGCCTACCTGTGTAAAAAAAATTATCAAATTGTAAGTCGCTCTGGATAAGAGCGTCAGCCAAATGCCGTAAATATATATATATATATGTATTTGTATGTATAATATTTTATATATATTATATATGTGTGTGTGTGTATATATATATATATATATATATATATATATATATATATATATATATATATATATACATACATACATACAGTGGGTTGCAAAAGTATTCATACCCCTTGAACTTTTCCATATTTTGTCACATTACAACCACAAACATAAATATATTTCACTGGAATTTAATGTGAAAGACCAACACAAAGTGGTATACAATTGTGAAGTGGAAAGAAAATTATACATGAATCAAAACATTTTTTACAAATAAAAAACTAATCAGTGCGACGTGCAAAAGTATTCAGCCCCCTTTTCCCTGAGTGCAACCAATTGCATTCAGAAGTTGCCTGATGACTGCTAATGACTCAAAAGGGTCCACCTGTGTGTAATCTAATCTCAGTACAAATACAGCTGCTCCGTGACGGCCTCAGATGTTGGTTAAGAGAATATTGGGGAGCAAACAGCATCATGAAGTCCAAAGAACACACCAGACAGGTTAGGAATATGGTTTTGGAGAAGTTTAAAGCAGGCTTAGGTTATAAAAAGATTTCCCAAGCTTTGAACATCTCACGGAGCACTGTTCAATCCATCATCTGGAAATGGAAAGAGTATGGCACCACAGTAAACCTGCCAAGACAAGGCCGTCCACCTAAACTTACAGGCCGAACAAGGAGATCACTGATCAGAGAGGCAGCCAAGAGGCCCATGGTGACTCTGGATGAAATGCAGAGAGCCACAGCTCAGGTGGGGGAAACTGTCCACAGGACAACAATTAGTCGTGCACTACACAAATGTGGTCTTTATGGAAGAGTGGCAAGGAGAAAGCCATTGTTAAAAGAAAACCATAAGAAGTCCTGTTTGCAGTTTGCCAGAAGCCATGTTGAGGACACAGCAAACATGTGGAAGAAGGTGCTTTGGTCAGACGAGACCAAAATAGAACTTTTTGGCCACAATGCAAAACGCTATGCGTGGCGGAGAAATAACACTGCACATCACTCTGAAAACACCATCCCCACTGTCAAATATGGTGGTGGCAGCATCATGCTCTGGGGGTGCTTCTCTTCAGCAGGGACCGAGAAGTTGGTCAAAGTTGATGGGAAGATGGATGGAGCCAAATACAGGGCAATCTTGGAAGAAAACCTGTTGGAGTCAGCAAAAGATTTGAGACTGGGGCGGAGGTTCACCTTCCAGCAGGACAACGACCCTAAACATAAAGTCAGAGCTACAATGGAGTGGTTTAAAAAAAAGAATATTCATGTGTTAGAATGGCCCAGACAGAGTCCAGACCTAAACCCAATTGAGAATTTGTGGCAAGATCTCAAAACTGCTGTTCACAAACGCTCTCCATCCAATCTGACTGAGCTTGAGCTGTTTTGCAAGGAGGAATGGGCAAGAATTTCAGTCACTAGATGTGCAAAGCTGGTGGAGACATACCCTAAAAGACTTGCAGCTGTAATTGCAGCAAAAGGTGGCTCCACAAAGTATTGACTCAGGGGGGCTGAATACTTTTGCACGTCGCACTTATTAGTTTTTTATTTGTAAAAAATGTTTTGATTCATGTATAATTTTCTTTCCACTTCACAATTGTATACCACTTTGTGTTGGTCTTTCACATTAAATTCCAGTGAAATATATTTATGTTTGTGGTTGTAATGTGACAAAATATGGAAAAGTTCAAGGGGTATGAATACTTTTGCAACCCACTGTATATATGTGTATATGTGTATGTATATATATGTATATATATATATATATATATATATATATATATATATATATATATATATGTGTGTGTGTGTGTGTGTGTGTGTGTGTGTGTGTGTGTATATATACATACATACATACACACACACACACACACACACATATATATATATATATATATATATATATATATATATATATATATATATATATATATATATATATATATATATATATATATATATAAAAAATCCTATAGATAATCCTTTATTTATTGTCCTGATAGTATATAATTTTGGCAGATGTCAAATTCATCGTTGTTGTGATGTCACTGGCATGATTGCATGTACAAATGACTGCCCAGTCAGCCTTCAGCAGTTTATCTGCCAATTCCCTTTGAACTGAAGAAGTGTGTTTTCTGCAGACAGTCTGTAGCACTACTGGAGTGGAAAATGTGGATGAAAATGATTAACTGTTGTGCTGTTCCTGGCTGTTGGGAAGCATATGTATTATTACATAACCTTCCAAATGACCCAGACATCAAGCAGTAGTAGCTTCCCAGCATCTTAGTCTGCACTAAACAGTTTGTTCTGTACATTTCAGTTGAATGAGACACCGTACAGGGCAGCCAATCAGGATAGAGGTCATTCACAAATTACATGCAAAACATGGTTCAATAACAGAAAAGGCCTGTTTAATAAAAGGATAAAGAGAGGTTGGAAAATGGTTGAAATGAATTATGATTGTTTTTTGGTACAAAAACCCACACATGTCAAAATGGGTCTTGGGGTTTAAAAAAAAAACTACAAAAAAGTACAGTGTGTGCATACTATGCATATATTGTTTTGAGCTTTTAAGTTGTTTTCTGTCGCTCTCTCTCGCTCTCTCTCACTCTCACTCACTCGCATAGGTGGAACTGCCTCCTCCTGATTTGGGCCCCACAGCCTCCCTCACTCAGACACTTTCTCTCCTTAGAGAGGTTCTTGCCTCCCATGACTCCTCTGTTCTCCCCCTGGATGCCCGCCAGGCTGACTTTGCTCAGGTAAAGAATGTGTTGTGGTTACCAAACCTAAAGGATATTGTAGATACTATATTTTACAGTTTTGCATCTTTACTCAATGTTTACTATAGTTTAATGAAGCCTTGTGTTGCTCTTTTGTCTGTCCTTCCTATATGTAAAAATACAATATAATATATTATTTTGATGTTTTTCAGTTTTTGGCATAATTTGAAAAAACCTGTTGTCCTTCACATTGTGTGTAAAGTTCATGATGAATGGACCAAGAGAAATGACCAAAAATGACTTGGAAAAAAAAATCTGGTTCCATTGACTTCCATTAAAAGTAGAATAGGTTTTTTTCCTTCTCCTGTAAAGTTACCATTTTGGAGATACATACATACATACATACATACATACATACACACACACATATATATATATATATATATATATATATATATACACACAGTATACAGTATCCCCCGAGCCATACGGTGTCCTTCAAAACCGCTTTGCAGTCTCTTCAGGGGAAAAAAAAAAAAGAAAGTCAGACAAACAGGTCTGCTGAAGAAAAGCATTGCAGCTGAGGATAGAAAAACTACTAAGACTGTAAGACTAAAAACATGAAATCACCAACAGCCTCCAGATTACAGGAACAATCCACTGTTTACTGTTTTAAGATTTCAACAACAGAATTATAAAGGCTGCACCGCAAGACATAAACCTCTCATCATTCTCCAAAACAGAATGCCGGATTACAAAATGTGCAAAGTGGTGGAACAAAGTTTTACAGACAGAAGAGATTACAGTAAACACATTGTAGAAAGGTCAGTGAGTGGAGAAAAGAAGATTTAGACAACCAATGCCAGGCTTGCTTGCTCATTTTATGAAACATAGAGGTTTTTGATTAATTGAGTATGACTTGCAGCCTCTGGAGGTGGCACACACAACATTACTGATAAAGAATGTCACTTTTCAAGTGCATAGTATGTCTGTTTCCTAGAAGTTGTATCAAAAACAAAAGGTGGAAAGTTCTGGACTGACCATGATAGTGTGCCATTTTGAAACCAATGTTTCACTTGGTGAAAAGTGTAGGCCCTCAACCCAAAGAAGAACAAAGTTATTTTGTCTCATCATCTCTACCTACCTTAGTGTAATTTTCCTCCAGTTTATCTGCTGTTGCCTCATTTTTGGTCTAATTTTAACTGCTTGAGCAAATTACAAAAGTAACTGTTTGGACTTTACTGTTCCTGCACTTTCCTGAAGGTGAGAATGCATATCAAACAGCACACACATCTCAAATACTAGTCTTCTGTGTTGTGTTCAGGTGTTGTCATGCATCCTGGATCCTCTGCTACAGCTCTGCACTGTGTCTGCCAGCAATTTGGGCACTGCAGACATGGCCACATACATGGTGAACTCTCTCTACATGATGAAAACTACTTTGGCATTGTTTGAGTTTACGGACAAACGGCTAGAGATGCTTGAGTTCCAGGTAAAGCATGTCAGCATTGTATTTTGAAGAGAAGTTTGTCTAACCTTTGCAACTCAGGAAATTTCCTGTTATGATGTTGGCGTTCTCAATTTTTACAGTTTTTCAGTATTCTTGCAGTATTATTAACATTTACTGTAACTGTAACTAATTTGCACAGATATTAAAGTGTCAGTCATTGAATCACCTGTGTTTCTTTTAACACTAGATGTAAACAACCTTGTAAATCATATATATGTAAGCATCTTGGTAAATGTGTGTTTAATTCCACTGTGACTTTTTAATGGGCCCCTGTCCTGCATTTATTATGATTTATTATTTCCTCCAAATTCTGCTTATGTGTGGTTTTATGTACCAAAAACAGTCATTAATAATTCATATACAGGGAGTCCCAAAAAAAAATTACATCATTTGAAATGTTCAAACTTAACTTCATGTTAAACAATACTAGATTTATTTCTCAAAATTCAAACAAGAAATTCAGAGGGATGTAGATTTTATAACCAGTTTCAAAAGCTTCACAAATGTTCTGTTTGACGATATCTGATACTGGTAGTCGTCCAGGTCCATTTGCCCTGCAGACTGCTTCCTCTTTTAATTATTTGTGCCTTGTCTAAATCTGCTTTCCAGTTGGTGCATTTTTATTTAATTTTCTCAAAAATGCACTCGTTTGACTGTGTTTGAGCATATTCTAACACACAAAATGACTTTTCATTACTATTAAAAATTAAACGTGGTTAGTTTTTACAAATTTTGTTAAAATTTGATATAATTTGAGGGAGAATTGGCTATGTTATTAGACTACAAAATTATGTCAATTTTTTGGGACACCCGGTATTTCTTTTTTTTATTTATTTTTTATCAGTTTTACCATTTTGACTAGCCTCTTTTTTTACTGTGCCTTTAAGACTGACAGATGTAAATAATATGTAAATTGGCTGTTCTGGTTGACTGTGCTGTGTTGTGACTCATTCAGAAAGCAGTAAGCTGAATAAGAAGACATATATACATATAAATGAGTTGGCTGTAAAGACATCACTGAAACAGTACATTTAAAAAGGGCTGTTTTTACAGCTTAGCATCCATTTGTGGACTGTATGGACTGGGGAGTGAATAATACATTTTGAAACTTTAACTGTGTTCACAGGCTAGGTAAAATTTCCAAGATATGGGCTCTTTTAAAAGGATATTATTCGCACATAGTTACATTAACAAACCAAACCCTTTGCAAATCGGATCCTGCCCTTCTCAAGCCCTCTATGTGCTTCTGTCTTATTGCTTTCCATCACGAAAGCAGTTGTAATTAACCCCATTTAGGTTCTGGCTGTAATTGAGCTGAACACCAGCTCTTCTAGTGAAAGAAAATGGCAGAGAACTTTTTTGTTTTTCTTGACTTTCTTTTCATTGTGTATTAGATTGAGGCTCACTTGGACACTCTGATCAACGAGCAGGCGTCCTATGTGCTGACCCGAGCTGGACTCGGCTACATCTACAACTGTGTTCAGCAGTACAGCACGGAGCAGGTAGGACTGCTGATTCCAGATCAGCTGTGGCTTTTTTTAATGTTATACCTCTGGCCTTGACTGTTGAAGGTAAGCTAAATTTTAATTAGCACAAAATAGCAACTTGCTACTGTCCTGGTCAATTTTTGTCAAGCACACATCCTCTACAGTGAGTGCACTTTTGGGCATTTTAGTGCACAAGTACTGTTTATTTGCTAAATTTAATATAATGGAAAAATGTATTAAAAAAATTAATAAATACTCTATTATTGCCTAAAGTATTTGGTCATTTGCCTTCACATGCATATGAAATTGAGTGGCATTCCATTCTTAATCCATGGGGTTTAATATGATGTCAGCCCACTCTTTGCAGCTATAACAGCTTCAACTCTTCTGGGAAAGCTTTCCACAAGGTTTAGGACTGTGTTTTTGGGAATTTTTGACCATTCTTCCAGAAGCACATTTGTGAGGTCAGACACTGATGTTGGATAAGAAGGCCTGGTTCGCAGTCTCCGCTCTAATTAATCCCAAAGCTGTTCTATCGGGTTGAGGTCAGGACTCTGTGCAGGCCAGTCAAGTTTTTCCACACCAAACTCGCTTATCCATGTCTTTATGGACCTTGCTTTGTGCACTGGTGCACAGTCATTTGGAACAGGAAGGGGCCATCCCCAAACTGTTCCCACAAAGTTGGGAGCATGAAATTGTCAAAAATCTCTTGGTCTGCTGAAGCATTAAGAGTTCCTTTCACTGGAAGTAAGGCACCGAGCCCAACTGATGATAAACAACCCCACACCATAATCCCCCTCCCGCCAAACTTTACACTTGACACAATGGTCAGACAAGTACCGTTCTCCTGGCAACCGCCAAACCCAGAGTCATCTATCGGATTGCCAGACGGAGAAGCATGGTTCGTCACTCCAGAGAACACATCTCCATTGCTCTAGAGTCCAATGGCGGCATTGCATTTGATGCTTTGCACTGTGCTTGGTGATGTAAGGCTTGGATGCATCTGCTCGGCCATGAAAGCCCATTCCATGAAGCTCTCTACACACTGTTCTTGAGCTGATCTGAAGGCCACATGAAGTTTGTAGGTTTGTAGTGATTGAGTCTGCAGAAAGTTGGTGACATCTGCACTCTATGTGTCTCAGCATCTGCTGACTCTGTGCTGTCATTTTACTTGGCCTCCTGCTGTCATTCCCAATCACTTCCACTTTGTTATAATACCACTGACAGTTGACTGTGGAATATTTAGTAGCGAGGAAATTTTATGAATGAACTTTTTGCACACATGGCATTCTATTACGGTTCCTGAGAGCGACCCATTTTTCACTAATGTTTGTAGAAGGAGTCTGTGTGCCTGGGTGCTTGGTTTTATACACCTGTGTCCATGGAAGTGATTGGAAGACCTGAATTCAATTATTCTGATGGATGAGTGAATACTTTTTGAAATATAGTGTATGTAAAATTTGGCCTAAACAAAAGTTATGGTACATTTTATATGTTATGTTTTCATTTTTTCAGTATGGCAAACAAATAACATGCATATAAATATATACTGCACAGTAAAATTTACAGTGGTTTGTTCCCTGTAACTGTAATAGCTGTAATACTAAGTTCATGTACACATTTTATTTGATCACCGAATATTTGTAGTGGGTTAATGAAATTAATTAAACTTTGTCTTTTAGCTTCAGAATTTGACACATGAGACAGAAGTAGCTAGAAATCATTTGAATTGCGTTCAAGGTCGTGGCACCTTTCTTGCAGCGTACTAAAAAAAAAAAAGAAACAACAACACATGGGCCGGCATTCTGTGAGAATTGGGCCTTTTTTTTGTGACTATGCCATATAGGTGTCGAAATTTGAGCTCGCATCTCAGTCTGCCACTCTCAGGTCTTGAATTTCAGATATTAGTGCAGTTTATAGAGACAGTGTTTGTTTAATGGGTTTCTTTCATCATAGTCCATCCCCAGATAGGAATGATTGTAGTCCAAAATAGACACAAGTAGAAATTATAAGCAACAGCACTTCTCTTACCATGTTTGACACGGAGCACATTTTGCCTGATTACTTCTGGTGGAAATGTTGCTTGGTCCAGTCCAGGACAGAACATGATCAATATATAATTAGATAGTAACAAGTAATTGTAGTATTCAGGCATTTCAGCACAGCAAGAAAGGCCAGATATGACACACAAAATAACCTTAAAAATATATAAAAATAACCTTATAAATATTTTTTGGTATCAGCTCCACAGTACTCAAATCCTGTCTCAGTTCTGACCGATCAAATAGCTGATTTTTCATATACTTTCATACTGGAGTCCTCTAGCCACTGCGGGCTCTGGACTGTAATGGCCCAGCAAGATGTTTTAATGATAACAGTTAATTCTTGGTTATCAACGGTGCACGTACAGGGGTGCATGAGAAAACATTGCTCTATATTTTGGCTTTATAATAGGTTGGAGTAGGCCACGTGAAGATATTGTTATATTGATAAATTATGCCATATTACATCAAAATGTCCTGAATATGAATGGTACTTAAAGAGAACTGAACAGCTATATGTTTGATTACAAAGGATTCATTCATTGGAGTCATAGCAGTGTACTGCGCAACACCTGAATAAAAATCTTTTTTTTTTTTTGGTTTTGTTATTTGACACACTCTGTACTTCTTCTAGCAGTACTGTATGCGTAATCTGCCTCTTTTAATATTTGGCTCCTGATAGATAATCAGAATGTTCTTGCTGCGCCAGCTTCTGCTAACAATGGCCTGATGAGCAATAAAATAATGGCAAAGTAGTGATTTGATTTTGGCACATGGAACGTGGGAAGTATTTGGCCAAGCGTCAGTAACACAATTGGTTGAATTTGAATTGATAAACTTTTTGGTCAAGTATGGTTTATTTGTATTATTTTGACCTTAATACACAGTAGGCTTAGGAGGTTAGTAGGTTATATGTGGTGATATACCTGGATTTTATACAGTGATGGGCTAGAAAAGTTTAAAAAATGGTCTTTTATTTTATTTTTTATTATTATTTGTTTTGCTCCATTGTAAATGTAACAGAGTGCTAGTCTAAAGACTAGAGAAACTAGTCTAAGTTAACTATACAGTACATTACACTGTAACTTACATTCAAGTTGCATCGTACAGTGTAAGTGCTACTGCAATAAACACACTTATCCTTTTCATCATGGGCATCATCATTCTTTTTCTTCATTTTCAAACAAATTCAATAATTTCTCCAAATTATTTCTAAACCAAGAATCTAAATATATTGGCTTATCTGAAAAAAGAAAAGAAAATAGCTGATAGTAATTTTTGTAAAAGTGTTCTTTGTCTTTCTGATCATGTATACCACAGAGGTATAAACTAAAAAAGCTTTCTGGAGTCTTTATGTGTCTGTATGTCATAACAGAAGCTTTGTTAAGCTCTTCTCTGCGTATATTTAAAGCAGCATTTAGGGCCGTTTTATTGCCTGTAATGAGTGCTCTGTCCGCCTGCTGCTCATCCTCATCACTGATGGCTCACTTTGCTCTTTTTTCCCCCTTTCTTCTTCACATTTTACAGGAATAGACTGCTTTGTTTACATAGCCTCTCTTTAGACCCTGTTGCCATGGTTACGCCATGGTAAAGCTCTCGTCAATAGATCTGTGCGCACAGCTTTTTGCACAAGTTTTTCAGACACCAGGAAATGACCTGAGATTGAAAAGGCCTTGGGGGATCTAATTTATCATGTGTCTGATCACATATCTTTTAAAGTCCTCTGTTCCCCACTCATTTTGATGTTTTTACTGTTTCATTATAGAAAGTCTTTATTTAGCACAAAAGTGAAGTGTATGCAATCCATACATTGTAATTTGTGATATTTGGGGTCTGAGAGGTCTTTGGAGTACTTCTGCATTTTTCTGTTTTATTTGATTTTCTAACGCTCATCCAAGCAGTATATTAAGTATACCCATTTAAAAAAAATTGAGGTAAGGTTTTATTCCAAGGTAACACTGTTTCCCCATGAAAAGAACCACAGTAGATCATTTTGAATTGGGACTTCAAGTACCTCAATTCATTTCCATGTTTCACTGTGTGTTCACTGCCCTGTAATGCAAGTTTCAATAAGCAGCTTCATGTCAGCCTAAACCCATTAAGAAATGCAAGTGATGCAAAACTGGCATGTTCTTTGAGCTGCTCATGACTCCTTCTGTTACAACGTCACTTTCTATTGTCACCTATATGAATGGACACTTCAGAGCAGCAAGAATACAAGGTAAGGAAAAAGTCAGAGAGAAAAAAAGAGAGAGAGTAATGCATTGGCATCATTCTGCAGTCTGGTCATTCCTTTGCCAGTCCTCCCTCATGAAAGGCTGCAGGGTGACTAACAAGACACCTGCTGTCCACAAGTGCACAACTGTCTCGCCTCCTGCTCCTCTGCCTTCTCTCTCTACATTCAGCATTAATTATGCGCTCTTCTTGCACTTAATTACTTTGACAATAAAATGATTGGGTCTCAACCAGTGTATTTTTGGGTTTTCAGGTTTTTGTGTGAACCGTTTTAATGTTTTTGTTGCAAGTTTGAGTGCTGCTTCTTTTTTCTTCTTTTTTTTTTTTTACATAATTCTTTTCTCTCACACTGTTTCAAAGCTTGCTCCTTCATTATGGGATGCGTCGCTGTGGCTTTGCAGCTTTTTCTTCATTACAGAATGTGTAGTTGCATTCAAAATACTTGAATCTCAAGGACAGTCTAGGTTAATCTTGACTAGTTAGCAAAGTCTCATGTGTAACTGGTCTCTTCTGTCTGTGATGCTGGCTTGTTTGGGGTCAGTTTTCCTTTCAATGGTCTCTTCTGCTTCTGGAATGTCTATGTTGATGTAGACGTGGCCACAGCATCATGACTTCTTATATTGTTTGAAATGTTGCCCTCCTGCTTACAGTGCAGCCTGTAGCTTATATCCAATTGTGTGTCAAATGTATCTTTTACAGCACATCATTCTTTCTCTCCTGTTGTTGGTTTTCTAAGTGAAAATAAGTTAACATATCCTCCACATAGAGCATACTTCTGCCATTTTAATGAACAATTGCTGTTTATTTTCTGAGTTTAACACATTGGAGAGAAAAAAAAACAAAAAGTGCCCAGTACAAGTATTAAGAAGGTACATTTGAGATTTTATGTTTTCCCCCAAATATATTAAACTCTGCAAATAAATGGGAACTGTTCACTAAAATTTGCAGAAAACACTTTGGTATCGGTGCCGGTCCTGGCACTTAAATGCAGTATCAGTATCGGCAATGGGGATACCAGTATACTACAAAGCAGTTCTGATGCACGTGCGTGTTGACATACCTAGACAGTACTTAACAGTACATTAGCAGTGTGGGTTGACAAGCAGGTGTGAAAGTGTTAATGGCAAAATCTGTAATGCCAGAGTTTCTTGGGAAAGCAATAGTAGTGGGCTATGTACTGTTTGGAGTTCACAAATACACTAGATAATGCAACACACATACGGTGTAAAACATGCTAGTTGGAGCTCCTTACCTGAATGGCTGAGCCATAATCATTCTTTCACTGGTTACTCATCTCCCTCTGTGTAGTCAGTAACAGACTGAGTTAATGTTAGTCCAGGTTGTTATTAAGAAAGTAAACATTAGAGAGACTTAAGGAAGGAACCACCAGTCTTTTAGTGTAACTATAGTCTTCAGCATATCAGCCCACTTGCAGGGCCTGTGAGTGCACCAGCCCCTCCAGTGGTGAGCCTCCGTCATTCAGTTGCATCACACAGCAGTGTGGTCTTGCAGCCTTCTGCATCAACCAAGCTGAGAAATACATGGCTCAAGCGCTGCTAATGACCGCATAAAGGACTTTTACTCAACTCCAGCAGAGACTGTTGCTTGGAGATGTTCGGGACACACATATGTACCTCACATGACTCACATGTGCCTTGAGGAATTCAGAGAAGTTGTTATGTGCTAATATGTGCAGACCATGGGTTTATTTATTTATAGTTCAGTTTGTTTTTACTAGTAAGTAAATAATAATTACTTAGTCTTGTTATATTAAAATAAGACTAAAATGGTGTGTGTATATGTGTGTATGTATATATGTATGTATGTATGTATATGTATGTATGTGTATATATATGTATATGTATGTATGTATGTATGTGAGAGAGAGAGAGAGATGCTATATAAATAAAACCTGTTTTTGTTGTTGTTGTTGTTGTTATTATTGTTATTATTATTATTATTATTATTATTATTATTATTATTATTATTATTACAGGGAAGTATACATATCATTGAGTGATATTTATCTCTTTTTCCGTTGCCCTCACATCCCCCAGGGTCCTCTATCCAACCTCCCAAGCATGGACAGTTCATCTCTAAAAGCAGCTATGGTGAATCTCTTTTTACACATAAACACTCTATTGTTACTTTTCAGTTCATTCATTTTGCTCTTCTCTTTCTTTTAACTGTCATCCACCAACAAGCATGTACATTTGTCTTACTGGCCATCCTTTCTTTATGCCCAGGTCCAGTTTGACCGCTACTTGTCATCTCCTGATGCTTTCATGATGCCTCAGCTCAACTTTCTCCTCAGTGCAGCTATCAAGTGAGCCCATTTTTGTCCCTCCAAGGCATTATATAGAAGTAGTAGCATTTTTGAAGATTCCTAATTTTTGAGTTCACGTCGACTTTACTGAAACAATGGCATCCCATACAAATAATGTTATTTCCATGATGCGTCCTTTGTACTGCATTCTTTCAGCACTATGAGATGATACTAAGACTTTCTGTTTTAGTGATGTTAATGATAATGACACAATGCAGTACAAGTAAAACACTGAAGCTAAAAACTAAGTGGATATACATGGAATTACAGCACATTTAAAAACAGCATCCCAATACACTAGGTGTATGCTAACCTAAATCAATTTTCAATCTAGATGTAAAAACACCTATTAAGCTTGCATTACTGATATTCTGTGGAAAACTATTCCAGAGTTAAGGAGCATATATATATATATATATATAAATATATATATATATAAATATAAAATCTTTCATCATCTCATGAAGTGAAGTGATCCTAGGATTATTTTACAGTTAATTCTAAGGTTACAAACAACACAAATAGGCTTATCTGAAGAATAACACATTTTCCACAGTTTTTCAAAGATTTGAAAGTATTAGATTGGAATAAGGAAAAAAGGAAGCTGAAGATATATAATACTGTATGGATGGCACTGTGCAACAATGATGCAGTAAAACCATTTTATTGTTTAAAAAAATGTATCTCTTTTGAGCTGGTGAGATGAACACACCACCACCAGCACACTTGATTTAACATAATGAAGTATTGATTAGTCAAGGTATTTGATGATAATAACAAATAATACTTGTCTGCAACAAGAAGTGGTTTGGAAATGGTTATATGAGCATATATGAAATCACTACTTATTGTACTAACATTATACTTATTTAAACCTTTTAATGGCCAGGACCCACTGGCAGGCCCAAAGATTTATTGCACACACCTATACCCCAAGAATAGCTCAGCCAGTTTGCAATGAAGTCCATGTAGTTACTGAATAATAAACCTTAATATCATATCATGCGATGGACTGGCGACCTGTCCAGGGTGTATCCTGCCTTCCGCCCGATGACTGCTGGGATAGGCTCCAGCATCCCCCGCGACCCTGACGGAGAAGCGGCTTAGAAAATGGATGGATGGAATATCATATATATATATAAGTCTGGTTTTTTTATGGGGTAGTCTAGTAGTAGTATTTTTCTGAGCAAAAATTTTTACTACCTAGATGAATAGCTTTTTAAAACTACATTTTCCAGATTCCTTTTGCACTGTGTAGATTAGCTGACTAATCGAGCCTGTTTAGGTGTGACTGTTTAGCCCTGTTTCTTACTGTAAGGCCACTAGAAGAATTTAAACTATATATTATCAAAGTGCAGGTTACATGTAATCATTGCCAGTTTATAGAGAACATGTATATTTTTTTGGTCCAGTAATCATGACAGCCTTGTGGGATACATAAACCATTCAGAAATGTACTGTTTTTGTTGTTCTTACTGTGGAGAGCAAGTGGAACGGCAAGCATGAGACTACATGTGCATTTGTTATGTTTATTTTTTTCCTCCTCCCTCCTTTTTCACTGCAGGAGTATGCTTTTAGCATGAGTGTGGTGTTGCTGTTTGAGAGAGAAAGAGAGAGACTCACTGAGTCACATTGTTACTGGGAAATGCAACAGGGCTCGAGGAGCACTCAGTGTCCCTTAGGTTAATGTTCTCTATTAATGGAGATGGAATCACGGATGGGCCGGCCACAGCTAATTATCTACCGGTCCATTTCTCTCTCGCATTCTCTTTTTCCCCTCTCTCGCCCACCCCTTCCAAGCTCCACTTCTCTCTCGCCTACACATAACCGCTAAACATGGCTTGACTCTACGTGGCTTTCAGAGTGGGGCAAATAGCTGGAATGGTTTATTGGAAACCTTGTCCACACACATTCATATATTACGCACTTTGCTATACACACTTCATGTTAAAACCAAGCTGGTTGTTGAAATCAGGCATATTTACGTGCAGAGATAAATGTTTGCGTGCTTTGCAGGTACCCTTTTACTGCTAGAGCCCATATTGTCATTGTATGTTTACTACAGCAGATGAGATTTTGTGCAGCTGTAGGTGGCACTGTTAGCCTCTTGTCCTGACTGTGGAGTGGTGGTGTCTAAGAGACCTACTGTATGTGTTTAATCAACTAGCAACATGAAGCAGTACTTCATGTAGTTATCAGTTTGAACAGCTGGTACAGTCATGTGCAAAAGTTTAGACATATACAGTATATACGGTAACACAACCTCTACAGAGAACATACATTTTAATGTGCAGTTACTCTTTATTTGCTGAATTTAATATTTCGGAAGACAAGAACATAAACTGTAGTCTATAGTTATGGCACATTTAAAATAAAAAAATTTGATATGCTAAACTCACCAAATAAATAGAAAATGCACACTAAAATTAGCAAGAAATGCCATATTTAAGTTTGCTCGCTGTAGAGGATGTGTTTTTGTATGTTCATGTTACAAATCAACAAAACAGTTGATTTTCATTTGGCTAGGGTCAATATACACATAAAGTTATGTAGAGTTTAAATCAAGTTCTTAAAAATGTATTTTATTACATTATTACAGTGTTATAACACTATATTGCGCTACTAAACACCATTGAAAAAGAGATGTAAGGAATAAGAGGTTGGGGGGGTAGGGTTACTTTCTGGCAGGCCAAATCATATGTCCTCACAGGTTTACCCAGATCTCAGTTTGCTTTGAAGTGTAGACTGTAATAAATATGCTTTTTATTTAGTCTGAATGCAGTATTTAGTAACTGAATTGAATTGAGCTCCAGATGAAATGCAGTGTAACCTGACCTTCTCTTTCCAAACATTTCAAAATTGTAAAGCACATCTTTGCATTGATTATTTTTCTAATGCTGCTTATAAGTACATAATAGATGACATTTTAAGTCTATAAAGATGAGTCAAATCAGTTAAAACATTGGGTAACTTATTCCTTAAAGTCAGACAGAAAGATTGTGAAAGAATGTGAAAAAGGAGTTATCTCAGAGTTCTTTGACGTTTGCATCACAAGGCTGTGGAAACAAGTGGCTGTAGTGAGTAGAACTTTCCTTTTACCATCAGAATAGTAGATTAGACACTGATGTCAAGTGATCCCTCAAGAAGCTTTAGTTGTGCCTAACCAGCTACCAGAATTTAAAAAGAACCCTTATCTGTGGTAAAATAAATGTAAACAAACTTTTTGCGAAAACTTCAGTTCCACAATTTCACAAAAGTGAAACTGAGCTTTGAAGAAACTTTTTTTTTTTTTTTTTTTTTCCCCCCCTCTGTTTCTAACTCTACTGCCCATAGCTGTCTGAGCTGTTAGGCAGTGTGTACAGGTGCATAGTTTGTTTACTAGTCTAGTCTGACAAATGTTAGACTCTTACCTGACAAATGTTGCCTGTCGCCGCCCTCCGATTATTTTTTTTAAGGCAAATTGTAACATTGTTTACTAGAGCATTATACTGTTTCTGTTAATCATAACATTTACCACTGCAGCTGCTGTGGTCACTACCAGTCAGTTTACCTCAATAATTCGATATCTCACACAGATTTAAAATTCGACCTCTGCCAGAAAATAAAAGCCTTTAAAAAAAACAAATAATGAAGTGGTTTAAGTTGCGGTTTGAAAGGCCCACACAGTCCTAATCAGACAGAGAAGTGGACCTTTTCACTTCATTTCTTTGTTGTCCCCTAGATCTGACTTTGGTTAATGAAGTCACAAATCTTTATGGTCAGTGAGATGGAGTCGAGTTGCCAGCCCCTTATAATGTGTTTTGAAAATATCCATCCCCAGGTTGTCCCTTGTCCTTGAGAAAGTGTTGTAAAAACAAAAACATAAATCCTTTTTAATAAAAATATGTAAACTGGACCAAATTAGAACTTGAATGTTCCCCCCACTCTCTCTCTTCTACAGAGACCAGATTTTCAAGCAGTCCACAGAGCTGGTGTGCCGTGCATATGGAGAGATGTATACAGCTGTAACCAACCCGACCAACAACTACAAAGAGCCTGAGAGTGTGTTGCACAGATCTCCACAGCAGGTACAGACCCTGCTGTCCTGAGCTCCAGCACACACTCCCACACATCTTTACTGCGTCTGAACCAGTATAACTGACTTTGACGTCCGGAAGATCGGGTGCCATACACTGGCTGGGCGGCAATATGAGCCAATCAGTCAGAGGTGGACATAAGGTGGATTCTAGTGGTGTGGCTAGGGTAGACATGGGTGGTGATGGTGTGTTTTAAACTTTTAAGCCACTTGGTGTCCTTCTCTTCAGCTCCCACATTGTTATGGGTAAAAGGCTCTGTTTAAGGAAGAGAGAGAACAGCTCGCACTCTGAAAAAACAAAACATATTTTTCTTCTCCACATGAACGGATTCCCACTGGCAGGCCTGGGAGAACAAACTAAAGACCTTTCAGCACCAGACACATACATTCACGCACAGACACACAGTGCATACAGATACAGATGTACAAACCCATCTACTCTATTAGGGCTGCACGATATATTGTTTCTTCATTGTTATTGCGATGTCTGCTTTTGCAGTGCTGATGTTTATTAACTAATTGCTGTGTTAGCATTTTGACCAAACAACTTTTTGTTCAAAGTATGCCTG